>NW_027671391.1:0-544000 GCF_964165515.1 Mesoplodon bidens
GTCAGGGGGTATTGTGATGAAATATGTCATTGACCATTGTGATGATAATGGCGGGGAGCATTGTGATGCCAAGTGTCATGGAGGATTGTGATGACAAATGTAATGGAGTATTGTGATGACAAGCTCTTGGGGCATTGTGATGCCAAGGGTCATGGAGCATTGTGATGACAAGGGCAAATGAGAATTTTGATGAGAAGGTCGGGAAGCATTGTGATGACAAGCGCATGTTGCTTGCTTTGACAGGGGACATTGAGAATTGTGATGACAAGTGCATGGAGAATTGTGATGACAAGGACTTGGAGAATCCTGATGAAAAGTGACATAGAACATTGTTATGACAAGGGCATGGAGCATGGTGATGGCAAGACCGTGGAGCATTGTGATGAGAACACCATGGATAATTGTGATGACGAGCCTAACGGAGCACTCTAATGACAAGGGACATGGAGCATTATGATGACAGGTGTCATGAGCATTTTGATGACGGGGTCATGGAGCATTGTGATGACAAGTTTCATGGAGCATTCTGATGACAAGCTTGTGAAGTATTGTGATGACAATGGCATGGAGCATTGTGATGAAAAGGGCATGGAACATTGTGATGAAAAATGCATGGATCCTTTTGATGACAAGGTTCAAGGAGCATTTTGACAATAAGTGTCATGGATAATTGTGATGACAAGTGTATTGACCATTGTGATGACAAATGTCATGGAGCATTGTGATGACAAGGGCATAGAGAACTGTGATGACAGGCAGCATGGAGCATTGTGATGACAAGTGTTATTGAACATTATGATCACAAGGGTTTGGAGCATTGTGATGACAGACGTCATGGATCATTTTCATTTCAAGAAGCGAGAAGCATTGTGATGACAGGAGCATGAAGAAATGTGATCCCAAGCTTCATGGAGGATTGTGATGACAAGCGCATGGAGCATTGTGATGGCAAGGTTATGTAGCATTTTGCTGACAAAAGCATGGACCATTGTGATAACAAGAGTCATGGAGCACTGTGATGACAAGCGTCATGGAACATTGTGAATACAGGGGTCATGGAGCATTGGGATGACAAGGGCATGAATCATTGTGATGACATGGGTCATGGAGCATTTTGATGACAAGAGTCCTGGATCATTGTTGTGTCATGGGTCATGGAGCGTTGTGATGACATGGGAAAGGAGCATTATGATGACAGGCTCCTGGAGCATTGTGTTGAGAAGACCCTGGAACCTTGTGATGACAAGAGTCATGGAGCATTCTGATGAAAAGTGCCATGGAGCCTTGTGATTACAGGGGTATAGGAGCATTTTATTGACAAGGGCATGGTTCATTGTGATGAGCAGGCCATGGAGCATTCTGATGCCATGTGTCATGGAATATTGTGATGACAAGAGCATGGAGTATTGTGGTTACAGGTGTCTTGGAGCATTGTGATGAAAAAGGCATGGATCATTGTGATGAAAAAGGCGTCGAGCCTCGTCATGAGAGGGTTCAAGGAGCATACTGACGACAAGTGTCAGGGAGCATTGTGATAACAAGTGCATTGAGCATTGTGATGACAATGTTCATGGAGCATTGTGAAGAGAAGTCCATGGATAATTGTGATGACAAGCGTCATGGAGCACTGTAATGACAAGTGACATGAAACATTGTGATGACAGGTGTCATGGAGCATTGTGATGACAGGGGTCATGGAGCATTTTGATGACAAGGGTCACGGAGCATTCTGATGACAAGCTTGGGAGTATTGTGATGACAATGGCATTGAGCATTGTGTTGAAAAGGGCATGGAGCATTGTGATGAAAAAGGCATGGAGGATTTTCATGACAGAGTTCATGGAGCATTCTGAGGACAAGTGTCTGGGAGCATTGTGATGACAAGTGTATTGTGCATTGTGATGACAATGATCATGGAACATTGTGATGACAAGTTGATGTAGCATTTTGCTGACAAAGAAATGGAGCATTGTGATGAGAAGGGTCACGGGGCACTGTGATGACAAGCGTCAAGGAGCATTGTGATTTCACGGGCCATGGAACAATGGGATGACAAGGGCATGGAGCATTCTGATGAGAAGGCCATGGAGCAACTGATGACATGCGTCAGGGAGCTTTGTGATGACAAGCGCATGGAGCATTGTGATTAAAGGGGGCATGGAGCATTGTGATGAAAAAGCATGGAGCCTTGTCTTGACAGTGTTCAAGAAGCATACTACGACAAGTGTTAGGGAGCATTGCGATGACAAGTATATTGAGCATTGTGATGACAAATATCATGGAGCATTGTGCTGAGAAGACCATGGATAATTTTGATGGCAAGCATCATTGTGAATTGTTATGTCAAGTGTTCTGGGACATTGTGATCTAAAGGTTTTGGAACATTGTGATGACAGAGGTCATGGAGCATTTTGATTTCATTGTGATGACAATAGCATGAAGCATTATGATGATGGGCATGGTGCATTTTCATGACTGGGTTTATAGAGCTTTCAGATGAAGAGGGGCATGGAACATTGTGATTAAATTGGTCTTGGAGAATTGTGATGACAAGAGCAGGGAGCATTGTAATGAGGAGGCCGTGGAACATTCTGATGACTTCCGTCATGGAGTTTTGTGATGACAAGGGCATGGAGCATTGTGATTACAGGGTTTTTGGAGCATTGTGATGACAAGGCCGTGGAACACTGAAATGGCAAGGGTCATAGAGCATTGTTATGACGGGGTTAATGGAGCTTTGTGATGACAAGGGCATGGAGCATTGGTATGAAAAGTTTCATGTCTTACTGGGATGAAAGTCGGCAAGGAGCATTGTGATGAAAAGGGCACAGAACACTGTGATACATGGGTCATGGAGGATTGTAATGAAAAGGGCTTGGAACATTGTGATGAGAAGGGCATCGAGCATTGTGATGACAAGCGTCATAGAGCTTTGTGATGACAAGGGCATTGAGCAATGTGATGAGAGTGTTCATGGAGCAATGTGATGACTATGACATGGAACATTTTGATGGCAAGTGTCATGGAGTTTTGTGATGACAAATGTTATGGAGCATTTTGATAAAAAGGCGAGGTGCATTGTGATGAGAAGGACAGGGAGCATTGTGATGACATGATCATGGAACCATTAGATGAAAAGGGACATGGAACATTTTCTTGACAGAGTTTAGGGAACATTGTGATGTAAGGGGTCAAGGATCCTTGTGATGAAAAGGGTCATAGAGCATTTTGATGCCAGGGGTTATGGAACATTTTGATGTTAGGGGTCATGGAGCATTGTGATGATAAGGGCATGTAACATTGTGATGACATGGGTCATGGAACATTGTGACGAAATGGGTGAGGGTGTACTGTGATGACTAGTGATGGAACATTGTGAGATCAGTGATGAAAGAGCATTTTGATGAGAAGTGCATGGAGCATTGTGTTGAAAAGGTTTATGGAGCATGGTGGTGACAAGGTTGTGGAGCATTGTGATGACAAGTGCATGGCACATTATGATGACATGGGTCATGGAGCAGTGTGCTGCCAAAGGCATGGAACGATGTGATGACAAGTGCCAGAAAGCATTATGATGAAAAGTTCATGGAGCATTGTGGTGACAATTGTAACAGAGCCTCCTGATGATAAGTGCATGGACCATTGTGAGGACAAATTTTATGAAGCATTGTGATGACTGGAGTCAAGGAGCATTGTGATGACTGGGGTCATGGTGCATTGAGATGACAAAGGAATCGAGCATTGTGATGACAGGGGCATGAAGCATTGGTCAGACAAATTTCAAGGATTATTGTGATGACAGTGGGCATGGCGTATTGTGATGATAAGGGCATGGAGCCATGTGATGACAAGGTCACGGATTATGTGAAGACAGATGTCAGTTAGCATTGTGATGATGTATGTCATGGTCCATTGTGATGACAATTGCATGGAACATTGTGAGGCCAGGTGTCATGGGCGATTGTGATGACAAGGTCTTGGATCATTGTGATGACAAGGGCATGGAGCATTGTCATGACAAGTGCCACTGAGAATGTCGATGACAAGGTCATGAAGCATTGTGATGACAAGTGCGTGGGGCTTGCTATGACAGGTGTCATGGAGCATTGCGATGGCAAATGCATGTAGAATTGTGATAAGAAGAACATGTAACATTGTGACGAGAGGTGTCATGGTGAATTGTGACGACAAGGGACATGTAGCATTGTGATGACCAGCGAATGGAGCATTGTGATGGCAAGATCTTGGAACATTGTGATGAGATGACCATGGAAATTGTGATGATGAGCGTCATGGAGCACTGTAATGACAAGGGTCATGGAGCATTCTGATGAAAAGCTTGTGGAGTATTGTCATGAGAAGGGCCTGGAGCATTGTGATGAGAAGTTCATGGATTATTGTGAAGACAGGTGTCCGGGAGCATTGTGATGACATATGTCATGGTCCATTGTGATGATAATGGCAGGGAGCATTGTGATGCCAAGTGTCATGGAGGTTTGTGATGGCAAAGGTAACGGAGCATTTTGATGACAAGGGCTTGGATCATTGTGATGACAAGGGCATGCAGCATTGTCATGACAAGTGCCATGGAGAATTTTGATGCAAAGGTCGTGAACTATTGTGGTGACAAGCGCATGGAGCTTTCTTTGACAGGAGTCATGGACCATTGCGATGAAAAGTGCATGGAGAATTGTGATTACAAGAGGCTGTAACATTGTGGTGAGAAGTGTCATGGTGCATTGTGATGACAAGGACGTGGAGAATTGTGATGACAAGACACATGGAGAATTGTGATGACCAGGGCATGGAGCATTGTGATGGCAAGACCGAGGAGCATTTTGATGAGAAGACCATGGATAATTGTGCTGACGAGCGTCATGGAGCACTGTAATGACAAGGGACATTAAACATTGTGATGACACGTGTCATGGAGCATTGTGATGACAGGGGTCATGGCGCATTTTGATGACAAGTGTCATGGAGCATTCTGATGACAAGCTAGTGGAGTATTGTGATGACAATGGCATGGAGCATTGTGATGAAAACGGCATGGAGTGTTGTGATGAAAAAGGCATGGAGGCTTTTCATGACAGTGTTCACGGAGCATTCTGAGGACAATGTCTGGGAGCATTGTGATGACAAGTGTATTGTTAATTGTGATGACAAAGATCATGGAGCATTGTGATGACAAGTTCATGTAGCATTGTGCTGACAAAGAAATGGAGCATTTTGATGACAAGGGTCACGGGGCACTGTGATGACAAGCGTCATGGAGCATTGTGATTTCAGGGGCCATGGTGCAATGGGATAACAATGCATTGAGCATTGTGATTAAATTGGTCTTGGAGAATTGTGATGACAAGTGCAGGGAGCATTGTAATGAGAAGGCCGTTGAGCATTCTGATTACTTGTGTCATGGAGCTTTGTGATGACAAGGGCATGGAGCATTGTGATTACAGGGGTTTTGGAGCATTGTGATGACAAGGCCGTGGAACACTGTAATGGCAAGGGTCATGGAGCATAGTTATGTCGGGAGTAATGGAGCTTTGTGATGACAAGTGCATGGAGCATTGGTCTGAAAAGTTTCATGTCTTACTGGGATGAGAGTGGGCAAGGAGCATTGTGATGACAAGGACCCAGAACACTGTGATACATGGGTCATGGAGGATTGTAATGAAAAGGGCATGGAGCATTGTGATGAGAAGTGTATCGAGGATTGTGATGACAAGCGTCATAGAGCTTTGTGATGACAAGGGCATTGAGCAATGTGATGAGAGTGTTCATGGAGCAATGTGAGGACAATGGCGTGGAGCATTTTGATGGCAAGTGTCATGGAGCTTTGTGATGACAAATATTATGGAGCATTTTGATGAAAAGGGCGTGGTGCTTTGTGATGAGAAGGGCAGGGAGCATTGTGATGACATGATCATGGAGCCATTTAATGTAAAGGGACATGGAACATTTTGTTGACAGAGTTTAGGGAACATTGTGATGTAAGGGGTCTAGGATCCTTGTGATGAAAAGGGTCATAGAGCATTTTGATGACAGGGGTTATGGAACATTTTGATGTTAGGGGTCATGGAGCATTGTGATGATAAGTGCATATAACATTGTGATGACAGTGGTCATGGAACATTGTGACGACATGGGTGAGGGTGTACTGTGATGACTAGTGATGGAACATTGTGAGATCAGTGATGAAAGATCATTTTGATGAAAATTTCATGGGGCATTGTGATGACAATGTTTATGGTGCATGGTGGTGACAAGGTTGTGGAGCATTGTGATGACAAGTGCATGGCATATTGTGATGGCATGGGTCATGGATTATTGAGCTGCCAAAGGCATGGAACACTGTGAGGACAAGTGCCAGAGAGCATTATGATGAAATGTTCATGGAGCATTGTGGTGACAATTGTAACAGAGCCTCCTGATGATGAGGGCGTGGACCATTGTGATGACAAATTTTATGAAGCATTGTGATGACAGGAGTCAAGGAGCATTGTGTTGACAGGGTTCATGGTGCATTGTGATGACAAGGGAAAGGTGCATTGTGATGACCGGGGCATGAAGCATTGGTCTGACAAATTTCAAGGATTATTGTGATGACAGTGGGCATGGCGTATTGTGATGTTAAGGGCATGGAGCCATGTGATGACACGGTCACGGATTATTGTGAAGACAGATGTCAGTTAGCATTGTGATGATATATGTCACGGTCCATTGTGATGACAATTGCATGGAACATTGTGACGCCAGGTGTCATGGGCGATTGTGATGACAAGGTTTTGGATCATTGAGATGACAAGGGCATGGAGCATTGTCATGAGAAATGCCACTGAGAATGTCGATGACAAGGTCGTGAAGCACTGTGTTGACAAGCGCGTGGAGCTTTCTATGACAGGTGTCATGGAGCATTGCAATGACAAATGCACGGAGAATTGTGATGACAAGAACATGTAACATTGTGACGAGAGGTGACATGGTGCATTGTGACGACAAGGGACAAGTAGCATTGTGATGACCAGCGAATGGAGCATTGTGATGGCAAGATCTTGGAACATTGTGATGAGAAGACCATGGATAATTGTGATGATGAGCGTCATGGAGCACTGTAATGACAATTGTCATGGAGCAATCTGATGAAAAGCTTGTGGAGTATTGTCATGACAAGGGCCTGGAGCATTGTGATGACATGTTCATGGAGTATTGTGAAAACAGGTGTCACGGAGCATTGTGATGACATATGGCATGGTCCATTGTGATGATAATGGCAGGGAGCATTGTGATGCCAAGTGACATGGAGGATTGTGATGACAAATGTAATGGAGTATTGTGATGACAAGGGCTTGGAACATTGTGATGCCAATGGTCATGGAGCATTGTGATGACAAGGGCAATTGATAATTTTGATGAGAAGTTCGGGAAGCATTGTGATGACAAGCACATGTTGCTTGCTATGACAGGGTTCATGGAGAATTGTGATGGCAAGTGCATGGAGAAATGTGATGACAAGGACGTGGAGAATCCTAATGAAAAGGGACATGGAAGATTTTTATGACCAGGGCATGGAGCACTGTTATGGCAAGACCGTGGAGCATTGTGATGCTAACACCATGGATAATTGTGATGACGAGCATCACGGAGCACTGTAATCACAAGGGACATGGAGCACTATGATGACAGGTGTCATGAGCATTTTGATGACAGGGTTCATGGAGCATTGTGATGACAAGTTTCATGGAGCATTCTTTTTTTTTTTTTTTTTTTGTGGTACGTGGGCCTCTCACTGTTGTGGCCTCTCCCACTGCGGAGCACAGGCTTCAGACGTGCAGGCTCAGCAGCCACGGCTCACGAGCCTAGCCGCTCCGTGGCATGTGGGATCTTCCCGGACCGGGGCACGAACCCGTGTCCCCTGCATCGGCAGGCGGACTCTCAACCACTGCGCCACCAGGGAAGCCCCTCATGGAGCATTCTGATGACAAGCTTGTGAACTATTGTTATGACAATGGCATGGAGCATTGTGATGAAAAGGGCATGGAGTACTGTGATGACAGTCATCATGGAGAGTTGTGATGAAAAGTGTTATGGAACATTATGATCACAAAGGTTTGGAGCATTGTGATGACAGAGGTCATGGATCATTTTGATTTCAAGGAGCGTGGAGTATTGTGATGACAGGAACATGAAGCAATGTGATCCCAAGGTACATGGAGGATTGTGATGACAAGCGAATGGAACATTGTGATGGCAAGGTCATGTAGCATTTTCTGACAAAAGCATGGACCGTTGTGATGACAAGATTCATGGAGCACTGTGATGACAAGCGTCATGGAGCATTGTGATTACAGGGTTCATGGAGCTTTGGGATGACAAGGGCATGAATCATTGTGATGACAAGTTTCATGGAGCATTTTGATGACAAGAGTCCTGGATCATTGTTGTGTCATGGGTCATGGATCGTTGTGATGACAGTGGTAATGGTGCATTGTGATGACATGGGAATGGAACATTATGATGACAAGCTCCTGGAGCATTGTGTTGAGAAGACCCTGGAACCTTGTGATGACAAGAGACATGGAGCATTCTGATGAAAAGTGCCATGGAGCCTTGTGATTACATGGGTATTGGAGCATTTTGATGACAAGGGCATGGGGCATTGTGATGAGAAGACCATGGAGCATTCTGATGCCATGCGTCATGGAATATTGTGATGACAAGAGCATGAAGTATTGTGATTACAGGGGTCTTGGAGCATTGTGATGAAAAAGGCATGGATCATTGTGATGAAAAAGGCGTCGAGCCTCGTCATGACAGGGTTCAAGGAGCATACTGACGACAAGTGTCAGGGAGCAGTGTGATAACAAGTGCATTGAGCATTGTGCTGACAAAGTTCATGGAGCATTGTGATGAGAAGACCATGGATAATTGTGATGGCAAGCATCATTGTGCATTGTTATGACAAGTGTTCTGGGACATTGTGATCTAAAGGGTTTGGAGCATTGTGATGACAGACGTCATGGAGCATTTTGATTTCATTGTGATGACAATAGCATGAAGCATTATGATGATGGGCATGGTGCATTTTGAGGACAGGGTTCATGCAGCATTCAGATGAAGATGGGCATGGAGCATTGTGATTAAATTGGTCTTGGAGTATTGTGATGACAAGAGAGGGAGCATTGCAATGAGAAGGCCGTGGAACATTCTGATGTCTTGCATCCTGGAGTTTTGTGATGACAAGGGCATGGAGCATTGTGATTACAGGGGTTTTGGAGCATTGTGATGACAAGGCCGTGGAACACTGTAATGACAAGTGTCATGGAGCATTGTTATGACGGGGGTAATGGAGCCTTGTGATGACAAGGGCATGGATCATTGGTCTGAAAACTTTCATGTCTTACTGGGATGAGAGTGGGCAAGGATCATTGTGATGAGAAGGGCACCGAACACTGTGATACATGGGTCATGGAGGATTATAATGAAAAGGGCATGGAGCATTGTGATGAGAAGGGCATCGAGCATTGTGATGACAAGCCTCATAGAGCTTTGTGATGACAAGGGCATTGAGCAATGTGATGAGAGTGTTCATGGAGCAATGCGAAGACAATGGTATGGAGCATTTTGATTTCAAGTGTCATGGAGTTTTGTGATGACAAATGTTATGGAGCATTTTGATGAAAAGGGCGTGGTGCATTGTGATGAGTATGGCAGGGAGAAATGTGATGACATGATCATGGAGCCATTTGATGAAAAGGGACATGGAACATTTTGTTGACAGAGTTTAGGGAACATTGTGATGGAAGGGGTCAAGGATCCTTGTGATGAAAATGGTCATAGAGCATTTTGATGACAGGGGTTATGGAACATTTTGATGTTAGCGGTCATGGAGCACTGTGATGATAAGGGCATGTACCATTGTGATGACAGGGGTCATGGAAAATTGTGACGACATGGGTGAGAGTGTACTGTGATGACTAGTGATGGAACATTGTGAGATCAGTGATGAAAGAGCATTTTGATGAGAAGTGCATGGGGCATTGTGATGACAAGGTTTATGGAGCATGGTGGTGACAAAGTTGTGGAGCATTGTGATGACAAGTGCATGGCGCATTGTGATGACATGGGTCATGGAGCATTTTGATGACAAGAGTCCTGGATCATTGTTGTCATGGGTCATGGAGCCTTGTGATGACATGGGAAAGGAGCATTATGATGACTGGCTCCTGGAGCATTGTGTTGAGAAGACCCTGGAACCTTGTGATGACAAGAGTCATGGAGCATTCTGATGAAAAGTGCCATGGAGCTTTGTGATTACAGGGGTATAGAAGCATTTTATTGACAAGGGCATGGTTCATTGTGATGAGCAGGCCATGGAGCATTCTGATGCCATGTGTCATGGAATATTGTGATGACAAGAGCATGGAGTATTGTGGTTACAGGTGTCTTGGAGCATTGTGATGAAAAAGACATGGATCATTGTGATGAAAAAGGCGTCGAGCCTCGTCATGAGAGGGTTCAAGGAGCATACTGACGACAAGTGTCAGGGAGCATTGTGATAACAAGTGCATTGAGCATTGTGATGACAATGTTCATGGAGCATTGTGAAGAGAAGTCCATGGATAATTGTGATGACAAGCGTCATGGAGCACTGTAATGACAAGTGACATGAAACATTGTGATGACAGGTGTCATGGAGCATTGTGATGACAGGGGTCATGGAGCATTTTGATGACAAGGGTCACGGAGCATTCTGATGACAAGCTTGGGAGTATTGTGATGACAATGGCATTGAGCATTGTGTTGAAAAGGGCATGGAGCATTGCGATGAAAAAGGCATGGAGGATTTTCATGACAGAGTTCATGGAGCATTCTGAGGACAAGTGTCTGGGAGCATTGTGATGAGAAGTGTATTGTGCATTGTGATGACAATGATCATGGAGCATTGTGATGACAAGTTGATGTAGCATTTTGCTGACAAAGAAATGGAGCATTGTGATGAGAAGGGTCACGGGGCACTGTGATGACAAGCGTCAAGGAGCATTGTGATTTCACGGGCCATGGAACAATGGGATGACAAGGGCATGGAGCATTCTGATGAGAAGGCCATGGAGCAACTGATGACATGCGTCAGGGAGCTTTGTGATGACAAGCGCATGGAGCATTGTGATTAAAGGGGGCATGGAGCATTGTGATGAAAAAGCATGGAGCCTTGTCTTGACAGTGTTCAAGAAGCATACTACGACAAGTGTTAGGGAGCATTGCGATGACAAGTATATTGAGCATTGTGATGACAAATATCATGGAGCATTGTGCTGAGAAGACCATGGATAATTTTGATGGCAAGCATCATTGTGAATTGTTATGTCAAGTGTTCTGGGACATTGTGATCTAAAGGTTTTGGAACATTGTGATGACAGAGGTCATGGAGCATTTTGATTTCATTGTGATGACAATAGCATGAAGCATTATGATGATGGGCATGGTGCATTTTCATGACTGGGTTTATAGAGCTTTCAGATGAAGAGGGGCATGGAACATTGTGATTAAATTGGTCTTGGAGAATTGTGATGACAAGAGCAGGGAGCATTGTAATGAGGAGGCCGTGGAACATTCTGATGACTTCCGTCATGGAGTTTTGTGATGACAAGGGCATGGAGCATTGTGATTACAGGGTTTTTGGAGCATTGTGATGACAAGGCCGTGGAACACTGAAATGGCAAGGGTCATAGAGCATTGCTATGACGGGGTTAATGGAGCTTTGTGATGACAAGGGCATGGAGCATTGGTATGAAAAGTTTCATGTCTTACTGGGATGAAAGTCGGCAAGGAGCATTGTGATGAAAAGGGCACAGAACACTGTGATACATGGGTCATGGAGGATTGTAATGAAAAGGGCTTGGAACATTGTGATGAGAAGGGCATCGAGCATTGTGATGACAATCGTCATAGAGCTTTGTGATGACAAGGGCATTGAGCAATGTGATGAGAGTGTTCATGGAGCAATGTGATGACTATGACATGGAACATTTTGATGGCAAGTGTCATGGAGTTTTGTGATGACAAATGTTATGGAGCATTTTGATAAAAAGGCGAGGTGCATTGTGATGAGAAGGACAGGGAGCATTGTGATGACATGATCATGGAACCATTTGATGAAAAGGGACATGGAACATTTTCTTGACAGAGTTTAGGGAACATTGTGATGTAAGGGGTCAAGGATCCTTGTGATGAAAAGGGTCATAGAGCATTTTGATGCCAGGGGTTATGGAACATTTTGATGTTAGGGGTCATGGAGCATTGTGATGATAAGGGCATGTAACATTGTGATGACATGGGTCATGGAACATTGTGACGAAATGGGTGAGGGTGTACTGTGATGACTAGTGATGGAACATTGTGAGATCAGTGATGAAAGAGCATTTTGATGAGAAGTGCATGGAGCATTGTGTTGACAAGGTTTATGGAGCATGGTGGTGACAAGGTTGTGGAGCATTGTGATGACAAGTGCATGGCACATTATGATGACATGGGTCATGGAGCAGTGTGCTGCCAAAGGCATGGAACAATGTGATGACAAGTGCCAGAAAGCATTATGATGAAAAGTTCATGGAGCATTGTGGTGACAATTGTAACAGAGCCTCCTGATGATAAGTGCGTGGACCATTGTGATGACAAATTTTATGAAGCATTGTGATGACTGGAGTCAAGGAGCATTGTGATGACTGGGGTCATTGTGCATTGAGATGACAATGGAATCGAGCATTGTGATGACAGGGGCATGAAGCATTGGTCTGACAAATTTCAAGGATTATTGTGATGACAGTGGGCATGGCGTATTGTGATGATAAGGGCATGGAGCCTTGTGATGACAAGGTCACGGATTATGTGAAGACAGATGTCAGTTAGCATTGTGATGATATATGTCATGGTCCATTGTGATGACAATTGCATGGAACATTGTGAGGTCAGGTGTCATGGGCGATTGTGATGACAAGGTCTTGGATCATTGTGATGACAAGGGCATGGAGCATTGTCATGACAAGTGCCACTGAGAATGTCGATGACAAGGTCATGAAGCATTGTGATGACAAGTGCGTGGAGCTTGCTATGACAGGTGTCATGGAGCATTGCGATGACAAATGCATGGAGAATTGTGATAAGAAGAACATGTAACATTGTGACGAGAGGTGTCATGGTGAATTGTGACGACAAGGGACATGTAGCATTGTGATGACCAGCGAATGGAGCATTGTGATGGCAAGATCTTGGAACATTGTGATGAGATGACCATGGAAATTGTGATGATGAGCGTCATGGAGCACTGTAATGACAAGGGTCATGGAGCATTCTGATGAAAAGCTTGTGGAGTATTGTCATGAGAAGGGCCTGGAGCATTGTGATGAGAAGTTCATGGATTATTGTGAAGACAGGTGTCCGGGAGCATTGTGATGACATATGTCATGGTCCATTGTGATGATAATGGCAGGGAGCATTGTGATGCCAAGTGTCATGGAGGTTTGTGATGGCAAAGGTAACGGAGCATTTTGATGACAAGGGCTTGGATCATTGTGATGACAAGGGCATGCAGCATTGTCATGACAAGTGCCATGGAGAATTTTGATGCAAAGGTCGTGAACTATTGTGGTGACAAGCGCATGGAGCTTTCTTTGACAGGAGTCATGGACCATTGCGATGAAAAGTGCATGGAGAATTGTGATTACAAGAGGCTGTAACATTGTGGTGAGAAGTGTCATGGTGCATTGTGATGACAAGGACGTGGAGAATTGTGATGACAAGACACATGGAGAATTGTGATGACCAGGGCATGGAGCATTGTGATGGCAAGACCGAGGAGCACTGTGATGAGAAGACCATGGATAATTGTGCTGACGAGCGTCATGGAGCACTGTAATGACAAGGGACATTAAACATTGTGATGACACGTGTCATGGAGCATTGTGATGACAGGGGTCATGGAGCATTTTGATGACTAGGGTCATGGAGCATTCTGATGACAAGCTAGTGGAGTATTGTGATGACAATGGCATGGAGCATTGTGATGAAAACGGCATGGAGCGTTGTGATGAAAAAGGCATGGAGGCTTTTCATGACAGTGTTCACGGAGCATTCTGAGGACAATGTCTGGGAGCATTGTGATGACAAGTGTATTGTTAATTGTGATGACAAAGATCATGGAGCATTGTGATGACAAGTTCATGTAGCATTGTGCTGACAAAGAAATGGAGCATTTTGATGACAAGGGTCACGGGGCACTGTGATGACAAGCGTCATGGAGCATTGTGATTTCAGGGGCCATGGTGCAATGGGATAACAATGCATTGAGCATTGTGATTAAATTGGTCTTGGAGAATTGTGATGACAAGAGCAGGGAGCAATGTAATGAGAAGGCCGTTGAGCATTCTGATTACTTGTGTCATGGAGCTTTGTGATAACAATGGCATGGAGCATTGTGATGAAAAGGGTATGGAGCATTGTGATGAAAACGGCATGGGACTTTTCATGACAGAGTTCACGGAGCATTCTGAGGACAAGTGTCTGGGAGCATTGTGATGACAAGTGTATTGTGCACTGTGATGACAAAGATCATGGAGCATTGTGATGTCATGTTGATGTAGCATTTTGCTGACAAAGCAATGGAGCATTGTGATGGCATGTGTCACGGGGCACTGTGATGACAGGCGTCATGGAGCATTGTGATTTCAGGGGTCAAGGAGAAATGGGATGACAATTGCATGGAGCATTCTGATGAAAAGGCCATGGAACATCTCATGACATGCGTCAGGGAGTTTCTGATGACAAGTGCGTGGAGCATTGTGATTAAAGGGGGCATGGAGCATTGTGATGAAAAAGGCGTGGATCATTGTGATGAAAAATGCATGGAGCCTTGTCATGACAGCGTTCAAGGAGCATACTACGACAAGTGTTAGGGAGCATTGTGATGACAAGTGTATTGAGCAATGTGATGACAAATATCATGGAGCATTTTGCTGAGAAGACAATGGATAATTTTGATGGCAAGCTTCATTGTGCATTGTTATGACAAGTGTTCTGGGACATTGTGATCTAAAGGGTTTGGTGCATTGTGATGACAGAGGTCATGGAGCATTTTGATTTCATCGTGATGACAATATCATGAAGCATTATGATGATGGACATGGTGCATTTTGATGACAGGGTTCATGGAGCATTCAGATGAAGAGGGGCATGGAGTATTGTGATTAAATTGGCCTTGGAGAATTGTGATGACAAGAGCATGGAGCATGGTAAGGAGGAGGCCATGGAACATTCTGATGAATGCGTCATGGAGCTTTGTGATGACAAGGGCATGGAGCATTGTGATTACAGTTGATTTGGAGCATTGTGATGACAAGGCCGTGGAACACTCTAATGACAAGGGTCATGGAGCATTGTTATGACAGGAGAAATGGAGCCTTTTGATGACGAGGGCACGGAGCATTGGTCTGAAAAATTTCATGTCTTACTGGGATGAGAGTGGGCAAGGAGCATTGTGATGACAAAGGCACAGAACACTGCAATACATGGGTCATGGAGGATTGTAATGAAAAGGGCATGGAGCATTGTGATGAGAAGGGCATCGAGCCTTGTGATGACAAGCGTCATAGAGCTTTGTGATGACAAGGGCGTTTAGCAATGTGATGAGAGTGTTCATGGAGCAATGTGATGACAATGGCATGGAGCATTTTGATGGCAAGTGTCATGGAGCTTTGTGATGACAAATTGTATGGAGCATTTTGATGAAAAGGGCATGGTGCATTGTGATGAGAAGGGCTGGGAGCATTGTGATGACATGATCATGGAGCCATTTGATGAAAAGGGACATGGACATTGTGTTGACAGAGTTTAGGGAACATTGTGATGTAAGAGGTCAAGGATCCTTGTGATGAAAAGTGTCATAGAGCATTTTGATGACAGGGGTTATGGAACATTTTGATGTTAGGGGTCATGGAGCATTGTGATGATAAGGGCATGTAACATTGTGATAACAGAGGTCATGGAACATTGTGACAACATGGGAGAGGGTGTACTGTGATGACTAGTGATGGAACACTGTGAGATCAGTGGTGACAGAGCATTTTGATGAGAAGTGCATGGAGCATTGTGATGACAAGGTTTATGGAGCATTGTGATGACAAGGTTGTGGAACATTGTGATGACAAGTGCATGGCGCATTGTGATGACATGTGTCATGGAGCATTGTGCTGCCAAAAGCATGGTATATGGTGATGAAAAGTGCCAGAGAGCATTGTGATGAAAAGTTCATGGAGCATTGAGGTGACAATTGTAACAGATCCTCCTGATGATGAGGGAAAGGTCCATTGTGATGACAAGTTTTACGAAGCATTGTGATGATTGGAGTCAAGGAACATTTTGATGACAGGGGTCATGGTGCATTGTGATGACAAGGTAATGGATCATTGTGATGACAGGGGGATGAAGCATTGGTCTGACAAATTTCAAGGATTATTGTGATGACAGTGGGCATGGCGTATTGTGATGTTAAGGGCATGGAGCCTTGTGATGCCAAGGTCACGGGTTATTGTGAAGAGAGATGTCAGTTAACATTTTGATGATATATGTCATGGTCCATTGTGATGACAATTGCATGGAACATTGTGACGCCAGGTGTCATGGTCGATTGTGATGAAAAGGTTTTCGATCACTGTGATGACCAGGGCATGTAGCATTTTCATGACAAGTGCCACTGAAAATGTCGATGACAAGGTCATGAAGGATTTTGATGACAAGCGCGTGGAGCTTGCTATGACAGGTGTCAAGGAGCATTGTGATGACAAATGCATGGAGAATTGTGATGACAAGAACATGTAACATTGTGACGAGAAGTGCCATGGTGCATTGTGACGACAAGGGACAGGTAGCATAATGATGACCAGCAAATGGAGCATTGTGATGGCAAGACCTTGGAACATTGTGATGAGAAGGCCATGGATATTTGTGATGATGAGCGTCATGGAGCACTGTAATGACAATGGTCATGGAGCATTCTGATGAAAAGCTTGTGGAGTATTGTCATGAGAAGTGCCTGGAGCATTGTGATGACATGTTCATGGAGTATTGTGAAGACAGGTGTCAGGGAGCATTGTGATGACGTATGTCATGGTCCATTGTGATGATAATGGCAGGGAGCATTGTGATGCCAAGTGTCATGGAGGATTGTGATGACAAATGTAATGGGGTATTGTGATGACAAGGGCTGGGAACATTGTGATGACAAGGGTCATGGAGAATTGTGATGACAAGGTCAATTGAGAATTTTGATGAGAAGGTCGGGAAGCATTTTGATGACAAGCGAAGGTTGCTTGCTATGACATGGGTCATGGAGCATTTTGATGATAAGTGCATGGAGAACTGTGATGACAAGGACATGGAGAATCCTGATGAAAAGGGACATGGAGCATTGTTATGACCAGGACATGGAGCATTGTGATGGCAAGACCGTGGATCATTGTGATGCTAACACCATGGATAATTGTGATGACGAGCATCTCGGAGCACTGTAATGACAAGGGACATGGAGCATTATGATGACAGGTGTCATGAGGATTTTGATGATAGGGTTCATGGAGCATTGTGATGGCAAGTTTCATGGAGCATTCTGATGACAAGCTTGTGAACTATTGTGATGACAATGGCATGGAGCATTGTGATGATAAGGGCATGTAACATTGTGGTGACAGGGGTCATGGAACATTGTGACCACATGGGTGAAGGTGTACTGTGATGACTAGTGATGGGACATTGTGAGATCAGTGGTGACAGAGCATTTTGATGAGAAGTTCATGGAGCATTGTGATGACAATGTTTATGGAGCATTGTGATGACAAGGTTGTGGAGCATTGTGATGACAAGTGCATGGCACATTGTGATGACATGGGTCACGAAGCATTGTGCTGCCAAAGGCATGGGACACTGTGAGGACAAGTACCAGCGAGCATTGTCATGAAACGTTCAGGGAGCATTGTGGTGACATATGTAACTGAACCTCCTGATGATGAAGGCATGGACCATTGTGATGAAAAATTTTATGAAGCATTGTGATGACTGGAGTCAAGGAGCGTTGTGATGACAGGGTTCATGGTGCATTGTGATGACAAGGGATTGGAACATTGTGAGGCCAGGTGTCATGGGCGATTGTGATGACAAGGTCTTGGATCATTGTTATGACAAGGGCATGGAGCATTGTCATGACAAGTGACACGAGAATGTCGATGACAAGGCCGTGAAGCATTGTGATGACATGTGCGTGGAGCTTTCAATGACAGTTGTCATTTAGCATTGCGATGACAAATGAATGTAGAATTGTGATGACAAGAACATGTAACATTGTGAAGAGAGCTGTCATGGTGCATTTGACGACAAGGGACATGTAGCATGATGATGACCAGCGAATGGAGCATTGTGATGGCCATACCTTGGAACACTGTGATGGGAACCATGGATAATTGTGATGATGAGCGTCATGGAGCACTGTAATGACAAGGGTCATGGAGCATTCTGATGAAAAGCTTGAGGAGTATTGTCATGACAAGGGCCTGGAGCATTTTGATGGCAAGTTCATGGAGTATTGTGAAGACAGGTGTCAGGGAGCAATGTGATGACACATGTCATGGTCCATTGTGATGATAACGGTAAGGAGCATTGTGATGCCAAGTGTCATGGAGGATTTTGATGACAAATGTAATGGAGTATTGTGATGACAAGGGCTAGGAGCATTGTGATGCCAAGGGTCATGGAGCATTGTGATGACAATTGCAATTGAGAATATTGATGAGAAGTTCGGGAAGCATTGTGATGACAAGCGCATGTTGCTTGCTATGACATGGGTCATGGAGCATTGTGCTGACAAGTGCATGGAGAATTGTGATGACAAGGACGTGGATAATCCTGATGAAAAAGGACATGGAGCATTGTTATGACCAGGTCATGGAACATTGTGATGGCAAGACTGCGGAGCATTCTGATGAGAACACTATGGATAATTGTGATGATGATCATCACAGAGCACTGTAATGACAAGGGACATGGAGCATTATGATGACAGGTGTCATGAGCATTTTGATGACAGGGGTCATGGAGCATTGTGATGACAAGTTTCATGGAGCATTCTGATGACAAGCTTGTGAACTATTGTGATGGAAAGGGCATGGAGCATTGTGATGAAAAAGGCATGGATCCTTTTCATGACACGGTTCAATGAGCATTTTGTCGATAAGTATCATGGATCATTGTGATGACAAGTGTCTTGAACATTGTGATGACAAATGTCATGGAGCATTGTGGTGACAAATGCATGGAGTATTGTGATGACAAGGACATGGAGTATTGCGATGACAGGCATCATGGAGAGTTGTGATGACAAGTGTTATGGAACATTATGATCAAAAGGGTTTGGAACATTGTGATGACAGAGGTCATGGATCATTTTGATTTCAAGGAGCATGGAGCATTGTGATGACAGGAGCATGAAACAATGTGATCCCAAGGTTCATGGAGGATTGTGATGACAAGCACATGGAGAATTGTGATGACAAGTTCATGTAGCATTTTGCTGACAAAAGCATGGAAGATTGTGATGAGAAGAGTCATGGAGCACTGTGATGACAAGCGTCATGGAGCATTGTGATTACAGGGTCATGGAGCACTGGGATAACAAGGGCATGAATCATTGTGATGGCAAGGTTCATGGAGCATTTTGATGACAAGAGTCCTGGATCATTGCTGTGTCATGGGTCATGGATCGTTGTGATGACAGTGGTCATGGTGCATTGTGATGATATGGGACTTGAGCATTATGATGACAAGCTCCTGGAGCATTGTGTTGAGAAGACCGTGGATCCTTGTTATGACAAGTGTCATGGAGCATTCTGATGGAAAGTGCCATGGAGCCTTGTGATTACAGGCGTATTGGAGCATTTTGATGACAAGGGCATGGGGTATTGTGATGAGAAGGTCATGGAGCATTCTGATGACATGCATCATGGAACATTGTGATGACAAGAGCTTGGAGTATTGTGATTACAGGTGTCTTGGAGCATTGTGATGAAAAAGGCATGGATCATTGTGATGAAAAAGGCGTCGAGCCTCGTCATGACAGGGTTCAAGGAGCATACTGATGACAAGTGTCAGGGATCATTGTGATAACAAGTGCATTGAGCATTGTGATGACAAAGTTCATGGAGCATTGTGATGAGAAGACCATGGATAATTGTGATAATGAGTGTCATGTGGCATTGTGATGACAATAGTTATGTAATATTGTGATCACAAGTGTTTGGAGCATTGTGATGACAGAGGGCATGGAGCATATTGATTTCATTGTGATGACAATAGCATGAAGCATTATGATGATGGGCATGGTGCATTGTGATGACAGGGTTCATGGAGAATTGAAATGAAAATGGGCATGAGACATTGTGATTACAGTGGCCATGGTGCATTGTGATGACAAGGGCATGGAACATTGCCATGACAAGGGCCATGATGAATTTTGATGACAATGTCGTGAAGTATTGTGATGACAAGCGCATGGAGCTTTCTTTGACAGTGGTCATGGAGCATTGTGATGACACGTGCATGGAGAATTGTGATGACAAGAGGCTGTAACATTGTGGTGAGAAGTGTCATGGTGCATTGTGATGGCAAGGACGTGGAGAATTGTGATGACAAGACACATGGAGAATTGTGATGACCAGGGCATGGAGCATTGTGATTGTAAGACCGATGAGCATTGTGATGAGAAGACCATGGATAATTGTGCTGACGAGCGTCATGGAGCACTTTAATGACAAGAGACATGAAACATTGTGATGACTGGTGTCATGGAGCATTGTGATGAGAGGGGTCATGGAGCATTGTGATGGCAAGGGTCATGGAGCATTCTGAAGACAAGCTTGTGGAGTATTGTGATGACAATGGCATGGAGCATTGTGATGAAAAGGGCATGGAGCATTGTGATGAAAATGGCATGGAGGCTTTTCATGACAGAGTTCACGGAGCATTCCGAGGACAAGTGTCTGGGAGCATTGTGATGACAAGTGTATTGTGCATTGTGATGACAAAGATCATGGAGCCTTGTGATGACAAGTTCATGTAACATTTTGCTGACAAAGAAATGGAGCACTGTGATGACAAGCGTCACGGAGCATTGTGATTTCAGGGGTCAGGGAGCAATGGGATGACAAGGGCATGGAGCATTGTGATGAGAAGGCCATGGAACATCTGATGACATGCGTCACGGAGCTTTGTGATGACAAGTGCATGGAGCATTGTGATTACAGGGGGCATGGAGCATTCTGATGAAAATGGATTGGATCATTGTGATGACAGGGGCATCAAACTTAGGTCTGACAAATTTCTAGGATTATTGTGATGACAGTGGGCTTGGCGTATTGTGATGTTAAGGGCATGGAGGCTTGTGATGACAAGGTTTATGGAGCATTGTATTGACAAGGTTGTGGAGCATTTTGATGACAAGTGCATGGCGCATTGTGATGACATGGGTCATGGAGCTTTGTGATGCCAAAGACATGGGACACTGTGATGACAAATGCCAGAGAGCATTGTGATGAAAAGTTCATGGAACATTGTGGTGACAAATGTAACAGAGCCTCCTGATGATGAGGGCATTGACCATTGTGATGACAAATTTTATGAAGCAATGTGATGACTAGAGTCAAGGAGCATTGTGATGACAGGGGTCAAGGTGCATTGTGATGACAAGGGAAAGGAACATTGTGATGACAGGGGCATGAAGCATTGGTCTGAAAAATGTCAAGGATTATTTTGATGACAGTGGGCACGGCGTATTGTGATGATAAGGGCATGGAGCCTTGTGATGACAAGGTCATAGATTATTGTGAAGACATATGTCAGTTAGCATTGTAATATTATATGTCATGGTCCATTTTGATGACACTTTCATGGAACATTGTGAGGCCAGGTGTCATGGGCGATTGTGATGACAAGGTCTTGGATCATTTTAATGACAAGGGCATGGAGCATTTTCATGACAAGTGCCACTGAGAATGTCGATGACAAGGTCGTGAAGCATTGTGATGACAAGCGCGTGGAGCTTGCTATGACAGGTGTCATGGAACATTGCGATGACACATACATGGAGAATTGTGATGACAAGAACATGTAACATTGTGACGAGAGGTGTCATGGTGCATTGTGACAAGGGACATGTAGCATGGTGATGACCAGCGAATGGAGCATTGTGATGGCACGACCTTGGAACATTGTGATGAGAATTCCATGGATAATTGTGATGATGAGCGTCATGGAGCACTGTAATGACAAGGGTCATGGAGCATTCTGATAAAATGCTTGTGGATTATTGTCATGAAAAGGGCCTGGAGCATTGTGATGACAAGTTCATGGAGTATTGTGAAGACAGGTGCCAGGGAGCATTGTGATGACATATGTCATGGTCCTTTGTGATGACAATGGCAGGGAGCATTGTGATGCCAAGTGTCATGGAGGATTGTGATGACAAATGTAATGGAGTATTCTGATGACAAGGGCTTGGAGCATTGTGTTGCCATGGGTCATGGAGCATTGTGATGAAAAGGGCAATTGAGAATTTTGATGAGAAGGTCGGGAAGCATTGTGATGACAAGCACATGTTGCTTGCTATGACATGGGACATGGAGCATTGTGCTGACAAGTGCATGGAGAATTGTGATGACAAGGACGTGGAGAATCCTGATGAAAAGGGACATGGAGCATTGTTATGAGCAGGGCATGGAGCATTGTGATGGCAAGACCGTGGAGCATTGTGATGAGAACACCATGGTTAATAGTGATGACGAGCATCACGGAGCACTGTAATGACAAGGGACATGGAGCATTATGATGACAGGTGTCATGAGCATTTTGATGACAGGGTTCATGGAGCATTGTGATGACAAGTTTCATGGAGCATTCTGATGACTAGCTTGTGAACTACTGTGATGACAATGGTATGGAGCATTGTGATAAAAAGTGCAAGGAGCATTGTGATGAAAAAGGCATGGATCCTTTTCATGACACGGTTCAAGGTGCATTTTGACGGTAAATGTCATGGATCATTGTGATGACAAGTGTCTTGAGCATTGTGATGACAAATGTCATGGAGCATTGTGATGACAAGTGCATTGAGTATTGTGATGACAGGCATCATGGAGAGTTGTGATGACATGTGTTATGGAACATTATGATCACAAGGGTTTGGAGCATTGTGATGACAGAGGTCATGGATCATTTTGATTTCAAGGAGCTTGGAGCATTGTGATAACAGGAGCATGAAGCAATGTGATCCCAAGGTTCATGGAGGATTGTGATGACAAGGGCATGGAGCATTGTGATGACAGTGGTCATGGTGCATTGTGATGACATGGGAATGGAGCATAATGATAACAAGCTCCTGGAGCATTGTGTTGAGAAGACCATGGAACCTTGTGGAACAAGTGTCATGGAGCATTCTGATGAAAAGTGCCATGGAGCCTTGTGATTACAGGGGTATTGGAGCATTTTGATGACAAGGACATGGAGCATTGTGATGAGAAGGCCATGGAGCATTCTGATGACATGCGTCTTGGAACATTGTGTTGACAAGAGCATGGAGTATTTTGATTACAGGGGTCTTGGAGCATTGCGATGAAAAAGGCATGGATCATTGTGATGAAAAAGGCGTCGAGCCTCGTCATGACAGTGTTAAAGGAGCATAATGACGACAAGTGTCAGGGAGCATTGTGATAACAAGTGCATTGAGCATTGGGATGCCAAGTTCATGGAGCATTGTGATGAGAAGACCATGGATAATTGTGATGACGAGCCTCATGGGGCATTGTGATGACAATGGTTATGGAATATTGTGATCACAAGGGTTTGGAGCATTGTGATGACAGAGGTATTGGAGCATTTTTCTTTCATTGTGATGAAAAGAGCATGAAGCATTATGATGATGGGCATGGTGCATTGGAATTACAGGGTTCTTGGATAATTGAGTGAAAAGGGGCATGGAACATTGTGATTACAGGGGCCATGGTGCATTGTGATGACAAGGGCAAGGAGCATTGTTCTGACAAGTTTCATGGCGTATTGTGATGACAATGGGCATATCACATTGTGATGACAAGGACATGGAGCCTTGTGATGACAAGGTCATGGAGTATTGTGAAGAGAGGTGTTTGGGACCATTGTGATAACATATATCATGATCCATTGTGATGACAATCACATGGAGCATTGTGATGCCAAGTGTCATGGAGGTTTGTGATGGCAAAGGTAACAGAGCATTTTGATGGCATGGGCTTGGAACATTGTGATGACTAGGGCATGCAGCATTGTCATGACAAGGGCCATGGAGGATTTTGATGACAATGTCGTGAAGTATTGTGGTGACAAGCGCATGGAGCTTTCATTGACAGGCGTCATGGAGCATTGCGATGACAAGTGCATAGAGAATTGTGATGACAAGAGGCTGTAACATTGTGGTGAGAAGTGTCATGGTGCATTGTGATGACAAGGACGTGGAGAATTGTGATGAAAAGACACATGGAGAATTGTGATGACCAGGGCATGGAGCATTGTGATGGCAAGACCGAGGATCATTGTGATGAGAAGACCATGGATAATTGTGCTGACGAGCGTCATGGAGCACTGTAATGACAAGGGACATGAAACATTGTGATGACAGGTGTCATGGAGCATTGTGATGACAAGGGTCATGGAGAATTCTGATGACAAGCTTGTGGAGTATTGTGATAACAATGGCATGGAGCATTGTGATAAAAAGGGCATGGAGCATTGTGATGAAAAAGGCATGGAGGCTTTTCATGACAGAATTCACGGAGCATTCTGAGGACAAGTGTTTGGGAGCATTTTGATGACAAGTGTATTGTGCATTGTGATGACAAATATCATGGAGCATTGTGATGACAAGTTCATGTAGCATGTTGCTGACAAAGAAATTTAGCATTGTGATGACAAGGGTCAAGGGGCACTGTGATGACAAGGACATGGAGTATTGTGATGACAGGCATCATGGAGAGCTGTGATGACAAGTGTTATGGAACATTATGATCACAAGGGTTTGGAGCATTGTGATGACAGAGGTCATGGATCATTTTGATTTCAAGGAGCGTGGAGCACTGTGATGAGAGTAGCATGGAGCAATGTGATCCCAAGTTTGATGGAGGATTGTGATGACAAGCGCATGGAGCATTTTGATGGCAAGGTCATGTAGCATTTGCTGACAAAAGCATGGACCATTGTGATGACAAGGGTCATGGAGCATTGTGATGACAAGCGTCATGGAGCATTGTGATTAAAGGAGTCATGGAGCATTGCGATGACGAGGGCATGAATCTTTATGATGACAAGGTTCATGGAGCATTTTGATGACAAGAGTCCTCTTTCATTGTTGTGTCATGGTCATGGAGCGTTGTGATGACAGTGGTCATGTTGCATTGTGATGACATGGGAATGGAGCATTATGATGACAAGCCCCTGAGCATTGTGTTGAGAAGACAATGGAACCTTGTGATGACAAGTGTCATGGAGCATTCTGATGAAAAGTGTCATGGAGCCTTGTGATTACAGGGGTATTGGAGCATTTTGATGACAAGGGCATGGAACATTGTGATGAGAAGGCCATGGAGCATTCTGATGCCATGCGTCATGGAATATTGTGATGACAAGAGCAAGGAGTATTGTGATTACAGGGCTCTTGGAGCATTGTGATGAAAAAGGCATGTATCATTATGATGAAAAAGGCATCGAGCTTCGTCAAGACAGGGTTCAAGGAGCATACTGACGACAAGTGTCAGGGAGCATTGTGATAACAAGTTCACTGAGCATTGTGATGACAAAGTTCATGGAACATTGTGATGAGAAGATCATGGATAATTGCGATGAACAGCGTCATTGAGCACTGTAATGACAAGGGTCATGGAGCATTCTGATGAAAAGCTTGTGGAGTATTGTCATGACAAGGGCCTGGAGCATTGTGATGACAAGTTCATGGAGTATTGTGAAGACTGGTGTCAGGGAGTATTGTTGTGAAATATGTCATGGTCCATTGTGATGATAAAGGAAGGGAGCATTGTGATGCCAAGTGTCATGGAGGATTGTGATGCCAAATGTAATGGAGTATTGTGATGAAAAGCTCTTGGGGCATTGTTATGCCAAGGGTCATGGAGCATTGTGATGACAAGGGCAATTGGGAATTTTGATGAGAAGGTCGGGAAGCATTGTGATGACATGATCATGGAGCCATTTGATGAAAAGGGACATGGAACATTTTGTTGACAGAGTTTAGGGAACATTGTGATGTAAGGGGTGAAGGATCCTTGTGATGAAAAGGGTCATAGAGCATTTTAATGAGAGGGGTTATGGAACATTTTGATGTTAGGTGTCATGGGGTATTGTGATGATAAGGGCATGTAACATTGTGATGACAGGGGTCATGGAACATTGTGACCACATGGGTGAGGGTGTACTGTGATGACTAGTGATGGAACATTGTGAGATCAGTGGTAGACAGAGCATTTTGATGAGAAGTGCATGGGGCATTGTGATGACAATTTTATGGAGCATGGTGGTGACAAGGTTGTGGAGCATTGTGATGACAAGTGCATGGCACATTGTGATAACATGGGTCATGGAGCATTGTGCTGCCAAAGGCATGGAACACTGTGATGACAAGTGCCAGAGAACATTGTGATGAAAAGTTCATGGAGCATTGTGATGACAATTGTAACAGAGCCTCCTGATGATGAGGGCATGGATCATTGTGATGACAAATTTTATTAAGCATTGTGATGATTGGAGTCAATGAGCATTGTGATGACAAGAGGCTGTAACATTGTGGTGAGAAGTTTCATGGTGCATTGAGATAACAAGGACGTGGAGAATTGTGATGACAAGACACATGGAGAATTGTGATGACCAGGGCATGGAGCATTGTGATTGTAAGACCGAGGAGCATTGTGATGAGAAAATCATGGATAATTGTGCTGACGAGCGTCATGGAGCACTGTAATGACAAGGGACAGGAAACATTGTGATGACTGGTGTCATGGAGCATTGTGATGACAGGGGTCATGGAGCATTGTGATGGCAAGCTTGTGGAGTATTGTGATGACAATGGCATGGAGCCTTGTGATGAAAAGGGAATGGAGTATTTTGATGAAAAAGGCATGGAGGATTTTCATGACAGAGCTCACGGAGCATTCTGAGGATAAGTGTCTGGGAGCATTGTGATGACAAGTGTATTGTGCATTTTGATGACAAATATCATGGAGCATTGTGATGACAAGTTCATGTAGCATTTTGCTGACAAAGAAATGGAGCATTGTGATGAGAAGGGTCACGGGACACTCTGATGACAAGAGTCACGGAGCATTGTGATTTCAGGGGTCATGGAGCAATGGGATGACAAGGGCATGGAACACTGTGATGAGAAGGCCATTGAACATCTGCTGACATGCGTCAGGGAGCTTTGTGATGACAAGTGCATGGAGCATTGTGATTACAGGGGGCATGGAGAATTGTGATGAAAAAGGCATGGATCATTGTGATGAAAAAGGCACCGAGCCTTGTCATGACAGTGTTCAAGGAGCATACTACGACAAGTGTTAGGGAGCATTGTGATGACAAGTGTATTGAGCATTGTGATGAGAAATGTCATGGAGCATTGTGCTGAGAAGACCATGGATAATTTTGATGGCAAGCATCATTGTGCATTGTTATGACAAGTGTTCTGGGACATTGTAATCTAAAGGGTTTGGGGCATTGTGATGACAGAGGTCATGAAGCATTTTGATTTCATTGTGATGACTATAGCATAAAGCATTATGATGATGGGCATGGTGCATTTTGATGACAGGGATAATGGAGCATTCAGATGAAGATAGGCATGGAACATTATGATTAAATTGGTCTTGGAGAATTGTGATGACAAGAGCAAGGAGCATTGTGATTACAGGGGTTTTGGAGCATTGTGATGACAAGGCCGTGGAAAACTGCAATGGCAAGGGTCATGGAACATTGTTATGACAGGGGTAATGGAACCTTGTGATGACGAGTGCATGGAGCATTGGTCTGAAAACTTTCATGTCTTACTGGGATGAGAGTGGGAAAGGAGCATTGTGATGACAAGGGCACAGAACACTGTGATACATGGGTCATGGAGGATTGTAATGAAAATGGTATGGAGCTTTGTAATGAGAAGAACATCGAGCATTCTGATGACAAGCGTCATAGAGCTTTGTGATGACAAGGGCGTTGAGCAATGTGATGAGAGTGTTCATGGAGCAATGTGATGACATTGGCATGGAGCATTTGATGGCAAATGTCATGGAGATTTGTGATGACAAATATTATGCAGCATTTTGATGAAAATGGCGTTGTGCATTGTGATGAGAGGGGCAGGGAGCATTGTGATGACATGATCATGGAGTCATTTGATGAAAAGGGACATGGAACATTTTGTAGACAGAGTTTAGGGAACATTGTGATGTAAGGGGTCAAGGATCCTTGAGATGAAAAGGGTCATAAAGCATTTTGATGACAGGGGTTATGGAACATTTTAATGTTAGGGGTCAAGGAACATTATGATGATAAGGGCATGTAACGTTGTGATGAGTGGGGTCATGGAACAATGTGACGACATGGGTGAGGGTGTACTGTGATGACTAAAGATGGAACATTGTGAGATCAGTGGTGACAGAGCATTTTGATGAGAAGTGCATGGGGCATTGTGATGACAATGTTTATGGAGCATTGTGGTGACAAGGTTGTGGAGCAATGTGATGACAAGTGCATGGCACATTGTGATGACATGTGTCATGGATCATTGTGCTTCCAAA
Organism: Mesoplodon bidens; assembly: GCF_964165515.1. Classification (NCBI taxonomy): domain Eukaryota; kingdom Metazoa; phylum Chordata; class Mammalia; order Artiodactyla; family Ziphiidae; genus Mesoplodon; species Mesoplodon bidens. Next base: position 28,920 of record NW_027671391.1, read on the forward strand.
GGCATGGAACACTGTGATGACAAGTGCCAAAGAGCATTATGATGAAAAGTTCATGGAGCATTGTGGTGACAATTGTAACAGAGCCTCCTGATGAAGAGGGCATGGACCATTGTGATGACAAATTTTATGAAGCATTGTGATGACTGGAGTCAAGGAGCATTGTGATGACAGGGGTCATGGTTCATTGTAATGACAAGGAAATGGAGCATTGTGATGACAGGGGCATGCAGCATTGGTCTGAGAAATTTCAAGGATTATTGTGATCACAGTTGGCAAGGCGTATTGTGATGATAAGGGCATGGAGCCTTGTGAAGACAAGGTCACAGATTATTGTGAAGACGGATGTCAGTTAGCATTGTGATGATATATGTCATGGTACATTGTGATGACAATTGCATGGAACATTGTGAGGCCTGGTGTCATGGGCGATTGTGATGACAAGGTCTTGGATCATTGTGATGACAAGGGCATGGAGCATTGTCATGACAAGTGCCACTGAGAATGTCGATGACAAGGTCGTGAACCATTGTGATGACAAGCACGTGGAGCTTGCTATGACAGGTGTCATGGAGCATTGTGATGACAAATGCATGGAGAATTTTGATGACAATTACATGTAACATTGTGACGAGAGGTGTCATGGTGCATTGTGACGACAAGGGACATGTAGCATTGTGATGACCAGCGAATGGAGCATTGTGATGGCAGGACCTTGGAACATTGTGATGAGAAGACCATGGATAATTGTGATGATGAGTGTCATGAAGCACTGTAATGACAAGGGTCATGGAGCATTCTGATGAAAACCTTGTGGAGTATTGTCATGATAAGGGCCTGGAGCATTGTGATGACAAGTTCATGGAGTATTGTGAAGACAGTTGTCAGGGAGCCTTGTGATGACATATGTCATGGTCCATTGTGATGATAATGGCAAGGAGCATTGAGATGCCAAGTGTCATGGAGGATAGTGATGACAAATGTAATGGAGTATTGTGATGACAAGGGCTTGGAGCATTGAGATGCCAAGGGTCATGGAGCATTGTGATGACAAGGGCAATTGAGAATGTTGATGAGAAGGTCGGGGAGCATTGTGATGACAAGCACATGTTGCTTGCTATGACAGGGGTCATGGAACATTGTGATGACAAGTGCTTGGTGAATTGTGATGACAAGTACGTGGAGAATCCTAATGAAAAGGGACATGGAGCATTGTTATGACCAGGTCATGGAGCATGGTGATGGCAAGACCTTGGAGCATTGTGATGCTAACACCATGGATAATTGTGATGACAAGCATCATGGAGCACTGTAATGACAAGGGACATGGAGCATTATGATGACAGGTGTCATGAGCATTTTGATGACAGGGTTCATGGAGCATTGTGATGACAAGTTTCATGGAGCATTCTGATGACAAGCTTGTGAACAATTGTGATGACAATAGCATGGAGCATTTTGATGAAAAGGGCATGGAGCATTGTGATGAAAAAGGCATGGAACCTTTCCATGACATGGTTCAAGGAGCATTTTGACGATAAGTGTCATGGATCATTGTGATGACAAGTGTCTTGAGCATTGTGATGACAATGTCATGGAGCATTGTGATGACAAGGGCATGGGGTATTGTGATGGCAGGCATCATTGAGATTTGTGATGACAAGTGTCATGGTACATTATGATCATAAGGGTTTCGAGCACTGTGATGACAGAGGTCATGGATCATTTTGATTTCAAGGAGCGTGGAGCATTGTGATGACAGGAGCATGAAGCAATGTGATCCCAATGTTCATGGAGGATTGTGATGACAAGCGCATGGAGCATTCTGATGACAAGGTCATGTACCATTTTGCTGACAAAAGCATGGAATATTGTGATGACAAGAGTCATGGAGCACTGTGATGACAAGCGTCATGGAGCATTGTGATTACAGGGGTCATGGAGCACTGTGATGACAAGGGCATGAATCTTTGTGATGACAAGATTCATGGAGCAATTTGATGACAAGAGTCCTGGATTATTGTTGTGTCATGTGTCATGGAGCGTTGTGATGACATTGGTGATGGTGCATTGTGATGATATGGGAATGGAGCATTATGATGACCAGCTCCTGGAGCATTGTGTTGAGAAGACCATGGAACCTTGTGATGACAAGGGTCATGGAGCATTCTGATAAAAGTGCCATGGAGCTTTGTGATTACAGGGGTATTGGACCATTTTGATGACAAGGGCATGGAGCATTGTGATGAGAAGGCCATGGAGTATACTGATGACATGCGTCTTGGAACATTTTGATGACAAGAGCATGGAGTATTGTGATTACAGGGGTCTTGGTGCATTGTGATGAAAAAGGCATGAATCATTGTGATGAAAAAGGCATCGAGCCTCGTCATGACATGGTTTAAGGAGCATACTGACGACAAGTGTCAGGGAGCATCGTGATAACAAGTGCATTGAGCATTGGGATGACAAAGTTCATGGAGCATTGTGATGAGAAGACCATGGATAATTGTGATGACTAGCGTTATGGGGCAGTGTGATGACAATTGTTATGGAATATTGTGATCACAAGGGTTTGGAGCATTGTGATGACAGAGGTCATGGAGCATTTTGATTTCATTGTGATGACAATAGCATGAAGCATTATGATGATGGGCATGGTGCATTTGGATGACAGGGTTCATGGATTTTTCAGATGAAGAGGGGCATGGAGCATTGTGATTAAATTGGTCTAGGAGAATTGTGATGACAAGAGCAGGGAGCATTGCAATGAGAAGGCCGTGGAGCATTCTGATGACTTGGGTCATGGAGCTTTGTGATGACAAGGGCATGGAGCACTGTGATTACATGGGTTTTGGAGCATTGTGATGACAAGGCCGTGGAACACTGTAATGGCAAGGGTCATGGAGCATTGTTATGACAGTGTTAATGGAGCCTTGTGATGACAAGGGCATGGATCATTGGTCTGAAAAGTTTCATGCCTTACTGGGATGAGAGAGGGCAAGGAGCATTGTGATGACAAGGGCACAGAACTCTGTGATACATGGGTCATGGATGATTGTAATGAAAAGGGCATGGAGCATTGTGATGAGAAGTACATCGAGCATTGTGATGACAAGCGTCATAGAGCTTGTGATGACAAGGGCATTGAGCAATGTGATGAGAGTGTTCAGGGGGAAATGTGATGACAATGGCATGGCGCATTTTGATGGCAAGTGTCGTGGAGCTCTGTGATGACAAATGTTATGGAGCCTTTGATGAAAAGGGCGTGGTGTATTGTGATGAGAAGGGCAGGGAGCATTGTGATGACATGATCATGGAGCCATTCAATGAAAAGGGACATGGATAATTTTGTTGACAGTGTTGAGGGAACATTGTGATGTCAGGACTCAAGGATCCTTGTGATGAAAAGGGTCATAGAGCATTTTGATGACTGGGTTTATTGAACATTTTGATGTTAGGTGTCATGGAGCATTGTGATGATAAGGGCATGTAACATTGTGATGACAGGGTTCATGGAACATTGTGACAACATGGGTGATGGTGTACTGTGATGACTAGTGATGGAACATTGTGAGATCAGTGGTGACAGAGCATTTTGATGAGAAGTGCATGGAGCATTGTGATGACAAGGCCGTGGAACACTGTACTGACAAGGGTCATGGAGAATTGTTATGACGGGGTTAAAGGAGCTTTGTGATGACAAATGTCATGGAGCATTATGCTGAGAAGACCATGGATAATTTTGATGGCAAGCATCATTGTGCATTGTTATGACAAGTGTTCTGGGACATTGTGATCTAAAGGGTTTGGAGCATTGTGATGACAGTGGTCATGGAGCATTTTGATTTCTTTGTGATGACAATAGCATGAAGCATTATGATATTGGGCATGGTGCATTTTCATGACTGGGTTCAAGGAGCTTTCAGATGAAGAGGGGCATGGAACATTGGGATTAAATTGGTCTTGGAGAATTGTGATGACGAGAGCAGGGAGCATTGTAATGAGGAGGCCGTGGAGCATCCTGATGACTTCCGTCATGGAGCTTTGTGATGACAAGGGCATGGAGCATTGTGATTACAGGGGTTTTGGAGCATTGTGATGACAAGGCCGTGGAACACTGTAATGACAAGGGTCATGGAGAATTGTTATGACGGGGTTAATGGAGCTTTGTGATGACAAGGGCATGGAGCATTGGTCTGAAAAGTTTCATGACTTACTGGGATGAGAGTGGACAAGGAGCATTGTGATGACAAGGGCACAGAACACTGTGATACATGGGTCATGGAGGATTGTAATGAAAAGGGCGTGGTGCATTGTGATGAGAAGGGCATCGAGCATTGTGATGAGAAGCGTCATAGAGCTTTGTGATGACAAGGGCATTGAGCAATGTGATGAGAGTGTTCATGGGGCAATGTGATGACAATGGCATGGAGCATTTTGATGGCAAGTGTCATGCAGCTTTCTGATGACAAATGTTATAGAGCATTTTGATGAAAAGGGCGTGGTGCATTGTGTTGAGAACGGCAGGAAGCATTGTGATGACATGATCATGGAACCATTTGATGAAAAGGGACATGGATTATTTTTTTGACAGAGTTTAGGGAACATTGTGATGTTAGGGGTCAAGGATCCTTGTGATGAAAAGGGTCATAGAGCATTTTGATGACAGGTGTTATGGAACATTTTGATGTTAGGGGCCATGGAGCATTGTGATGATAAGGGCATGTAACATTGTGATGACAATGGTCATGGAACTTTGTGAAGATATTGGTGAGGGTTTATTGTGATGACTAGTGATGGAACATTGTGAGATCAGTGGTGACAGAGCATTTTGATGAGAAGTGCATGGAGCATTGTGATGACAAGGTTTATGGAGCCTTGTGATGACAAGGTTGTGGAGCATTGTGATGAAAAGTGCATGGTGCATTGTGATGATATGGGTCATGGAGCATTGTGCTGCCAAAGACATGAAACACTCTGATGAAAAGTACCAGAGAGCATTGTGATGAAAAGTTACTGGCGTATTGTGTTGAAAATTGTAACAGAACCTCCTGATGATGAGGTCATGGACCATTGTGATGACAAATTTTATGAAGCATTGTGATGACTGTAGTCAGGAGCATTGTGATGACAGGGGTAATGGTGCATTGTGATGACAAGGGAATGGAGCATTGTGATGACAGTGGCATGAAGCATTGGTAGGACAAATTTGAATGATTATTTTGATGACAGTAGGCATGGCGTATTGTGATGATAAGTGCATGGAGCCTTGTGATGACAAGGTCACGGATTATTGTGAAGACAGATGCCAGTTAGCATTGTGATGATATATGTCATGATCCATTGTGATGACAATTGCATGGAACATTGCGAGGCCAGGTGTCATGGACGATTTTGAATACAAGGTCTTGGATCATTGTGATGACAAGGGCATGGAGCATTGTCATGACAAGTGCCACTGAGAATGTCGATGACAAGGTCGTGAAGCATTGTGATGACAAGCACGTGGAGCTTGCTATGACAGATGTCATGGAGCATTGCGATGACAAATGCATGGAGAATTGTGATGACAAGAACATGTAACATTTTGACGAGAGTTGTCATGGTGCATTGTGATGACAAGGGACATGTAGCATTGTGATGACCAGCGAATGGAGCATTGTGATGGCAAGACCTTGGAACATTGTGATGAGAAGACCACGGATAATTGTGCTGATGAGCGTCATGTAGCACTGTAATGACAAGGGTCATGGAGCCTTCTGATGAAAAGCTTGTGGAGTATTGTCATGACAACGGCCTGGAGCATTGTGATGACAAGTTCATGGAGTATTGTGAAGACAGGTGTCAGGGAGCATTGTGATGACATATGTCATGGTCCATTGTGATGATAATGGCAGGGAGCATTGTGATGCCAAGTGTCATGGAAGATTGTGATGACAAATGTAATGGAGTATTGTGATGACAAGGGCTTGGAGCATTGTGATGCCAAGGGTCATGGAGCATTGTGATGACAAGGGCAATTGAGAATTTAGATGAGAAGTTCGGGGAGCATTGTGATGACAAGCCCACGTTGCTTGATATGACAGGGGTCATGGAGCATTGTGATGACAAGTGCATGGAGAATTGTGATGACAAGGACATGGAGAATCCTGATGAAATGGGACATGGTGCATTGTTATGACCAGGGCATGGAGCATTGTGATGGCAAGACCGTGGAGCAATGTGATGAGAATACCATGGATAATTGTGATGACGAGCATCACAGAGCATTGTAATGACAAGGGGCATGGAGCATTATGATGACAGGTGTCATGAGCATTTTGATGAGAGTGGTCATGGAGCATTGTGTTGACAAGTTTCATGGAGCATTTTGATGACAAGCTTGTGAACTGTTGTGATGACAATGGCATGGAGCATTTTGATGAAAAGGGCATGGAGCATTGTGATGAAAAAGGCATGGATCCTTTTCATGACACGGTTCAAGGAGCATTTTGACGATAAGTGTCATGGATCATTGTGATGACAAGTGCCTTGAGCATTGTGATGACAAATGTCATAGAGCATTGTGATGACAAGGGCATGGAGTATTGTGATGGCAGGCATCATGGAGAGTTGTGATGACAAGTGTTATGGAACATATGATCACAAGGGTTTGGAGCATTGTGATGACAGTGGTCTTGGATCATTTTGATTTCAAGGAGCGTGGAGCATTGTGATGACAGGAGCATGAAGCAATGTGATCCCAAGGTTCATGGAGGATTGTGATGACAAGCGCATGGAGCATTGTGATGGCAATGTCATGTAGCATTTTGCTGACAAAAGCATGGAACATTGTGATGACAAGAGTCATGGAGCACTGTGATGACAAGCGTCATGGAGCATTGTGATTACAGGGGTCATGGAGCATTGGGATGACAAGGGCATGAATCATTGTGATGAAAATGTTCATGGAGCATTTTGATGACAAGGGTCCTGGATCATTGTTGTGTCATGGGTCATGGAGTGTTGTGATGAGAGTGGTCAGGGTGCATTGTGATGACATGGGAATGGAGCATTATGATGACAAGCTCATGGGGCTTTGTGTTGAGAAAACCGTGGAACCTTGTGACGACAAGTTGCATGGAGCATTCTGATGGAAAATGCCATGGAGCCTTGTGATTACAGGGGTATTGGAGCATTTTGATGACAAGGGCATGGAACATTGTTATCAGAAGGCCATGGAGCAGTCTGATGACATGCAGCATGGAATATTGTGATGACAAGTGCATGGGGTATTGTGATTACAGGGGATTTGGAGCATTGTGATGAAAAAGGCATGGATCATTGTGATGAAAATGGCATCGAGCCTCGTCATGGCAGGTTTCAAGGAGCATACTGACGACAAGTGTCAGGGATCATTGTGATAACAAGTGCATTGAGCATTGTGATGACAAAGTTCATGGAGCATTGTGATGATAGGACCATGGATAATTGTGATGATGAGAGTCATGGGGCATTTTGATGACAATGGTTATGGAATATTGTTATCACAAGTGTTTGGAGCATTGTGATGACAGAGGGCATGGAGCATTTTGATTTAATTTTGATGACCAGAGCATGAAGCATTATGATGATGTGCATGGTGTATTGGGATGACAGGGTTCATGGAGAATTGAGATGAAAAGGGGCATGGAACATTGTGATGAAAAAGGCATGGAGCCTTGTCATGACAGCGTTCAAGGAGCATACTACGACAAGTGTTAGGGAGCATTGTGATGACAATTGTATTGAGCATTGTGATGACAAATATCTTGGAGCACTGTGCTGAGAAGACCATGGAAAATTTTGATGGCAAGCGTCATTGTGCAATATTATGACCAGTGTTCTGGGACATTGTGATCTAAATGGTTTGGAGCATTGTGATGACAGAGTTCATGGAGCATTTTGATTTCATTGTGATGACAATAGCATGAAGCATTATGATGATGGGCATGGTGCATTTGGATGACAGGGTTCATGGAACATTCAGAATAAGAGGGACATGGAGCATTGTGATTAAATTGATCTTGGTGAATTGTGATGATAAGAGCAGGGAGCATTGCAATGAGAAGGCCATGGAGCATTCTGATGACTTGGGTCATGGAGCTTTGTGATGACAAGGGCATGGAGCATTGTGATTACAGGGGTTTTGGAGTATTGTGATGACAAGCCCGTGGAACACTGTAATGGCAAGTGTCATGGAGCATTGTTATGGCAGGGGTAATGGAGCCTTGTGATGACAAGGGCTTTGAGGATTGGTCTGAAAAGTTTCATGTCTTACTGGGATGAGAGTGGGCAAGGAACTTTGTTATGACAAGGACACAGTACACTGTGATACATGGGTCATGGAGGAGTGTAATGAAAAGGGCATGGAGCATTGTGATGAGAAGGGCATCGAGCATTGTGATGACAAGCGTAATAGAGCTTTGTGATGACAAGGGCATTGAGCAATGTGATGAGAGTGTTCATGGAGCAATGTGATGACAATGGAATGGAGCATTTTGATGGCAAGTGTCATGCAGCTTTCTGATGACAAATGTTATTGAGCTTTTTGATGAAAAGGCGTGGTGCATTGTGATGAGAAGGGCACGAAGCATTGTGATGACATGATCATGGAGCCATTTGATGAAAAGGGACATGGAACATTTTGTTGACAGATTTTAGGGAACATTGTGATGTAAGTGGTCAAGGATCATTGTGATGAAAAGGGTCATAGAGCATTTTGATGACAGTGGTTATGGAACATTTTGATGTTAGGGGTCATGGAGCATTGTGATGATAAGGGCATGTAACATTGTGATGACAGGGGTCATGGAACATTGTGACGATTTGGGTGAGGGTGTACTGTGATGACTAGTGATGGAACATTGTGAGATCAGTGGTGACAGAGCACTTTGATGAGAAGTGCATGGAGCATTGTGATGACAAGGTTTATGGAGCATTGTGATGACAAGTTTGTGGAGCATTGTGATGACAAGTGCATGGCGCAATGTGATGACATGGGTCATGGAGCATTTTGCTGCCAAAGACATGAAACACTCTGATGAAAAGTGCCAGAAAGCATTGTGATGAAAAATTCATGGAGTATTGTGGTGAAAATTGTAACAGAGCCTCCTGATGATGAGGGCATGGACCATTGTGATGACAAATTTTATGAAGCATTGTGATGACTGTAGTCAGGAGCATTGTGATGACAGGTGTAATGGTACATTGTGATGACAAGGGAACGGAGCATTGTGATGACAGTGGCATGAAGCATTGGTCTGACAAATTTCAATGATTATTTTGATGACAGTAGGCATGGCGTATTGTGATGATAAGGGCATGGAGCCTTGTTATGACAAGGTCACGGATTATTGTGAAGACAGATGCCAGTTAGCATTGTGATGATATATGTCATGGTCCATTGTGATGACAATTGCATGGAGCATTGTGATGAAAAGGGCATGGATCCTATTCATGACACGGTTCAAGGAGCATTTTGACGCTAAGTGTCATGGATCATTGTGATGACACGTGTCTTGAGCATTGTGATGACAAATGTGATGGAGCATTGTGATGACAAGGGCATGGAGTATTGTGATGACAGGCATCATGGAGAGTTGTGATGACAAGTGTTATGGAACATTATGATCAAAAGGGTTTGGAGCATTGTGATGACAGAGATCATGGATCATTTTGATTTCAAGGAGCGTGGAGCATTGTGATGACAGGAGCATGAAGCAATGTGATCCCAAGGTTCATGGAGAATTGTGATGACAAGCGCATGGAGCATTGTGATGACAATGTCATGTAGCATTTTGCTGACAAAATCATGGAACATTGTGATGACAAGTGTCATGGGGCACTGTGATGACAAGCGTCATGGAGCATTGTGATTACAGGGGTCATGGAGCATTGGGATGACAAGGGCATGAAACATTGTGATGATAAGGTTCATGGGGCATTTTGATGACAAGAGTCCTAGATCATTGTTGTGTCATGGGTCATGGAGTGTTGTGATGAGATAGGTCAGGGTGCACTGTGATGACATGGGAATGGAGCATTATGATGACAAACTCCTGGAGCACTGTGTTGAGAAGACCGTGGAACCTTGTGACGACAAATGGCATGGAGCATTCTGATGGAAAGTGCCATGGAGCCTTGTGATTACAGGGGTATTGGAGCATTTTGATGACAAGGGCATGAAGCATTGTGATGAGAAGCCCATGGAGAATTCTGATGACATGCATCATGGAACATTGTGATGACATGAGCATGGAATATTGTGATTACAGGGGTCTTGGAGCATTGTGATGAAAAAGGCATTGATCATTGTGATGAAAAAGGCATCGATCCTCGTCATGGCAGTAATCATGGAGCATACTGATGACAAGTGTCAGGGATCATTGTGATAACAAGTGCATTGAGCATTGTGATGACAAAGTTCATGGAGCATTGTGATGAGAAGACCATGGATAATTGTGATGATGAGTGTCATGGGGTATTGTGATGACAATGGTTATGGAATATTGTGATCACAAGTGTTTGGAGCATTGTGATGACAGAGGGAATGGAGCATTTTTCTTTCATTGTGATGAGAAGAGCATGAATCATTATGATGATGGGCATGGTGCATTGGGATGACAGGGTTCATGGAGAACTGAGATGAAAAAGGGCATGGAGAATTGTGAAGAAAATGGCATGGATCATTGTGATGAAAAAGTCATGGAGCCTTGTCATGACAGCGTTCAAGGAGCATACTACGACAAGTGTTAGGGAGCATTGTGATGACAAGTTTATTGAGCATTGTGATGACAAATGTCATGGAGTATTGTGCTGAGAAGACAATGGAATACTTTGATGGCAAGCATCATTGTGCATTGTTATGACCAGTGTTCTGGGACATTGTGATCTAAAGGGTTTGGAGCATTGTGATTACAGATGTCATGGAGCATTTTGATTTCATTGTGATGACAATAGCATGAAGCATTAATGATGATGGGCTTGGTGCATTTGGTTGACAGGTTTCATGGAGCGTTCAGATGAAGATGGGCATGGAGCATTGTGAATAAATTGGTCTTGGGGAATTGTGAAGGCAAGAGCAGGGAGCATTGCAATGAGAAGGCCATGGAGCATTCTGATGACTTGCGTCATGGAGCTTTGTGATGACAAGGGCATGGAGCATTGTGATTACAGGGGTTTTGGAGCATTGTGATGACAAGGCCGTGGACAACTGCTATGGCAAGGGTCATGGAGCATTGTTATGACAGGGGTAATGGAGCCTTGTGATGACAAGGGCATGGAGCATTTGTCTGAAAAGTTTCATTTCTTACTGGGATGAGAGTGGGCAAGAAGCATTGTGATGACAAGGGCACAGAACACTGTGATACCTGGGTAATGGAGGATTGTAATGAAAAGGGCATGGAGCATTTTGATGAGACGGGCATCGAGCATTGTGATGACAAGCGTCATAGAGCTTTGTGATGACAAGGGCATTGAGCAATATGTTGAGAGTGTTCATAGAGCAATGTGAAGACAATGGCATGGAGCATTTTGATGGCAAGTGTCATGGAGCTTTGTGACGACAAATGTTATGGAGCATTTTGATGAAAAGCGCATGGTGCATTGTGATGAGAAGGGCAGGGAGCATTGTGATGACAGGGTTCATGGAACATTGTGACAACATGGGTGAGGGTGTTCTGTGATGCCTAGTGATGGAACATTGTGAGATCAGTGGTGACAGAGCATTTTGATGAGAAGTGCATGGAGCATTGTGATGACAAGGCCGTGGAACACTGTACTGACAAGGGTCATGGAGAATTGTTATGACGGGGTTAAAGGAGCTTTGTGATGACAAATGTCATGGAGCATTGTGCTGAGAAGACCATGGATAATTTTGATGGCAAGCATCATTGTGCATTGTTATGACAAGTGTTCTGGGACATTGTGATCTAAAGGGTTTGGAGCATTGTGATGACAGTGGTCATGGAGCATTTTGATTTCTTTGTGATGACAATAGCATGAAGCATTATGATGTTGGGCATGGTGCATTTTCATGACTGGGTTCAAGGAGCTTTCAGATGAAGAGGGGCATGGAACATTGTGATTAAATTGGTCTTGGAGAATTGTGATGACAAGAGCAGGGAACATTGTAATGAGGAGGCCGTGGAGCATCCTGATGACTTCCGTCATGGAGCTTTGTGATGACAAGGGCATGGAGCATTGTGATTACAGGGGTTTTGGAGCATTGTGATGACAAGGCCATGGAACACTGTAATAACAAGGGTCATGGAGAATTGTTATGACGGGGTTAATGGAGCTTTGTGATGACAAGGGCATGGAGCATTGGTCTGAAAAGTTTCATGTCTTACTGGGATGAGAGTGGGCAAGGAGTATTGTGCTGACAAGGGCACAGAACACTGTGATACATGGGTCATGGAGGATGGTAATGAAAAGGGCGTGGTGCATTGTGATGAGAAGGGCATCGAGCATTGTGATGAGAAGCGTCATAGAGCTTTGTGATGACAAGGGCATGGAGCAATGTGATGAGAGTGTTCATGGGGCAATGTGATGACAATGGCATGGGACATTTTGATGGCAAGTGTCATTCAGCTTTCTGATGACAAGTGTTATAGAGCATTTTGATGAAAAGGGCGTGGTGCATTGTTTTGAGAACGGCAGGAAGCATTGTGATGACATGATCATGGAACCATTTGATGAAAAGGGACATGGATTATTTTTTTGACAGAGTTTAGGGAACATTGTGATGTTAGGGGTCAAGGATCCTTGTGATGAAAAGGGTCATAGAGCATTTTGATGACAGGGGTTATGGAACATTGTTATGTTAGGGGCCATGGAGCACTGTGATGATAAGGGTATGTAACATTGTGATGACAATGGTCATGGAACTTTGTGAAGATATTGGTGAGGGTTTATTGTGATGACTAGTGATGGAACATTGTGAGATCAGTGGTGACAGAGCATTTTGATGAGAAGTGCATGGAGCATTGTGATGACAAGGTTTATGGAGCATTGTGATGACAAGGTTGTGGAGCATTGTGACGAAAAGTGCATGGTGCATTGTGATGATATGGGTCATGGAGCATTGTGCTGCCAAAGACATGAAACACTCTGATGAAAAGTGCCAGAGAGCATTGTGATGAAAAGTTCCTGGAGTATTGTGTTGAAAATTGTAACAGAGCCTCCTGATGATGAGGTCACAGATCATTGTGATGACTGTAGTCAGGAGCATTGTGATGACAGGGGTAATGGTGCATTGTGATGACAAGGGAATGGAGCATTGTGATGACAGTGGCATGAAGCATTGGTCGGACAAATGTCAATGATTATTTTGATGACAGTAGGCATGGTGTATTGTGATGATTAGGGCATGGAGCCTTGTGATGACAAGGTCACGGATTATTGTGAAGACAGATGCCAGTTAGCATTGTGATGATATATGTCATGATCCATTGTGATGACAATTGCAAGGAACATTGCGAGGCCAGGTGTCATGGACGATTTTGAATACAAGGTCTTGGATCATTGTGATGACAAGGGCATGGAGCCTTGTCATGACAAGTGCCACTGAGAATGTCGATGACAAGTCGTGAAGCATTGTGATGACAAGCACGTGGAGCTTGCTATGACAGATGTCATGGAGCATTGTGATGACAAATGCATGGAGAATTGTGATGACAAGAACATGTAACATTTTGACGAGAGTTGTCATGGTGCATTGTGATGACAAGGGACATGTAGCATTGTGATGACCAGCGAATGGAGCATTGTGATTGCAAGACCTTGGAACATTGTGATGAGAAGACCACGGATAATTGTGCTGATGAGCGTCATGTAGCACTGTAATGACAAGGGTCATAGAGTCTTCTGATGAAAAGCTTGTGGAATATTGTCATGACAAGGGCCTGGAGCATTGTGATGAGAAGTTCATGGAGTATTGTGAAGACAGGTGTCAAGGAGCATTGTGATGACATATGTCATGGTCCATTGTGATGATAATGGAAGGGAGCATTTTGCTGCCAAGTGTCATGGAGGATTGTGATGACAAATGTAATGGAGTATTGTGATGACAAGGGCTTGGAGCATTGTGATGCCAAGGGTCATGGAGCATTGTGATGACAAGGGCAATTGAGAATTTAGAAGAGAAGTTCGGGGAGCATTCTGATGACAAGCACATGTTGCTTGCTATGACAGGGGTCATGGAGCATTGTGGTGACAAGTGCATGGAGAATTGTTATGAGAAGACATGGAGAATCCTGATGAAAAGGGACATGGTGCATTGTTATGTCCAGGGCATGGAGCATTGTGATGGCAAGACCGTGGAGCATTGTGATGAAAACACCATGGATAATTGTGATGACATGCATCAAGGAGCATTGTAATGACAAGGGGCATGGAGCATTATGATGACAGGTGTCATGAGAATTTGATGAGAGTGGTCATGGAGCATTGTGTTGACAAGTTTCATGGAGCATTCTGATGACAAGCTTGTGAACTGTTGTGATGACAATGGCATGGAGCATTGTGATGAAAAGGGCATGGAGCATTGTGATGAAAAAGGCATGGATCCTTTTCATGACACGGTTCAAGGAGCATTTTGACGATAAGTGTCATGGATCATTGTGATGACAAGTGCCTTGAGCATTGTGATGACAAATGTCATAGAGCATTGTGATGACAAGGGCATGGAGTATTGTGATGCCAGGCATCATGGAGAGTTGTGATGACAAGTGTTATGGAACATTATGATCACAAGGGTTTGGAGCATTGTGATGACAGTGGTCATGGATCATTTTGATTTCAAGGAGCGTGGAGCATTGTGATGACAGGAGCATGAAGCAATGTGATCCCAAGGTTCATGGAGGATTGTGATGACAAGCGCATGGAGCATTGTGATGACAAGGTCATGTAGCATTTTGCTGACAAAAGCATGGAACATTGTGATGACAAGAGTCATGGAGCACTGTGATGACAAGCGTCATGGAGCATTGTGATTACAGGGGTCATGGAGCATTGGGATGACAAGGGCATGAATCATTGTGATGACAAGGTTCATGGAGCATTTTGATGACAAGGCTCCTGGATCATTGTTGTGTCATGGGTCATGGAGTGTTGTGATGAGAGTGGTCAGGGTGCATTGTGATGACATGGGAATGGAGCATTATGATGACAAGCTCCTGGAGCATTGAGTTGAGAAAACCGTGGAACCTTGTGACGACAAGTTGCATGGAGCATTCTGATGGAAAGTGCCATGGAGCCTTGTGATTACAGGGGTATTGGAGCATTTTGATGACAAGGGCATGGAACATTGTTATCAGAAGGCCATGGAGCAGTCTGATGACATGCAGCATGGAATATTGTGATGACAAGTGCATGGGGTATTGTGATTACAGGGGTTTTGGAGCATTGTGATGAAAAATGCATGGATCATTGTGATGAAAATGGCATCGAGCCTCGTCATGGCAGGTTTCATGGAGCATACTGACGACAAGTGTCAGGGATCATTGTGATAACAAGTGCATTGAGCATTGTGATGACAAAGTTCATGGAGCATTGTGATGACAGGACCATGGATAATTGTGATGATGAGAGTCATGGGGCATTTTGATGACAATGGTTATGGAATATTGTGATCACAAGGGTTTGGAGCATTGTGATGACAGAGGGCATGGAGCATTTTGATTTCATTTTGATGACCAGAGCATGAAGCATTATGATGATGTGCATGGTGTATTGGGATGACAGGGTTCATGGAGAATTGAGATGAAAAGGGGCATGGAACATTGTGATGAAATAGGCATGGAGCCTTTTCATGACAGCTTTCAAGGAGCATTCTACGACAAGTGTTAGGGAGCATTGTGATGACAATTTTATTGAGCATTGTGATGACAAATATCTTGGAGCACTGTGCTGAGAAGACCATGGAAAATTTTGATGGCAAGCGTCATTGTGCATTGTTATGACCAGTATTCTGGGACATTGTGATCTAAATGGTTTGGAGCATTGTGATGACAGAGGTCATGGAGCATTTTGATTTCATTGTGATGACAATAGCACGAAGCATTATGATGATGGGCATGGTGCATTTGGATGACAGTGTTCATGGAACATTCAGATGAGGAGGGACATGGAGCATTGTGATTAAATTGGTCTTGGAGAATTGTGATGACAAGAGCAGGGAGCATTGTAATGAGAAGGCCATGGAGCATTCTGATGACTTGGGTCATGGAGCTTTGTGATGACAAGGGCCTGGGGCATTGTGATTACAGGGGTTTTGGAGCATTGTGATGACAAGCCCGTGGAACACTGTAATGGCAAGGGTCAGGGAGCATTGTTATGGCAGGGGTAATGGAGCCTTGTGATGACAAGGGCATTGAGGATTGGTCTGAAAAGTTTCTTGTCTTACAGGGATGAGAGTGGGCAAGGAACATTGTGATGACAAAGACACAGAACACTGTGATACATGGGTCATGGAGGAGTGTAATGAAAAGGGCATGGAGCATTGTGATGAGAAGCGTCATAGAGCTTTGTGATGACAAGGGCATTGAGCAATGTGATGAGAGTGTTCATGGAGCAATGTGATGACAATGACATGGAGCATTTTGATGGCAAGTGTCATGCAGCTTTCTGATGACAAATGTTATTGAGCATTTTGATGAAAAGTGCGTGGTGCATTGTGATGAGAAGGGCACGAAGCATTGTGATAATATGATCATGGAGCCATTTGATGAAAAGGGACATGGAACATTTTGTTGACAGAGTTTAGGGAACATTGTGATGTAAATGGTCAAGGACCATTGTGATTAAAAGGGTCATAGAGCATTTTGATGACAGGGGTTATGGAACATTTGGATGTTAGGGGTCATGGAGCATTGTGATGATAAGGGCATGAAACATTGTGATGACAGGGGTCATGGAACATTGTGACGACATGGGTGTGGGTGTATTGTGATGACTAGTGATGGAACATTGTGAGATCAGTGGTGACAGAGCACTTTGATGAGAAGTGCATGGAGCATTGTGATGACAAGGTTGTGGAGCATTGTGATGACAAGTGCATGGCACAATGTGATGACATGGGTCATGGAGCATTGTGCTGCCAAAGACATGAAACACTCTGATGAACAGTGCCAGAAAGCATTGTGATGAAAAATTCATGGAGTATTGTGGTGAAAATTGTAACAGAGCCTCCTGATGATGAGGGCATGGACCATTGTGATGACAAATTTTATGAAGCATTGTGATGACTGTAGTCAGGAGCATTGTGATGACAGGGGTAATGGTGCATTGTGATGACAAGGGAACGGAGCATTGTGATGACAGTGGCATGAAGCATTGGTCTGACAAATATCAACGATTACTTTGATGACAGTAGGCATGGCGTATTGTGATGATAAGGGCATGGAGCCTTGTGATGACAAGGTCACGGATTATTGTGAAGACAGATGCCAGTTAGCATTGTGATGATATATGTCATGGTCCATTGTGATGACAATTGAATGGAGAATTGTGATGAAAAGGACATGGATCCTATTCATGACAGGGTTCAAGGAGCATTTTGACACTAAGTGTCATGGATCATTGTGATGACACGTGTCTTGAGCATTGTGATGACAAATGTGATGGAGCATTGTGATGACAAGGGCATGGAGTATTGTGATGACAGGCATCATGGAGAGTTGTGATGACAAGTGTTATGGAACATTATGATCAAAAGGGTTTGGAGCATTGTGATGACAGAGATCATGGATCATTTTGATTTCAAGGAGCGTGGAGCATTGTGATGACAGGAGCATGAAGCAATGTGATCCCAAGGTTCATGGAGGATTGTGATGACAAGCGCATGGAGCATCGTGATGACAAGGTCATGTAGCATTTTGCTGACAAAAGCATGGAACATTGTGATGACAAGAGTCATGGAACACTGTGATGACAAGCATCATGGAGCATTGTGATTACAGGGGTCATGGAGCATTGGGATGACAAGGGCATGAATCATTGTGATGACAAGGTTCATGGAGCATTTTGATGACAAGAGTCCTGGATCATCGTTGTGTCATGGGTCATGGAGTGTTGTGATGAGATAGGTCAGGGTGCATTGTGATGACATGGGAATGGAGCATTATGATGAAAATCCCCTGGAGCACTGTGTTGAGAAGACCGTGGAACCTTGTGACGACAAATGGCATGGAGCATTCTGATGGAAAGTGCCATGGAGCCTTGTGATTACAGGGGTATTGGAGCATTTTGATGACAAGGGCATGACGCATTGTGATGAGAAGCCCATGGAGCATTCTGATGACATGCATAATGTAATATTGTGATGACAAGAGCATGGAATATTGTGATTACAGGGGTCTTGGAGCATTGTGATGAAAAAGGCATTGATCATTGTGATGAAAAAGGCGTCGAGCCTCGTCATGGCAGTAATCATGGAGCATACTGACGACAAGTGTCAGGGATCATTGTGATAACAAGTGCATTGAGCATTGTGATGACAAAGTTCATGGAGCATTGTGATGAGAAAACCATGGATAATTGTGATGATGAGTGTCATGGGGCATTGTGATGACAATGGTTATGGAATATTGTGATCACAAGGGTTTGGAGCATTGTGATGACAGAGGGCATGGAGCATTTTTCTTTCATTGTGATGAAAAGAGCATGAAGCATTATGATGATGGGCATGGTGCATTGGGATGACAGGGTTCATGGAGAATTGAGATGAAAAAGGGCATGAAGCATTGTGAAGAAAATGGCATGGATCATTGTGATGAAAAAGGCATGGAGCCTTGTCATGACATCGTACAAGGTGCATACTACGACAAGTGTTAGGGAGCATTGTGATGACAAGTGTATTGAGCATTGTGATGACAAATGTCATGGAGTATTGTGCTGAGAAGACAATGGAATATTTGATGGCAAGCATCATTGTGCATTGTTATGACCAGTGTTCTGGGACATTGTGATCTAAAGGGTTTGGAGCATTGTGATTACAGATGTCATGGAGCATTTTGATTTCATTGTGATGACAATAGCATGAAGCATTAATGATCATGGGCTTGGTGCATTTGGTTGACAGGTTTCATGGAGCATTCAGATGAAGATGGGCATGGAGCATTGTGATTAAATTGGTCTTGGGGAATTGTGATGGCAAGAGCAGGGAGCATTGCATTAAGAAGACCATGGAGCATTCTGATAACATGTGTCATGGAGCTTTGTGATGACAAGGGCATGGAGCATTGTGATTACAGGGGTTTTGGAGCATTGTGATGACAAGGCCGTGGACCACTGCTATGGCAAGTGTCATGGAGCATTGTTATGACAGGGGTAATGGAGCCTTGTGATGACAAGGGCATGGAGCATTGGTCTGAAAAGTTTCATTTCTTACAGGGATGAGAATGGGCAAGAAGCATTGTGATGACAAGGGCACAGAACACTGTGATACCTGGGTAATGGAGGATTGTAATGAAAAGGGCATGGAGCATTTTGATGAGAAGGACATCGAGCATTGTGATGACAAGCGTCATAGAGCTTTGTGATGACAAGGGCATTGAGCAATATGTTGAGAGTGTTCATGGAGCAATGTGATGACAATGGCATGGAGCATTTTGATGGCAAATGTCATGGAGCTTTGTGTTGACAAATGTTATGGAGCATTTTGATGAAAAGCGCATGGTGCATTGTGATGAGAAGGGCAGGGAGCATTGTGATGACATGATCATGGAGCCATTTGATGAAAAGGGACATGGAATATTTAGTTGACAGAGCTTAGGGATCATTGTGATGTAAGGGGTCAAGGATCTTTGTGATGAAAAGGGTCATAGAGCATTTTGATGACAGGGGTTATTGAACATTTTGATGTTAGGGGTCATGGAGCATTGTGATGATAAGGGCATGTAACATTGTGATGACAGGTGTCATGGAACATTGTGACGACATTGGTGAGGGTGTATTGTGATGACTAGTGATGGAACATTGTAAGATCAGTGGTGACAGAGCATTTTGATGAGAAGTGCATGGAGCATTGTGATGACAAGGTTTATGGAGCATTGTGATGACAAGGTTTTGGAGCATTGTGATGAAAAATGCATGGTGCATTGTGATGATATGTGTCTTGGAGCATTGTGCTGCCAAAGGCATAGAACACTCAAATGACAAGTGCCAGTAGCATTGTGATGAAAACTTCATGGAATATTGTGGTGACAATTGTAACAGAGCCTCCTGATGATGAGGGCATGGACCATTGTGATGACAAATTTTATGAAGCCATTTGATGACTGGAGTCAGGAGCATTGTGATGACAGGGGCCATGGTGCATTGTGATGACAATGGAATGGAACATTGTGATGACAGTGGCATGAAGCATTCGTCTGACAAATTCCAAAGATTATTGTGATGACAGTGGTCGTGGCATATTGTGATGATAAGGACATGGAGTCTTGTGATGACAAGGTCACGGATTATTGTGAAGACAGATGTCAGTTAGCATTGTGATGATATATGTCATGGTCCATTGTGATGACAATTGCATTGAACACTGCGAGGTCAAGTGTCATGGGCGATTGTGATAACAAGGTCTTGGATCATTGAGATGACAAGGGCATGGAGCATTGTCATTACAATTGCCACTGAGAATGTCGATGACAAGGTCGTGAAGCATTTTGATGACAAGCTCGTGGAGCTTGCTATGACAGGTGTCATGGAGCATTGTGATGACAAATGCATGGAGAATTGTGATGACAAGAACATGTAACATTGTGACGAGAGGTGTCATGGTGCATTGTGACGACAAGGGACATGTAGCATTGAGATGACCAGCGAATGGAGCATTGTGATGGCAAGACATTGGAATATTGTGATGAGAAGACCATGGATAATTGTGCTGATGAGCGTCATGGAGCACTGTAACAACAAGCGTCTTGCAGCCTTCTGATGAATATCTTGTGGAGTATTGTCATGACAAGGGCCTGGAGCATTGTGATGACAAGTTCATGGAGCATTGTGAAGACAGGTGTCAGGGAGCATTGTGATGACATATATCATGGTCCATTGTGATGATAATGGCAGGGAGCATTGTGATGCCAAGTGTCATTGAGGATTGTGATGACAAATGTAATGGAGTATTGTGATGACAAGGGCTTGGAGCATTGTGATGCCAAGGGTCATGGAGCATTGTGATGACAAGGGCAATTGAGAATTTTGATGGAAAGTTCGGGGAGCATTGTGATAACAAGCACATGTTGCTTGCTATGACAGGGGTCATGGAGCATTGTGATGACAAGTGCATGGAGAATTGTGATGACAAGGACGTGGAGGATCCTGATGAAAAGGGACATGGAGCATTGTTATGACCAGGGCATGGAGCATTGTGATGGCAAGACTGTGGAGCATTGTGATGAGTACACCACGGATAATTGTGATGACGAGCATCACGGAGCACTGTAATGACAAGGGACATGGAGCATGATGAGGACAGGTGCCATGAACATTTTGATGACAGGGGTCATGGAGCATTGTGATGAAAAGTTTCATGGATAATTCTGAAGACAAGCTTGTGAACTATTGTGATGACAATGGCATGGAGTATTGTGATGAAAGGGGCATGGAGCATTGTGATGAAAAAGGCATGGATGCTTTTCATGACACGGTTCAAGGAGTATTTTGACGATAAGTGTCATGGATCATTGTGATGACAAGTGTCTTGAGCATTGTGATGACAAATGTCATGGAGCATTGTGATGACAAGGGCATGGAGTATTGTGATGACAGGCATCATGGAGAGTTGTGATGACAAGTGTTATGGAACATTATGATCACAAGGGTTTGGAGCATTGTGATGACAGAGGTCATGGATCATTTTGATTTCAAGGAGCGAGGAGCATTGTGATGACAGGAGCATGAAGCCATGTGATCCCAAGTTTCATGGAGGATTGTGATGACAGGAGCATGGAGTATTGTGATGACAAGGTCATGTAGCATTTTGCTGACAAAAGCATGGAACATTGTGATGACAAGAGTCATGGAGCACTGTGATGACAAGCGTCATGGAGCATTGTGATTACAGGGGTCATGGAGCATTGGGATGACAAGGGCATGATTCATTGTAATGACAAGTTTCATGGAGCGTTTTGATGACAAGAGTCATGGAGCACTGTGTTGACAAGCGTCATGGCGCATTGTGAAGACATGGGTCATGTAGCATTGTGCTGCCAAACGCATGGAACACACTGATGAAAAGTGCCAGAGAACATTGTGATGAAAAGTTCATACAGTATTGTGGTGACAATGGAAACAGAGCCTCCTGACGATGAGGGCATGGACCATTGTGATGACAAATTTTATGAAGCATTGTGATGACTGGAGTCAGGAGCATTGTGATGACACGGGTCATGGTGCATTGTGATGACAATGGAATGGAACATTGTGATGACAGTGGCACGAAGCATTGGTCTGACAAATTTCAATGACGATTGTGATGACAGTGGGAATGGCATATTTTGATGATAAGGGCATGGATCCTTGTGATGACAAGGTCACGGATTTTTGTGAAGACAGATGCCAGTTAGCATTGTGATGATATATGTCATGGTCCACTGTGATGACAATTGCATGGAACATTGTGAGGCCAGGTGTCATGGGCGATTGTGATGACAAGGTCTTGGATCATTGTGATGAGAAGGGCATGGAGCCTTGTCATGACAAGTGCCACTGAGAATGTCGATGACAAGGTCGTGAAGCATTGTGAAGACAAGCACGTGGAGCTTGCTATGACAGCTGTCATGGATCATTGTGATGACAAATGCATGGAGAATTGTGATGACAAGAACATGTAACATTGTGACGAGAGGTGTCATGGTGCAATGTGACGACAAGGGACATGTAGCATTGTGATGACCAGCGAATGGAGCATTGTGATGGCAAGACCTGGGAACATTGTGATGAGAAGACCATGCATAATTGTGCTGATGAGAGTCATGGAGCACTGTAATGAGAAGGGTCTTGGAGCCTTCTGATGAAAAGCTTGTGGAGTATTGTCATGACAAGGGCCTGGAGCATTGTGATGACAAGTACATGGAGTATTGTGAAGACAGGTGTCAGGGATCATTGTGATGACCTATGTCATGGTCCATTGTGATGATAATGGCAGGGAGCATTGTGATGCCAATTGTCATGGAGCATTGTGATGACAAGGGCAATTGAGAATTTTGATGAGAAGGTCGGGAAGCATTGTGATGACAAGAACATGTTGCTTGCTATGACAGGGGTCATGGAGCATTGTGATGACAAGTGCATGGAGAATTGTGATGACAAGGACGGGGAGAATCCTGATGAAAAGGGACATGGAGCATTGTTATGACCAGGGCATGGAGCATTGTGATGGCAAGACCGTGGAGCATTGTGATGAGAACACCATGGATAATTGTGATGACGATCATCACGGAGCAATGTAATGACAAGGGACATGGAGCATTATGATGACAGGTGTCATGACCATTTTGATGACAGGGTTCAAGGAGCATTGTTATGGCAAGTTTCATGGAGCATTCTGATGAAAAGCTTGTGAACTATTGTGATGACAAATGCATGGAGCATTGTGATGAAAAGTGCATGGAGCATTTTGATCAAAAAGGCATGGATCCTTTTCATGACACGGTTCAAGGAGCATACTGACGACAAGTGTCAGGGATCATTGTGATAACAAGTGCATTGAGCATTGTGATGACAAAGTTCATGGGGTATTGTGATGAGAAGACCATGGATAACTGTGATAATGAGTGTCATGAGGCAATGTGATGACAATGGTTATGGAATATTGTGATCACAAGGGTTTGGAGCATTGTGATGACAGAGGGCATGGAGCATTTTGATTTCATTGTGATGACAAGAACATGAAGCATTATGACGATGGGCATGGTGCATTGGGATGACAGGGTTCATGGAGAATTGAGATGAATAGGGGCATGGAACATTGTGATGAAAAAGGCATGGAGCCTTGTCATGACAGCGTTCAAGGAGCATACTACCACAAGTGATAGGGAGCATTGTGATGACAAGTGTATTGAGCATTGTGATGACAAATGTCATGGAGCATTGGGCTGAGAAGACCATGGATAATTTTGATGGCAAGCATCATTGTGCATTGTTATGACAAGTGTTCTGGGACATTGTGATCTAAAGAGTTTGGTGCATTGTGATAACAGAGGTCATGGAGCATTTTGATTTCATTGTGATGACAATAGCATGAAGTATTATGATGACGGGCATGGTGCATTTGGATGACTGGGTTCATGGAGCATTCAGATGAAGAGGGGCATGGAGCATTGTGATTAAATTGGTCTTGGAGAATTGTGATGACAAAAGCAGGGAGCATTGCATTAAGAAGACCATGGAGCATTCTGATGACTTGCTTCATGGAGTTTTGTGATGACAAGGGCATGGAACATTGTGATTACAGGGGTTTTGGAGCATAGTGATGACAAGCCCGTGGAACACTGTAATGGCAAGGATCATGAGGCATTGTTATGGCAGGGGTAATGGAGCCCTGGGATGAAAAGGGCATTGAGGATTGGTCTGAGAATTTTCATGTCTTCCTGGGATGAGAGTGGGAAAGGAGCATTGTGATGACTAGGGCACAGAACACTGTGATACATGTGTCATGGAGGATTGTAATGAAAAGGGCATGGAGCATTGTGATGAGAAGGGCATTGAACATTGTGATGACAAGCGTCATAGAGCTTTGTGATGACAAGGGCATTGAGCAATGTGATGAGAGTGTTCATGGAGCAATGTGATGACAATGACATGGAGCATTTTGATGGCAAGTGTCATGGAGCTTTGTGATGATATATGTTATGGAGCATTTTGATGAAAAGGCGTGGTGCATTGTGATGAGAAGGGCAGGAAGCTTTGTGATGACATGATCATGGAGCCATTTGATGAAAAGGGACATGGAACATTTTGTTGACAGAGTTTAGGAAACATTGTGATGTAAGGGGTCAAGGATCCTTGTGATGAAAAGGGTCATAGGGCATTTGGATGACAGGGGTTATGGAATATTGTGATGTTAGGGGTCATGGAGCATTGTGATGATAAGGGCATGAAACATTGTGAAGACAGGTGTCATGGAACATTGTGACGACATGGGTGAGGGTGTACTGTGATGACTTGTGATGGAACATTGTGAGATCAGTGGTGACAGAGCATTTTGAGGAGAAGTGCATGGAGCATTGTGATGAGAATGTTTATGGAGCATTCTGAAGACAAGGTTCTGCATCATTGTGATGAAAAGTGCATGGCACATTGTGATGACATGTGTCATGGAGTATTGTCCTGCCAAACTCATGGAACACTCTGATGACAAGTGCCAGAGAGCATTGTGATGAAAAGTTCATAGAGTATTGTGATGACAATTGAAACAGCCTCCTGGTGATGAGGGCATGGACCATTGTGATGACAAATTTTATGAAGCATTGTGATGACTGGAGTCAGGAGCATTGTGATGACACGGGTCATGGTGCATTGTGATGACAATGGAATGGAACATTGTGATGACAGTGGCACGAAGCATTGGTCTCACAAATTTCAATGATGATTGTGATGACAGTGGGCATGGCATATTTTGATGATAAGGGCATGGATCCTTTTGATGACAAGGTCACGGATTATTGTGAAGACAGATGCCAGTTAGCATTGTGATGATATATGTCATGGTCCACTGTGATGACAATTGAATGGAACATTGCGAGGCCAGGTGTCATGGGCGATTGTGATGACAGGGTCTTGGATCATTGTGATGACAGGGGCATGGAGCCTTGTCATGACAATTGCCAGTGAGAATGTCGATGACAAGGTCCTGAAGCATTGTGATGACAAGCGCATGGAGCTTGCTATGAGAGGTGTCATCGAGCATTGTGATGACAAATGCATGGAGAATTGTGATGACAAGAACATGTAACATTGTGACGAGAGGTGTCATGGTGCATTGTGACGACAAGGGACATGTAGCATTGTGATGACCAGCGAATGGAGCATTGTGATGGCAAGACCTTGGAACATTGTGATGAGAAGACCATGGATATTTGTGCTGATGAGCGTCATGGAGCACTGTAATGACAAGGGTCATGGAGCCTTCTGATGAAAAGCTTGTGGAGTATTGTCATGACAAGGGCCTGGAGCATTGTGATGAGAAGTTCATGGACTATTGTGAAGACAGGTGTCAGGGAGCATTGTGATGACATATGTAGTGGTCCATTGTGATGATAATGGCAGGGAGCATTGTGATGCCAAGTGTCTTGGAGGAGTGTAATGACAAATGTAATGGAGTATTGTGATGACAAGGGCTTGGAGCATTGTGATGCCAATGGTCATGGATCATTGTGATGACAAGGGCAATTGAAAATTTTGATGAGAAGGTCGGGAAGCATTGTGATGAGAAGAACATGTTGCTTGCTATCACAGGGGTCATGGAGCATTGTGATGACAAGTGCATGAAGAATTGTGATGACACGGACGTGGAGAATCCTGATGAAAAGGGACATGGAGCATTGTTATGACCAGGGCATGGAGCATTGTGATGGTAAGACCGTGGAGCATTGTCATGAGAACACCATGGATAATTGTGATTACGAGCATCACGGAGCACTGTAATGACAAGGGACATGGAGCATTTTGATGACAGGTGTCATGAGCATTTTGAAGACAGGGGTCATGGAGCATTGTGATGGCAAGTTTCATGGAGCATTCTGTTGACAAGCTTGTGATCTATTGTGATGACAATGGCATGGAGCATTGTGATGAAAAGGGCATGGAGCATTGTGATGAAAAAGGCATGGATCCTTTTCATGACACGTTTCATGGAGCTTTTTGACGATAAAGTCATGGATCATTGTGATGACAACTGTCTTGAGCATTGTGATGACAAAAGTCATGGAACATTGTGATGACCAGGGCATGGAGTATTGTAATGACACACATCATGGAGATTTGTGATGACAATTGTTATGGAACATTATGATCACAAGGGTTTGGAGCATTGTGATGACAGAGGTCATGGATCATATTGATTTCAAGGATCGTGGAGTATTGTGATGACAAGAGCATGAAGCAATGTGATCCCAAGGTTCATGGAGGATTGTGATGACAAGCACATGGAGCATTGTGATGACAAGGTCATGAAGCATTTTGCTGACAAAAGCATGGAAGATTGTGATGACAACAGTCATGGAGCACTGTGATGACAAGCGTGATGGAGCATTGTGATTACAGGGGTCATGGAGCATTGGGATGACAAGGGCATGAATCATTGTGATGACAAGTTTCATGGAGCATTTTGATGACAAGAGTCCTGGATCATTGTTGTGTCATGGGTCATGGAGCGTTGTGATGACAGTGGTCATGGTGCATTGTGATGACATGGGAATGGAGCATTATGATGACAAGCTCCTGGAGCATTGTGTTGAGAAGACCGTGGATCCTTGTGATGACAATTGTCATGGAGCATTCTGATGAAAAGTGCCATGGAACCTTGTGACTACAGGGGTATTGGAGCATTTTGATGACAAGGGCAAGGAGAATTGTGATGAGAAGGCCATGGAGCATTCTGATGACATGCATCGTGGAACATTGTGATGACAAGAGCATGGAGTATTGTGATTACAGGGGTCTTGGAGCATTGTGATGAAAAAGGCATGGATCATTGTAATGAAAAAGGCGTTGAGCCTCGTCATGGCAGGGTTCAAGGAGCATACTGACGACAAGTTTGAGGGATCATTGTGATAACAAGTGCATTGAACATTGTGATGACAAAGTTCATGGAGCATTTTGATGAGAAGACCATGGATAATTGTGATGATGAGCGTCATGGGGCATTGTGATGACAATTGTTATGGAATATTGTGATCACAGTGTTTTGGAAAATTGTGATGACAGAGGGCATGGAACATTTTGATTTCATTGTGATGACAAGAGCATGAAGAATTATGATGATGGGAATGGTGCATTGGGATGACAGTGTTCATGGATAATTTAGATGAAAAGGGGCATGGAACATTGTCATGAAAAAGGCATGGAGCCTTGTAATGACAGCGTTCAAGGAGCATACTACCACAAGTGTTAGGGAGCATTGTGATGACAAGTGTATTGAGCATTGTGATGATAAATGTCATGGAGCATTGGGCTGAGAAGACCATGGATAATTTTGATGGCAAGCATCATTGTGCATTGTTATGACAAGAGTTCTGGGACATTGTGACCTAAAGAGTTTGCAGCATTTTGATGACAGAGGTCATGGAGCATTTTGATTTCATTGTGATGACAATAGCATGAAGCATTATGATGATGGGCATGGTGCATTTTGAGGACAGTGTTCATGGTGCATTCAGATGAAGAGGGGCATGGAGCATTGTGATTAAAATGGTCTTGGAGAATTCTGATGGCAAGAGCAGGGAGCATTGCAATGAGAAGGCCATGGAGCATTCTGATGACTTGCGTCATGGAGCTTTGTGATGACAAGGGCATGGAGCATTGCGATTACAGGGGTTTTGGAGCATTGTGATGACATGGCCGTGGAACACTGTAATGGCAAGTGTCATGGAGCATTGTTATGACAGTGGTAATGGAGCCT
Organism: Mesoplodon bidens; assembly: GCF_964165515.1. Classification (NCBI taxonomy): domain Eukaryota; kingdom Metazoa; phylum Chordata; class Mammalia; order Artiodactyla; family Ziphiidae; genus Mesoplodon; species Mesoplodon bidens. Next base: position 57,565 of record NW_027671391.1, read on the forward strand.
TGTGATGACAAGGGCATGGAGCATTGGTCTGAAAAGTTTCATGGCTTACAGGGATGAGAGTAGGAAAGGAGCATTGTGATGACAAGGGCACAGAACACTGTGATACATGGGTCATGGAGGATTGTAATGAAAAGGGCATGGAGCATTGTGATGAGAAGGGCATCGAGCATTGTGATGACAAGCGTTATAGAGCTTTGTGATGACAAGGGCATTGAGCAAAGTGATGAGAGTGTTCATGGAGCAATGTGATGACAATGGCATGGAGCATTTTGATGGCAAGTGTCATGGAGCTTTGTGATGACAAATGTTATTGAGCATTTTGATGAAAAGGGCGTGGTGCATTGTGATGAGAAAGGCAGGGAGCATTGTGATGACATGATCATGGAGCCATTTGATGAAAAGGGACATGGAACATTTTGTTGACTGAGTTTAGGGAACATTGTGATGTAAGGGGTCAAGGATCCTTGTGATGAAAAGAGTCATAAAGCATTTTGGTGACAGGGGTTATGGAACATTTTGATGTTAGGGGTCATGGAGCATTGTGATGATAAGGGCATGTAACATTGTGATGACAGGTGTCATGGAACATAGTGACGACATGGGTGAGGGTGTACTGTGATGACTAGTGATGGAACATTGCGAGATCAGTGGTGACACAGCATTTTGATGAGAAGTGCATGGAGCATTGTGATGACAAGGTTTATGGAGCCTTGTGATGACAAGGTTGTGGAGCATTGTGATGACAAGTGCATGGTGCATTGTGATGACATGGGTCTTGGAGCATTGTTCTGCCAAAGGCATGGAACACTCTGATGACTAGTGCCAGAGAGCATTGTGATGAAAAGTTCATGGAATATTGTGGTGACAAGTGTAACAGAGCCTCCTGATGATGAGGTCACGGACCATTGTGATGACAAATTTTATGAAGCATTGTGATGACTGGAGTCAGGAGCATTGTGATGACATGGGTCATGGTGCATTGTGATGACAATGGAATGGAACATTGTGATGACAGTGGCACGAAGCATTGGTCTGAGAAATTTCAATGATGATTGTGATGACAGTGGGCATGGCGTAATGTGATGATAAGGGCATGGAGCCTTGTGATGACAAGGTCACAGATTATTGTGAAGACAGATGCCAGTTAGCATTGTGATGATATATGTTAGGTTCCATTGTGATGACAATTGCATGGAGCATTGTGAGGCCATGTGTCATGGGTCATTGTGATGACAAGGTCTTGGATCATTATGATGACAAGGGCATGGAGCATTGTCATGACAAGTGCCACTGAGAATGTCGATGACAAGGTCCTGAAGCATTGTGATGACAAGCGCGTGGAGCTTGCTATGACAGGTGTCATGGAGCATTGTGATGACAAATGCATGGAGAATTGTGATGACAAGAACATGTAACATTGTGACGAGAGGTGTCATAGTGCATTGTGACGACAAGGGACATGTAGCATTGTGATGACCAGCGAATGGAGCATTGTGATGGCAAGACCTTGGAACATTGTGATGAGAAGACCATGGATAATTGTGCTGATGAGCGTCATGGAGCACTGTAATGGCAAAGGTCATGGAGCCTTCTGATGAAAAGCTCTTGGAGTATTTTCATGACAAGGGCCTGGAGCATTGTGATGACAAGTTCATGGAGTATTGTGAAGACAGGTGTCAGGGAGCATTGTGATGACATATGTCTTGGTCCATTGTGATGATAATGGCAGGGAGCATTGTGATGCTAAGTGTCATGGAGGATTGTGATGACAAATGTAATGGAGTATTGTCACTACAAGGGCTTGGAGCATTGTGATGCCAAGGGTCATGGAGCATTTTGATGACAAGTGCAATTGAGAATTTTGATGAGAAGTTCGGGGAGCATTGTGTGACAAGTGCATGTTGCAGTCTATCACAGGGGTCATGGAGCATTGTGATGACAAATGCACGGAGAATTGTGATGACAAGGACGTGGAGAATCCTGATGAAAAGGGACATGGAGCATTGATATGACCAGGGCATGGAGCATTGTGATGGCAAGACCGTGGAGCATTGTGATGAGAACACCATGGATAATTGTGATGACGAGCATCACGGAGCACTGTAATCACAAGGGAAATGGAGCATTATGATGACAGGGGTCATGAGCATTTTGATGACAGGGGTCATGGAGCATTGTGATGACAATTTTCATGGAGCATTCTGAGGACAAGCTTGTGAAGTATTGTGATGACAATGGCATGGAGCATTGTGATGAAAAGGGCATGGAGCATTTTGATGAAAAAGGCATGGATTCTTTTCATGACACGTTTCATGGAGCATTTTGACGATAAGTGAAATGGATCATTGTGATGACAAGTGTCTTGAGCATTGTGATGACCAATGTCATGGAGCATTGTGATGACAAGGGCATGGAGTATTGTGATGACAGGCATCATGGAGAGTTGTGATGACAAGTGTTATGGAACATTATGATCACAAGGGTTTGGAGCATTGTGATGACAGAGGTCATGGATTATTTTGATTTCAAGGAGCGTGGAGCATTTTGATGACAGGAGCATGAAGCAATGTGATCCCAAGTTTCACAGATGATTGTGATGACAAGCGCATGGAGCATTGTGATGACAAGGTCATGTAGCATTTTGCTGACAAAAGCATGGAAGATTGTGATGACAAGAGTCATGGAGCACTGTGATGACAAGCATCAGGGAGCATTGTGATTACAGGGGTCATGGAGCATTGGGATGACAAGAGTCCTGGATCATTGATATGTCATGTGTCATGGAGCGGTGTGATGACAGTGGACATGGTGCATTGTGATGACATGGGAATGCAGCATTATGATGAGAAACTCCTGGATAATTGTGTTGAGAAGACCATGGAACCATGTGATGACAAGTGTCATGGAGCATTCTGATGGAAAGTGCCATGGAGCCTTGTGATTACAGGGGTTTTCGAGCATTTTGATGACTAGGGCATGGAACATTGTGATGAGAAGGCCATGGAGCATTCTGATGACATGCTTCATGGAACATTGTGATGACAAGAGCATGGATTATTGTGATTACAGGGGTCTTGGAACATTGTGATGAAAAAAGCATGGATCATTGTGATGCAAAAGTCGCCGAGCCTTGTCATGACAGGGTTCAAGGAGCATACTGACGACAAGTGTCAGGGATCACTGTGATGATAAGTGTATTGAGCATTGTGATGACAAATGTCATGGAGCATTGGGCTGAGAAGACCATGGATAATTTTGATGGCAAGCATCATTGTGCATTGTTATGACAAGAGTTCTGGGACATTGTGATCTAAAGGGTTTGGAGCATTGTGATGACAGAGGTCATGGAGCATTTTGAGTTCATTGTGATGACAATAGCATGAAGCATTATGATGATGGGCATGATGCATTTTGATGACACGTTTCATGGAGCATTCAGATGTAGAGTGGCATGGAGCATTGCGATTAAATTGGTCTTGTAGAACTGTGATGACAAGAGCAGGGAGCATTGCAATGAGAAGGCCATGGAGCATTCTGATGACTTGCTTCATGGAGCTTTGTGATGACAAGGGCATGGAGCATTGTGATTACAGGGGTTTTGGAGCATTTTGATGACAAGGCCGTGAAACACTGTAATGGCAAGGGTCATGGAGCATTGTTATGACAGGGTTAATGGAACCTTGTGATGACAAGGGCATGGAGCATTGGTCTGAAAAGTTTATGTTTACTGGGATGAGAGTGGGCAAGGAGTATTGTGATGACAAGGGCACAGAACACTGTGATACATGGGTCATGGAGGATTGTAATGAAAAGGGCATGGAGCATTGTGATGAGAAGGGCATCGAGCATTGTGATGACAAGCGTCATAGAACTTTGTGATGACAAGGGCATTGAGCAATGTGTTGAGAGTGTTCATGGAGCAATGTGATGACAATGGCATGGAGCATTTTGATGGCAAGTGCCTTGGAGCTTTGAGATGACAAATGTTATGGAGCATTTTGATGAAAAGGGCGTGGTACATTGCAATGAGAAGGGCAGGGAGCATTGTGATGACATGATCATGGAGCCATTTCATGAAAAGGGACATGGAACATTTTGTTGACAGAGTTTAGGGAACATTGTGATGTAAGGGGTCAAGGATCCTTGTGATGAAAAGGGTCATAGAGCATTTTGATGACAGGGGTTATGGAACATTTTGATGTTAGGGGTCATGGAGCATTGTGATGATAATGGCATGGAACATTGTGATGACAGGGGCCATGGAACATTGTGACCACATGGGTGAGGGTGTACTGTGATGACTAGTGATGGAACATTGTGAGATGAGTGCTGACAGAGGATTTTGATGAGATGTGCATGGAGCATTGTGATGACAAGGTTTATGGAGCACTGTGATGACAAGATTGTGGAGCATTGTGATGACAAGTGCATGGTGCATTGTGATGACATGGGTCACGGAGCATTGAGCTGCAAAAGGCATGGGACACTGTGAGGACATGTGCCAGAGAGCATTGTGATGAAATGTTCATGGATCATTGTGGTGACAAATGTAACAGAGCCTCCTGATGATGAGGGCATGGACCACTGTGATGACAAATTTTATGAAGCATTGTGATGACTGGAGACAAGGAGCATTGTGATGACAGGGGTCATGGTTCTTTGTGATGACAAGGGAATGGAGCATTGTGTTGACGGGAGCATTGGCATTGATTTGAAAAATTTCAACGATTATTGTGATGACAGTGGGCATGGCGTATTGTGATGATAAGGGCATGGATCCTTTTGATGACAAGGTCACGGATTATTGTGAAGACAGATGCCAGTTAGCATTGTGATGATATATGTCATGGTCCATTGTGATGACAATTGAATGGAGAATTGTGATGAAAAGGACATGGATCCTATTCATGACAGGGTTCAAGGAGCATTTTGACACTAAGTGTCATGGATCATTGTGATGACACGTGTCTTGAGCATTGTGATGACAAATGTGATGGAGCATTGTGATGACAAGGGCATGGAGTATTGTGATGACAGGCATCATGGAGAGTTGTGATGACAAGTGTTATGGAACATTATGATCAAAAGGGTTTGGAGCATTGTGATGACAGAGATCATGGATCATTTTGATTTCAAGGAGCGTGGAGCATTGTGATGACAGGAGCATGAAGCAATGTGATCCCAAGGTTCATGGAGGATTGTGATGACAAGCGCATGGAGCATCGTGATGACAAGGTCATGTAGCATTTTGCTGACAAAAGCATGGAACATTGTGATGACAAGAGTCATGGAACACTGTGATGACAAGCATCATGGAGCATTGTGATTACAGGGGTCATGGAGCATTGGGATGACAAGGGCATGAATCATTGTGATGACAAGGTTCATGGAGCATTTTGATGACAAGAGTCCTGGATCATCGTTGTGTCATGGGTCATGGAGTGTTGTGATGAGATAGGTCAGGGTGCATTGTGATGACATGGGAATGGAGCATTATGATGAAAATCCCCTGGAGCACTGTGTTGAGAAGACCGTGGAACCTTGTGACGACAAATGGCATGGAGCATTCTGATGGAAAGTGCCATGGAGCCTTGTGATTACAGGGGTATTGGAGCATTTTGATGACAAGGGCATGACGCATTGTGATGAGAAGCCCATGGAGCATTCTGATGACATGCATAATGTAATATTGTGATGACAAGAGCATGGAATATTGTGATTACAGGGGTCTTGGAGCATTGTGATGAAAAAGGCATTGATCATTGTGATGAAAAAGGCGTCGAGCCTCGTCATGGCAGTAATCATGGAGCATACTGACGACAAGTGTCAGGGATCATTGTGATAACAAGTGCATTGAGCATTGTGATGACAAAGTTCATGGAGCATTGTGATGAGAAAACCATGGATAATTGTGATGATGAGTGTCATGGGGCATTGTGATGACAATGGTTATGGAATATTGTGATCACAAGGGTTTGGAGCATTGTGATGACAGAGGGCATGGAGCATTTTTCTTTCATTGTGATGAAAAGAGCATGAAGCATTATGATGATGGGCATGGTGCATTGGGATGACAGGGTTCATGGAGAATTGAGATGAAAAAGGGCATGAAGCATTGTGAAGAAAATGGCATGGATCATTGTGATGAAAAAGGCATGGAGCCTTGTCATGACATCGTACAAGGTGCATACTACGACAAGTGTTAGGGAGCATTGTGATGACAAGTGTATTGAGCATTGTGATGACAAATGTCATGGAGTATTGTGCTGAGAAGACAATGGAATATTTGATGGCAAGCATCATTGTGCATTGTTATGACCAGTGTTCTGGGACATTGTGATCTAAAGGGTTTGGAGCATTGTGATTACAGATGTCATGGAGCATTTTGATTTCATTGTGATGACAATAGCATGAAGCATTAATGATCATGGGCTTGGTGCATTTGGTTGACAGGTTTCATGGAGCATTCAGATGAAGATGGGCATGGAGCATTGTGATTAAATTGGTCTTGGGGAATTGTGATGGCAAGAGCAGGGAGCATTGCATTAAGAAGACCATGGAGCATTCTGATAACATGTGTCATGGAGCTTTGTGATGACAAGGGCATGGAGCATTGTGATTACAGGGGTTTTGGAGCATTGTGATGACAAGGCCGTGGACCACTGCTATGGCAAGTGTCATGGAGCATTGTTATGACAGGGGTAATGGAGCCTTGTGATGACAAGGGCATGGAGCATTGGTCTGAAAAGTTTCATTTCTTACAGGGATGAGAATGGGCAAGAAGCATTGTGATGACAAGGGCACAGAACACTGTGATACCTGGGTAATGGAGGATTGTAATGAAAAGGGCATGGAGCATTTTGATGAGAAGGACATCGAGCATTGTGATGACAAGCGTCATAGAGCTTTGTGATGACAAGGGCATTGAGCAATATGTTGAGAGTGTTCATGGAGCAATGTGATGACAATGGCATGGAGCATTTTGATGGCAAATGTCATGGAGCTTTGTGTTGACAAATGTTATGGAGCATTTTGATGAAAAGCGCATGGTGCATTGTGATGAGAAGGGCAGGGAGCATTGTGATGACATGATCATGGAGCCATTTGATGAAAAGGGACATGGAATATTTAGTTGACAGAGCTTAGGGATCATTGTGATGTAAGGGGTCAAGGATCTTTGTGATGAAAAGGGTCATAGAGCATTTTGATGACAGGGGTTATTGAACATTTTGATGTTAGGGGTCATGGAGCATTGTGATGATAAGGGCATGTAACATTGTGATGACAGGTGTCATGGAACATTGTGACGACATTGGTGAGGGTGTATTGTGATGACTAGTGATGGAACATTGTAAGATCAGTGGTGACAGAGCATTTTGATGAGAAGTGCATGGAGCATTGTGATGACAAGGTTTATGGAGCATTGTGATGACAAGGTTTTGGAGCATTGTGATGAAAAATGCATGGTGCATTGTGATGATATGTGTCTTGGAGCATTGTGCTGCCAAAGGCATAGAACACTCAAATGACAAGTGCCAGTAGCATTGTGATGAAAACTTCATGGAATATTGTGGTGACAATTGTAACAGAGCCTCCTGATGATGAGGGCATGGACCATTGTGATGACAAATTTTATGAAGCCATTTGATGACTGGAGTCAGGAGCATTGTGATGACAGGGGCCATGGTGCATTGTGATGACAATGGAATGGAACATTGTGATGACAGTGGCATGAAGCATTCGTCTGACAAATTCCAAAGATTATTGTGATGACAGTGGTCGTGGCATATTGTGATGATAAGGACATGGAGTCTTGTGATGACAAGGTCACGGATTATTGTGAAGACAGATGTCAGTTAGCATTGTGATGATATATGTCATGGTCCATTGTGATGACAATTGCATTGAACACTGCGAGGTCAAGTGTCATGGGCGATTGTGATAACAAGGTCTTGGATCATTGAGATGACAAGGGCATGGAGCATTGTCATTACAATTGCCACTGAGAATGTCGATGACAAGGTCGTGAAGCATTTTGATGACAAGCTCGTGGAGCTTGCTATGACAGGTGTCATGGAGCATTGTGATGACAAATGCATGGAGAATTGTGATGACAAGAACATGTAACATTGTGACGAGAGGTGTCATGGTGCATTGTGACGACAAGGGACATGTAGCATTGAGATGACCAGCGAATGGAGCATTGTGATGGCAAGACATTGGAATATTGTGATGAGAAGACCATGGATAATTGTGCTGATGAGCGTCATGGAGCACTGTAACAACAAGCGTCTTGCAGCCTTCTGATGAATATCTTGTGGAGTATTGTCATGACAAGGGCCTGGAGCATTGTGATGACAAGTTCATGGAGCATTGTGAAGACAGGTGTCAGGGAGCATTGTGATGACATATATCATGGTCCATTGTGATGATAATGGCAGGGAGCATTGTGATGCCAAGTGTCATTGAGGATTGTGATGACAAATGTAATGGAGTATTGTGATGACAAGGGCTTGGAGCATTGTGATGCCAAGGGTCATGGAGCATTGTGATGACAAGGGCAATTGAGAATTTTGATGGAAAGTTCGGGGAGCATTGTGATAACAAGCACATGTTGCTTGCTATGACAGGGGTCATGGAGCATTGTGATGACAAGTGCATGGAGAATTGTGATGACAAGGACGTGGAGAATCCTGATGAAAAGGGACATGGAGCATTGTTATGACCAGGGCATGGAGCATTGTGATGGCAAGACTGTGGAGCATTGTGATGAGTACACCACGGATAATTGTGATGACGAGCATCACGGAGCACTGTAATGACAAGGGACATGGAGCATGATGAGGACAGGTGCCATGAACATTTTGATGACAGGGGTCATGGAGCATTGTGATGAAAAGTTTCATGGATAATTCTGAAGACAAGCTTGTGAACTATTGTGATGACAATGGCATGGAGTATTGTGATGAAAGGGGCATGGAGCATTGTGATGAAAAAGGCATGGATGCTTTTCATGACACGGTTCAAGGAGTATTTTGACGATAAGTGTCATGGATCATTGTGATGACAAGTGTCTTGAGCATTGTGATGACAAATGTCATGGAGCATTGTGATGACAAGGGCATGGAGTATTGTGATGACAGGCATCATGGAGAGTTGTGATGACAAGTGTTATGGAACATTATGATCACAAGGGTTTGGAGCATTGTGATGACAGAGGTCATGGATCATTTTGATTTCAAGGAGCGAGGAGCATTGTGATGACAGGAGCATGAAGCCATGTGATCCCAAGTTTCATGGAGGATTGTGATGACAGGAGCATGGAGTATTGTGATGACAAGGTCATGTAGCATTTTGCTGACAAAAGCATGGAACATTGTGATGACAAGAGTCATGGAGCACTGTGATGACAAGCGTCATGGAGCATTGTGATTACAGGGGTCATGGAGCATTGGGATGACAAGGGCATGATTCATTGTAATGACAAGTTTCATGGAGCGTTTTGATGACAAGAGTCATGGAGCACTGTGTTGACAAGCGTCATGGCGCATTGTGAAGACATGGGTCATGTAGCATTGTGCTGCCAAACGCATGGAACACACTGATGAAAAGTGCCAGAGAACATTGTGATGAAAAGTTCATACAGTATTGTGGTGACAATGGAAACAGAGCCTCCTGACGATGAGGGCATGGACCATTGTGATGACAAATTTTATGAAGCATTGTGATGACTGGAGTCAGGAGCATTGTGATGACACGGGTCATGGTGCATTGTGATGACAATGGAATGGAACATTGTGATGACAGTGGCACGAAGCATTGGTCTGACAAATTTCAATGACGATTGTGATGACAGTGGGAATGGCATATTTTGATGATAAGGGCATGGATCCTTGTGATGACAAGGTCACGGATTTTTGTGAAGACAGATGCCAGTTAGCATTGTGATGATATATGTCATGGTCCACTGTGATGACAATTGCATGGAACATTGTGAGGCCAGGTGTCATGGGCGATTGTGATGACAAGGTCTTGGATCATTGTGATGAGAAGGGCATGGAGCCTTGTCATGACAAGTGCCACTGAGAATGTCGATGACAAGGTCGTGAAGCATTGTGAAGACAAGCACGTGGAGCTTGCTATGACAGCTGTCATGGATCATTGTGATGACAAATGCATGGAGAATTGTGATGACAAGAACATGTAACATTGTGACGAGAGGTGTCATGGTGCAATGTGACGACAAGGGACATGTAGCATTGTGATGACCAGCGAATGGAGCATTGTGATGGCAAGACCTGGGAACATTGTGATGAGAAGACCATGCATAATTGTGCTGATGAGAGTCATGGAGCACTGTAATGAGAAGGGTCTTGGAGCCTTCTGATGAAAAGCTTGTGGAGTATTGTCATGACAAGGGCCTGGAGCATTGTGATGACAAGTACATGGAGTATTGTGAAGACAGGTGTCAGGGATCATTGTGATGACCTATGTCATGGTCCATTGTGATGATAATGGCAGGGAGCATTGTGATGCCAATTGTCATGGAGCATTGTGATGACAAGGGCAATTGAGAATTTTGATGAGAAGGTCGGGAAGCATTGTGATGACAAGAACATGTTGCTTGCTATGACAGGGGTCATGGAGCATTGTGATGACAAGTGCATGGAGAATTGTGATGACAAGGACGGGGAGAATCCTGATGAAAAGGGACATGGAGCATTGTTATGACCAGGGCATGGAGCATTGTGATGGCAAGACCGTGGAGCATTGTGATGAGAACACCATGGATAATTGTGATGACGATCATCACGGAGCAATGTAATGACAAGGGACATGGAGCATTATGATGACAGGTGTCATGACCATTTTGATGACAGGGTTCAAGGAGCATTGTTATGGCAAGTTTCATGGAGCATTCTGATGAAAAGCTTGTGAACTATTGTGATGACAAATGCATGGAGCATTGTGATGAAAAGTGCATGGAGCATTTTGATCAAAAAGGCATGGATCCTTTTCATGACACGGTTCAAGGAGCATACTGACGACAAGTGTCAGGGATCATTGTGATAACAAGTGCATTGAGCATTGTGATGACAAAGTTCATGGGGTATTGTGATGAGAAGACCATGGATAACTGTGATAATGAGTGTCATGAGGCAATGTGATGACAATGGTTATGGAATATTGTGATCACAAGGGTTTGGAGCATTGTGATGACAGAGGGCATGGAGCATTTTGATTTCATTGTGATGACAAGAACATGAAGCATTATGACGATGGGCATGGTGCATTGGGATGACAGGGTTCATGGAGAATTGAGATGAATAGGGGCATGGAACATTGTGATGAAAAAGGCATGGAGCCTTGTCATGACAGCGTTCAAGGAGCATACTACCACAAGTGATAGGGAGCATTGTGATGACAAGTGTATTGAGCATTGTGATGACAAATGTCATGGAGCATTGGGCTGAGAAGACCATGGATAATTTTGATGGCAAGCATCATTGTGCATTGTTATGACAAGTGTTCTGGGACATTGTGATCTAAAGAGTTTGGTGCATTGTGATAACAGAGGTCATGGAGCATTTTGATTTCATTGTGATGACAATAGCATGAAGTATTATGATGACGGGCATGGTGCATTTGGATGACTGGGTTCATGGAGCATTCAGATGAAGAGGGGCATGGAGCATTGTGATTAAATTGGTCTTGGAGAATTGTGATGACAAAAGCAGGGAGCATTGCATTAAGAAGACCATGGAGCATTCTGATGACTTGCTTCATGGAGTTTTGTGATGACAAGGGCATGGAACATTGTGATTACAGGGGTTTTGGAGCATAGTGATGACAAGCCCGTGGAACACTGTAATGGCAAGGATCATGAGGCATTGTTATGGCAGGGGTAATGGAGCCCTGGGATGAAAAGGGCATTGAGGATTGGTCTGAGAATTTTCATGTCTTCCTGGGATGAGAGTGGGAAAGGAGCATTGTGATGACTAGGGCACAGAACACTGTGATACATGTGTCATGGAGGATTGTAATGAAAAGGGCATGGAGCATTGTGATGAGAAGGGCATTGAACATTGTGATGACAAGCGTCATAGAGCTTTGTGATGACAAGGGCATTGAGCAATGTGATGAGAGTGTTCATGGAGCAATGTGATGACAATGACATGGAGCATTTTGATGGCAAGTGTCATGGAGCTTTGTGATGATATATGTTATGGAGCATTTTGATGAAAAGGCGTGGTGCATTGTGATGAGAAGGGCAGGAAGCTTTGTGATGACATGATCATGGAGCCATTTGATGAAAAGGGACATGGAACATTTTGTTGACAGAGTTTAGGAAACATTGTGATGTAAGGGGTCAAGGATCCTTGTGATGAAAAGGGTCATAGGGCATTTGGATGACAGGGGTTATGGAATATTGTGATGTTAGGGGTCATGGAGCATTGTGATGATAAGGGCATGAAACATTGTGAAGACAGGTGTCATGGAACATTGTGACGACATGGGTGAGGGTGTACTGTGATGACTTGTGATGGAACATTGTGAGATCAGTGGTGACAGAGCATTTTGAGGAGAAGTGCATGGAGCATTGTGATGAGAATGTTTATGGAGCATTCTGAAGACAAGGTTCTGCATCATTGTGATGAAAAGTGCATGGCACATTGTGATGACATGTGTCATGGAGTATTGTCCTGCCAAACTCATGGAACACTCTGATGACAAGTGCCAGAGAGCATTGTGATGAAAAGTTCATAGAGTATTGTGATGACAATTGAAACAGCCTCCTGGTGATGAGGGCATGGACCATTGTGATGACAAATTTTATGAAGCATTGTGATGACTGGAGTCAGGAGCATTGTGATGACACGGGTCATGGTGCATTGTGATGACAATGGAATGGAACATTGTGATGACAGTGGCACGAAGCATTGGTCTCACAAATTTCAATGATGATTGTGATGACAGTGGGCATGGCATATTTTGATGATAAGGGCATGGATCCTTTTGATGACAAGGTCACGGATTATTGTGAAGACAGATGCCAGTTAGCATTGTGATGATATATGTCATGGTCCACTGTGATGACAATTGAATGGAACATTGCGAGGCCAGGTGTCATGGGCGATTGTGATGACAGGGTCTTGGATCATTGTGATGACAGGGGCATGGAGCCTTGTCATGACAATTGCCAGTGAGAATGTCGATGACAAGGTCCTGAAGCATTGTGATGACAAGCGCATGGAGCTTGCTATGAGAGGTGTCATCGAGCATTGTGATGACAAATGCATGGAGAATTGTGATGACAAGAACATGTAACATTGTGACGAGAGGTGTCATGGTGCATTGTGACGACAAGGGACATGTAGCATTGTGATGACCAGCGAATGGAGCATTGTGATGGCAAGACCTTGGAACATTGTGATGAGAAGACCATGGATATTTGTGCTGATGAGCGTCATGGAGCACTGTAATGACAAGGGTCATGGAGCCTTCTGATGAAAAGCTTGTGGAGTATTGTCATGACAAGGGCCTGGAGCATTGTGATGAGAAGTTCATGGACTATTGTGAAGACAGGTGTCAGGGAGCATTGTGATGACATATGTAGTGGTCCATTGTGATGATAATGGCAGGGAGCATTGTGATGCCAAGTGTCTTGGAGGAGTGTAATGACAAATGTAATGGAGTATTGTGATGACAAGGGCTTGGAGCATTGTGATGCCAATGGTCATGGATCATTGTGATGACAAGGGCAATTGAAAATTTTGATGAGAAGGTCGGGAAGCATTGTGATGAGAAGAACATGTTGCTTGCTATCACAGGGGTCATGGAGCATTGTGATGACAAGTGCATGAAGAATTGTGATGACACGGACGTGGAGAATCCTGATGAAAAGGGACATGGAGCATTGTTATGACCAGGGCATGGAGCATTGTGATGGTAAGACCGTGGAGCATTGTCATGAGAACACCATGGATAATTGTGATTACGAGCATCACGGAGCACTGTAATGACAAGGGACATGGAGCATTTTGATGACAGGTGTCATGAGCATTTTGAAGACAGGGGTCATGGAGCATTGTGATGGCAAGTTTCATGGAGCATTCTGTTGACAAGCTTGTGATCTATTGTGATGACAATGGCATGGAGCATTGTGATGAAAAGGGCATGGAGCATTGTGATGAAAAAGGCATGGATCCTTTTCATGACACGTTTCATGGAGCTTTTTGACGATAAAGTCATGGATCATTGTGATGACAACTGTCTTGAGCATTGTGATGACAAAAGTCATGGAACATTGTGATGACCAGGGCATGGAGTATTGTAATGACACACATCATGGAGATTTGTGATGACAATTGTTATGGAACATTATGATCACAAGGGTTTGGAGCATTGTGATGACAGAGGTCATGGATCATATTGATTTCAAGGATCGTGGAGTATTGTGATGACAAGAGCATGAAGCAATGTGATCCCAAGGTTCATGGAGGATTGTGATGACAAGCACATGGAGCATTGTGATGACAAGGTCATGAAGCATTTTGCTGACAAAAGCATGGAAGATTGTGATGACAACAGTCATGGAGCACTGTGATGACAAGCGTGATGGAGCATTGTGATTACAGGGGTCATGGAGCATTGGGATGACAAGGGCATGAATCATTGTGATGACAAGTTTCATGGAGCATTTTGATGACAAGAGTCCTGGATCATTGTTGTGTCATGGGTCATGGAGCGTTGTGATGACAGTGGTCATGGTGCATTGTGATGACATGGGAATGGAGCATTATGATGACAAGCTCCTGGAGCATTGTGTTGAGAAGACCGTGGATCCTTGTGATGACAATTGTCATGGAGCATTCTGATGAAAAGTGCCATGGAACCTTGTGACTACAGGGGTATTGGAGCATTTTGATGACAAGGGCAAGGAGAATTGTGATGAGAAGGCCATGGAGCATTCTGATGACATGCATCGTGGAACATTGTGATGACAAGAGCATGGAGTATTGTGATTACAGGGGTCTTGGAGCATTGTGATGAAAAAGGCATGGATCATTGTAATGAAAAAGGCGTTGAGCCTCGTCATGGCAGGGTTCAAGGAGCATACTGACGACAAGTTTGAGGGATCATTGTGATAACAAGTGCATTGAACATTGTGATGACAAAGTTCATGGAGCATTTTGATGAGAAGACCATGGATAATTGTGATGATGAGCGTCATGGGGCATTGTGATGACAATTGTTATGGAATATTGTGATCACAGTGTTTTGGAAAATTGTGATGACAGAGGGCATGGAACATTTTGATTTCATTGTGATGACAAGAGCATGAAGAATTATGATGATGGGAATGGTGCATTGGGATGACAGTGTTCATGGATAATTTAGATGAAAAGGGGCATGGAACATTGTCATGAAAAAGGCATGGAGCCTTGTAATGACAGCGTTCAAGGAGCATACTACCACAAGTGTTAGGGAGCATTGTGATGACAAGTGTATTGAGCATTGTGATGATAAATGTCATGGAGCATTGGGCTGAGAAGACCATGGATAATTTTGATGGCAAGCATCATTGTGCATTGTTATGACAAGAGTTCTGGGACATTGTGACCTAAAGAGTTTGCAGCATTTTGATGACAGAGGTCATGGAGCATTTTGATTTCATTGTGATGACAATAGCATGAAGCATTATGATGATGGGCATGGTGCATTTTGAGGACAGTGTTCATGGTGCATTCAGATGAAGAGGGGCATGGAGCATTGTGATTAAAATGGTCTTGGAGAATTCTGATGGCAAGAGCAGGGAGCATTGCAATGAGAAGGCCATGGAGCATTCTGATGACTTGCGTCATGGAGCTTTGTGATGACAAGGGCATGGAGCATTGCGATTACAGGGGTTTTGGAGCATTGTGATGACATGGCCGTGGAACACTGTAATGGCAAGTGTCATGGAGCATTGTTATGACAGTGGTAATGGAGCCTTGTGATGACAAGGGCATGGAGCATTGGTCTGAAAAGTTTCATGGCTTACAGGGATGAGAGTAGGAAAGGAGCATTGTGATGACAAGGGCACAGAACACTGTGATACATGGGTCATGGAGGATTGTAATGAAAAGGGCATGGAGCATTGTGATGAGAAGGGCATCGAGCATTGTGATGACAAGCGTTATAGAGCTTTGTGATGACAAGGGCATTGAGCAAAGTGATGAGAGTGTTCATGGAGCAATGTGATGACAATGGCATGGAGCATTTTGATGGCAAGTGTCATGGAGCTTTGTGATGACAAATGTTATTGAGCATTTTGATGAAAAGGGCGTGGTGCATTGTGATGAGAAAGGCAGGGAGCATTGTGATGACATGATCATGGAGCCATTTGATGAAAAGGGACATGGAACATTTTGTTGACTGAGTTTAGGGAACATTGTGATGTAAGGGGTCAAGGATCCTTGTGATGAAAAGAGTCATAAAGCATTTTGGTGACAGGGGTTATGGAACATTTTGATGTTAGGGGTCATGGAGCATTGTGATGATAAGGGCATGTAACATTGTGATGACAGGTGTCATGGAACATAGTGACGACATGGGTGAGGGTGTACTGTGATGACTAGTGATGGAACATTGCGAGATCAGTGGTGACACAGCATTTTGATGAGAAGTGCATGGAGCATTGTGATGACAAGGTTTATGGAGCCTTGTGATGACAAGGTTGTGGAGCATTGTGATGACAAGTGCATGGTGCATTGTGATGACATGGGTCTTGGAGCATTGTTCTGCCAAAGGCATGGAACACTCTGATGACTAGTGCCAGAGAGCATTGTGATGAAAAGTTCATGGAATATTGTGGTGACAAGTGTAACAGAGCCTCCTGATGATGAGGTCACGGACCATTGTGATGACAAATTTTATGAAGCATTGTGATGACTGGAGTCAGGAGCATTGTGATGACATGGGTCATGGTGCATTGTGATGACAATGGAATGGAACATTGTGATGACAGTGGCACGAAGCATTGGTCTGAGAAATTTCAATGATGATTGTGATGACAGTGGGCATGGCGTAATGTGATGATAAGGGCATGGAGCCTTGTGATGACAAGGTCACAGATTATTGTGAAGACAGATGCCAGTTAGCATTGTGATGATATATGTTAGGTTCCATTGTGATGACAATTGCATGGAGCATTGTGAGGCCATGTGTCATGGGTCATTGTGATGACAAGGTCTTGGATCATTATGATGACAAGGGCATGGAGCATTGTCATGACAAGTGCCACTGAGAATGTCGATGACAAGGTCCTGAAGCATTGTGATGACAAGCGCGTGGAGCTTGCTATGACAGGTGTCATGGAGCATTGTGATGACAAATGCATGGAGAATTGTGATGACAAGAACATGTAACATTGTGACGAGAGGTGTCATAGTGCATTGTGACGACAAGGGACATGTAGCATTGTGATGACCAGCGAATGGAGCATTGTGATGGCAAGACCTTGGAACATTGTGATGAGAAGACCATGGATAATTGTGCTGATGAGCGTCATGGAGCACTGTAATGGCAAAGGTCATGGAGCCTTCTGATGAAAAGCTCTTGGAGTATTTTCATGACAAGGGCCTGGAGCATTGTGATGACAAGTTCATGGAGTATTGTGAAGACAGGTGTCAGGGAGCATTGTGATGACATATGTCTTGGTCCATTGTGATGATAATGGCAGGGAGCATTGTGATGCTAAGTGTCATGGAGGATTGTGATGACAAATGTAATGGAGTATTGTCACTACAAGGGCTTGGAGCATTGTGATGCCAAGGGTCATGGAGCATTTTGATGACAAGTGCAATTGAGAATTTTGATGAGAAGTTCGGGGAGCATTGTGTGACAAGTGCATGTTGCAGTCTATCACAGGGGTCATGGAGCATTGTGATGACAAATGCACGGAGAATTGTGATGACAAGGACGTGGAGAATCCTGATGAAAAGGGACATGGAGCATTGATATGACCAGGGCATGGAGCATTGTGATGGCAAGACCGTGGAGCATTGTGATGAGAACACCATGGATAATTGTGATGACGAGCATCACGGAGCACTGTAATCACAAGGGAAATGGAGCATTATGATGACAGGGGTCATGAGCATTTTGATGACAGGGGTCATGGAGCATTGTGATGACAATTTTCATGGAGCATTCTGAGGACAAGCTTGTGAAGTATTGTGATGACAATGGCATGGAGCATTGTGATGAAAAGGGCATGGAGCATTTTGATGAAAAAGGCATGGATTCTTTTCATGACACGTTTCATGGAGCATTTTGACGATAAGTGAAATGGATCATTGTGATGACAAGTGTCTTGAGCATTGTGATGACCAATGTCATGGAGCATTGTGATGACAAGGGCATGGAGTATTGTGATGACAGGCATCATGGAGAGTTGTGATGACAAGTGTTATGGAACATTATGATCACAAGGGTTTGGAGCATTGTGATGACAGAGGTCATGGATTATTTTGATTTCAAGGAGCGTGGAGCATTTTGATGACAGGAGCATGAAGCAATGTGATCCCAAGTTTCACAGATGATTGTGATGACAAGCGCATGGAGCATTGTGATGACAAGGTCATGTAGCATTTTGCTGACAAAAGCATGGAAGATTGTGATGACAAGAGTCATGGAGCACTGTGATGACAAGCATCAGGGAGCATTGTGATTACAGGGGTCATGGAGCATTGGGATGACAAGAGTCCTGGATCATTGATATGTCATGTGTCATGGAGCGGTGTGATGACAGTGGACATGGTGCATTGTGATGACATGGGAATGCAGCATTATGATGAGAAACTCCTGGATAATTGTGTTGAGAAGACCATGGAACCATGTGATGACAAGTGTCATGGAGCATTCTGATGGAAAGTGCCATGGAGCCTTGTGATTACAGGGGTTTTCGAGCATTTTGATGACTAGGGCATGGAACATTGTGATGAGAAGGCCATGGAGCATTCTGATGACATGCTTCATGGAACATTGTGATGACAAGAGCATGGATTATTGTGATTACAGGGGTCTTGGAACATTGTGATGAAAAAAGCATGGATCATTGTGATGCAAAAGTCGCCGAGCCTTGTCATGACAGGGTTCAAGGAGCATACTGACGACAAGTGTCAGGGATCACTGTGATGATAAGTGTATTGAGCATTGTGATGACAAATGTCATGGAGCATTGGGCTGAGAAGACCATGGATAATTTTGATGGCAAGCATCATTGTGCATTGTTATGACAAGAGTTCTGGGACATTGTGATCTAAAGGGTTTGGAGCATTGTGATGACAGAGGTCATGGAGCATTTTGAGTTCATTGTGATGACAATAGCATGAAGCATTATGATGATGGGCATGATGCATTTTGATGACACGTTTCATGGAGCATTCAGATGTAGAGTGGCATGGAGCATTGCGATTAAATTGGTCTTGTAGAACTGTGATGACAAGAGCAGGGAGCATTGCAATGAGAAGGCCATGGAGCATTCTGATGACTTGCTTCATGGAGCTTTGTGATGACAAGGGCATGGAGCATTGTG
Organism: Mesoplodon bidens; assembly: GCF_964165515.1. Classification (NCBI taxonomy): domain Eukaryota; kingdom Metazoa; phylum Chordata; class Mammalia; order Artiodactyla; family Ziphiidae; genus Mesoplodon; species Mesoplodon bidens. The sequence goes on from NW_027671391.1 coordinate 77,147, forward strand.
ATTACAGGGGTTTTGGAGCATTTTGATGACAAGGCCGTGAAACACTGTAATGGCAAGGGTCATGGAGCATTGTTATGACAGGGTTAATGGAACCTTGTGATGACAAGGGCATGGAGCATTGGTCTGAAAAGTTTATGTTTACTGGGATGAGAGTGGGCAAGGAGTATTGTGATGACAAGGGCACAGAACACTGTGATACATGGGTCATGGAGGATTGTAATGAAAAGGGCATGGAGCATTGTGATGAGAAGGGCATCGAGCATTGTGATGACAAGCGTCATAGAACTTTGTGATGACAAGGGCATTGAGCAATGTGTTGAGAGTGTTCATGGAGCAATGTGATGACAATGGCATGGAGCATTTTGATGGCAAGTGCCTTGGAGCTTTGAGATGACAAATGTTATGGAGCATTTTGATGAAAAGGGCGTGGTACATTGCAATGAGAAGGGCAGGGAGCATTGTGATGACATGATCATGGAGCCATTTCATGAAAAGGGACATGGAACATTTTGTTGACAGAGTTTAGGGAACATTGTGATGTAAGGGGTCAAGGATCCTTGTGATGAAAAGGGTCATAGAGCATTTTGATGACAGGGGTTATGGAACATTTTGATGTTAGGGGTCATGGAGCATTGTGATGATAATGGCATGGAACATTGTGATGACAGGGGCCATGGAACATTGTGACCACATGGGTGAGGGTGTACTGTGATGACTAGTGATGGAACATTGTGAGATGAGTGCTGACAGAGGATTTTGATGAGATGTGCATGGAGCATTGTGATGACAAGGTTTATGGAGCACTGTGATGACAAGATTGTGGAGCATTGTGATGACAAGTGCATGGTGCATTGTGATGACATGGGTCACGGAGCATTGAGCTGCAAAAGGCATGGGACACTGTGAGGACATGTGCCAGAGAGCATTGTGATGAAATGTTCATGGATCATTGTGGTGACAAATGTAACAGAGCCTCCTGATGATGAGGGCATGGACCACTGTGATGACAAATTTTATGAAGCATTGTGATGACTGGAGACAAGGAGCATTGTGATGACAGGGGTCATGGTTCTTTGTGATGACAAGGGAATGGAGCATTGTGTTGACGGGAGCATTGGCATTGATTTGAAAAATTTCAACGATTATTGTGATGACAGTGGGCATGGCGTATTGTGATGATAAAGGCATGGAGCCCTGTGATGACAAGGTCACGGATTATTGTGAAGACAGATGTCTGTAAGCATTGTGATGATATATGTCATGGTCCATTGTGATGACAATTGCATGGAACATTGCGAGGCCAGGTGTCATGGGCTATTGGGATGACAAGGTGTTGGATCATTGTGATGACAAGGGCATGGAGCATTGTCATGACAAGTGCCACTGAGAATGTCGATGACAAGGTCGTGAAGCATTGTGATGACAAGCTCGTGGAGCTTGTTATGACAGGTGTCATGGAGCATTGTGAGACAAACGCAGGGAGAATTGTGATGACAAGAACATGTAACATTGTGACGAGAGGTGTCATGGTGCATTGTGATGACAAGGGCATGGAGCATTGTTTTGAAAAGTTTCATGGATTATTGTGATGACAGTGGGCATAGCGCATTTTGATAACAAGAACATGGAGCCTTGTGACAACAAGGTCATGGAATATTGTGAAGAGAGGTGTCTGGGACCATTGTGATGACATATGTCATGATCCATTGGGATGACAATGACATGGAGCATTGTGATGCCAAGTGTCATGTAGGTTTGTGATGGCAAAGGTAAAGGAGCATTTTGATGACAAGGGCTTGGAGCATTGTGATGACAAGGGCATGCAGCATTGTCAAAACAAGGGCCATGGAGAATTTTGATGAAAATGTCGTGAAGTATTGTGATGGCAAACACATGGAGCTTTCTTTAACAGGGGTCATGTAGCATTGCGATGACAAGTGCTTGGAGAATTGTAATGAAAAGAGGGGGTAACATTGTGGTGAGAAGTGTCATGGTGCATTGTGTGGACAAGGACGTGGAGAATTGTGATGACAAGACACATGGAGAATTGTGATGACCAGGGCATGGAGCATTGTGATGGCAAGACGGAGGAGCATTGTGATGAGAAGACCATGGATAATTGTGCTGACGAGCGTCATGGAGCACTGTAATGACAAGGGACATGAAACATTGTGATGACAGGTGTCATGGAGCATTGTGATGACAGGGGTCATGGAGCATTCTTATGACAAGCTTGTGGAGTATTGTGATGACAATGGCATGGAACATTGTGATGAAAAGGGCATGGAGCATTGTGATGAAAAAGGCATGGAGGCTTTTCAGGACAGCGTTCACGGAGCATTCTGAGGACAAGTGTCCGGGAGCATTGTGATGACAAGTTCATGTAGCATTTTGCTGACAAAGATATGGTGCATTGTGATGACAAGGGTCACGGGGCACTGTGATGACAAGCGTCACGGAGCATTGTGATTTCAGAGGTCATGGAGCATTGGGATGACAAGGGCATGGAGCATTGTGATGAGAAGGCCATGGAACATCTGATGACAAGCGTCAGGGAGCTTTGTGATGACAAGTGCATGGAGCATTGTGATTAGAGGGGGCATGGAGCATTGTAATGAAAAAGGCATGGATCATTGGGATGAAAAAGGCATGGAGCCTTGTCATGACGGCGTTCAAGGAGCATACTATGACAAGTGTTAGGGAGCATTGTGATGACAAGTGTATTGAGCATTGTGATGACAAATGTCATGGAGCATTGTGCTGAGAAGACCATATATAAATTTGATGGCAAGCATTATTGTGCATTGTTATGACATCTGTTCTGGGACATTGTGATCTAAGGGGTTTGTAGCATTGTGATGACAGAGGTCATGGAGCATTTTGATTTCATTGTTATGACAATAGCATGAAGGATTATGATGATGGGCATGGTGCATTTTGATGACAGGTTTCCTGGAGCATTCAGATGAAGAGGGGCATGGAGCATTGCGATTAAATTGGTCTTTGAGAATTGTGATGACAAGAGAACGGGGCATTGTAATGAGAAGGCCATGGAGCATTCTGATGACTTGCGTCATGGAGCTTTGTGATGACAAGGGAATGGAACATTGTGATTACAGGGGTTTTGGAGTATTGTGATGACAAGGCCGTGGAACACTGTAATGGCAAGGGTCATGGAGCAGTGTTATGACAGGGGTAATGGCGCCTTGTGAGGACAAGGGCATGGATCATTGGTCTGAAAAGTTTCACGTCATACTGGGATGAGAGTGGGCATGGAGTATTGTGATGACAAGGGCACAGAACACTGAGATACATGGGTCATGGAGGATTGTAATGAAAAGGGCATGGAGCATTGTGATGAGAAGGGCATCGAGCATTGTGATGACAAGCGTCATAGAGCTTTGTGATGACAAGGGCATTGAGCAATGTGATGAGAGTGTTCATGGAGCAATGTGATGACAGTGGCATGGAGCATTTTGATGGCAAGTGTCATGGAGCTTTGTGATGACAAATGTTATGGAGCATTTTGATAAAAAGGGCGTGGTGCATTGTGATGAGAAGGGCAGGGAGCATTGTGATGACATGATCATTGAGCCATTTGATGAAAAGGGACATGGAATATTTTGTTGACAGAGTTTAGGGAACATTGTGATGTAAGCGGTCAAGGATCCTTGTGATGAAAAGGGTTATAGAGCATTTTGATGACAGGGGTTATGGAACATTTTGGTGTTAGGGGTCATGGAGCATTGTGATGATAAGGGCATGTAACACTGTGATGACAGGGGTCATGGAAAATTGTGACGACATGGGTGAGGTTGTACTGTGATGACTAGTGATGGAATATTGTGAGATCAGTGGTGACAGAGCAGTTTGATGAGAAGTGCATGGAGCATTGTGATGACAAGGTTTATGGAGCATTGTGATGACAAGGTTGTGGAGCATTGTGATGACAAATGCATGGCGCAGTGTGATGACATGTGTCATGGAGCATTGTGCTGCCAAAGGCATGGAACTCTCTGATGACAAGTGCCAGAGAACATTGAGATGAAATGTTCATGGAGTATTGTGGTGACAATTGTAACAGAGCCTCCTGATGATGAGGGCATGGACCATTGTGATGACAAATTTTATGAAGCATTGTGATGACTGGAGTCAGGAGCATTTTGATGACAGGGGTCATGTTGCATTGTGATGACAAGGGAATGGAGCATTGTGATGACAGTGGCATGAAGCATTGGTCTGACAAATTTCAATGATTATTGTGATGACAGTGGGCATGGAGTATTGTGATGATAAAGGCATGGATACTTGTGATGACAAGGTCACGGATTATTGTGAAGACAGATGTCAGTTAGCATTGTGATGATATATGTCATGGTCCATTGTGATGACAATTGCATGGAACATTGTGAGGCCAAGTGTCATGGGTGATTGTGATGACAAGGTCTTGGATCATTGTGATGACAAGGGCATGGAGCATTGTGATGACAAGTGCCACTGAGAATGTCGATGACAATGTCGTGAAGCATTGTGATGACAAGCACTTGGAGCTTCCTATGACAGGTGTCATGGAGCATTGCAATGACAAATGCATAGAAAATTGTGATGACAAGAACATGTAACATTGTGACGAGAGGTGTCATGGTGCCTTGTGACGAAATGAGACATATAGCATTGTGATGACCAGCGAATGGAGCATTGTGATGGCAAGACATTGGAACATTGTGATGAGAAGACAATGGATAATTGTGCTGATGAGCGTCATGGAGCACTGTAATGACATGGGTCATGGAGCATTCTGATGAAAAGCTTGTGGAGTATTGTCATGACAAGGGCCTGGAGCATTGTGATGACAATTTCATGGATTATTGGGAAGACAGGTGTCAGGGAGCATTGTGATGACATATGGCATGGTCCATTGTGATGATAATGGCAGAGAGCATTGTGATGCCAAGTGTCATGGAGGATTGTGATGACAAATGTAATGGGGTACTGTGATGACAAGGGCTTGGAGCATTGTGATGCTAAGGGTCATGGAGCATTGTGATGACAAGGGCAATTGAGAATTTTGATGAGAAGGTCGGGAAGCATTGTGATGACAAGCGCATATTGCTTTCTATGACAGTGGTCATGGAGCAATGTGATGACAAGTGCATGGAGAATTGTGATGACAAGGACCTGGAGAATCTTGATGAAAAGGGACTTGGAGCATTGTTATGACGAGGGCATGGAGCATTGTGATGGCAAGACCGTGGAGCATTGTGATGAGAACATTATGGATAATTGTGATGACGAGCATCACGGGGCACAGTAATGATAAGGGACATGGAGCATTATGATGACAGGTGTCATGAGCATCTTGATAACAGGGTTCATGGAGCATTTTAATGAAAAGTTTCATGGAGCATTCTGATGACAAGCTTGTGAACTATTGTGATGACAAGGGTATGGAGCATTGTGATGAAAAGGGCTTGGAGCATTGTGATGAAAAAGGCATGGATCCTTTTCATTACACGGTTCAAGGAGCATTTTAACAATAAGTGTCATGGATCATTGTGATGACAAGTGTCTTGAGCATTGTGATGACAAATGTCATGGAGCATTGTGATGACAAGTGTATGGAGTATTGTGATGACAGGCGTCATGGAGAGTTGTGATGACAAGTGTTATGGAACATTATGATCACAAGGGTTTGGAGCATTGTGATGACAGAGGTCATGGATCATTTTGATTTCAAGGAGCGTGGAGCATTGTGATGACAGGAGCATGAAGCAATGTGATCCCAAGGTTCATGGAGGATTGTGATGACAAGCGCATGGAGCAATGTGATGACAAGGTCATGTAGCATTTTGCTGACAAACGCTTGGAACATATTGATGAGAAGAGTCATGGAGCACTGTGATGACAAGCGTCATGGAGCATTGTGGTTACAGGGGTCATGGACCATGGGGATGACAAGGACATGAATCATTGTGATGACAAGTTTCATGGAGCATTTTGATGACAAGAGTCCTGGATCATTGTTGTGTCATGGGTCATGGAGCGTTGTGATGACAGTAGTCATGGTGCATTGTGATGACATGGGAATGTGGCATTATGATGACAAGCTCCTGGAGCATTGTGTTGAGAAGACCATGGAACCTTGTGATGACAAGTGTCATGGAGCATTCTGATGGAAAGTGCCATGGAGCCTTGTGATTACAGGGGTATTGGAGCATTTTGATGACAAGGGCATGGAGCATTGTGATGAGAAGGCCATGAAGCATTCTGATGACATGCGTCATGGAACATTGTGATGACAAGAGCATGGAGTATTGTGATTACAGCGGTCTTGGAGCATTGTGATGAAAAAGGCATGGATCATTGTGATGAAAAATGTGTCAAGCCTCGTCATGACAGGTTTCAAGGAGCATACTGACGACAAGTGTCAGGGAGCATTGTGATAACAAGTGCATTGAGCATTGTGCTGACAAAGTTCATTGAGCATTGTGATGAGAAGACCATGGATAATTGTGATGACGAGCATCATGGGACATTGTGATGACAATTGTTAATGAATATTGTGATCACAAGGTTTTGGAGCATTGTGAGGACAGAGGGCATGGAACATTTTGATTTCATTGTGATGACAATAGCATGAAGCCTTATGATGATGGGCATGGTGCATTGTGATGACAGGGTTAATGGAGCATTGAGATGAAAGGGGGCATGGATCCTTGTGTTTACAGGGGTTTTGGAGCATTGTGATGCCAAGGCCGTGGAACATTGTGATGGCAGTGGTCATGGAGCATTGTTATGACACGCTTAATGGAGCATTGTGATGACAAGTGCATGGAGCATTGGTCTGAAATGTTTCATCGATTATTGTGATGAGAGTGGGCATGGAACATTGTGATAACAAGTGCAAGGAACACTGTGATAAATGGGTTATGGAGGATTGTAATGAAAGGGCTTGGAATATTGTGATGAGAAGAGCATCGAGCATTGTGATGACAAGCGTCATTGAGCTTTGTGATGACAAGGGCATGATGCAATGTGCTGAGAGTTTTCATGGAGCAATGTGATGACAATGGCATGGAACATTGTGATGACAAGGGTCATGAAGATTTGTGATGACATATGTCATGGAACATTTTGATGAAAATGGCGTTGTTCGCTGTGATAAGGAAGGCAGGGAGCATTGTGATGAAAGAGTCATGGAGCAATTTGATGAATAGGAAGATGGAACATTTTGGTGACAGTGGATATGGAACATTGTGATGTCAGTGGTTATGAAGCATTGTGATGATAAGGGTCATGGAGCATTCTGAAGACATGTTTGTGGAGTGTTGTGATGACAATTGCTTGGAGCATTGTGATGAAAATTGCATGGGGCATTGTGGTGATAAAGACACAGAGCCTTTTCATGACGGGGTTCATGGAACATTCTGATGAAAAAGGTCAAGGAGTACTGTGAGGACTAGTGTATTGAGCATTGTGATGATAAAGGTTAAGGAGCATTGTGAGGACAAGGGCATGAATCATTTTTATGAAAAAAGCATGGAGCTTTGTCATGACAGGGTTCAAGGAGCATACTAACGACAAGTGTCAGGGAGCATTGTGATGACAAGTGTATTGAGCATTGTGATGACAAAGGTCATGGAGCATAGTGTTGAGAAAACCTTGGATAATTGTGATGACAAGCGTCATGGAGCATTGTGATGACAATTGTTATGGAACATTGTGATCACAAGGGTTTGGAGCATTGTGATTAAATTGGTCTTGGAGAATTTTGATGACAATAGTATGGAGCATTGTAATGAGAAAGCCATGGAACATTCTGATGACATGCGTCATGGAGCTATGTGATGACAAATGTTATGGAGCATTTTGATGAAAAGGGCGTGTTGCATTCTGATGAGAAGGGCTGGGAGCATTGTGATGACATGATCATGGAGCCATTTGATGAAAAGGAACATGGAACATTTTGTTAACAGAGTTTAGGGAACATTGTGATGTAAGGGGTCAAGGATCCTTGTGATGAAAAGGGTCATAGAGCATTTTGATGACAGAGGTTATTGAACATTTTGATGTTAGGGGTCATGGAGCATTGTGATGATAAGGGCATGTAACATTGTGAACACAGGGGTCATGGAATATTGTGACGACAAGGGTGAGGGTATACTGTGATGACTAGTGATGGAACATTGTGAGATCAGTGGTGACAGATCATTTTGATGAGAAGTGCATGGAGCATTGTGATGACAAGGTTTATGGAGCATTGTGATGACAAGGTTGGGGAGCATTCTGATGACAAGTGCATGGCACATTGTGATGATATGGGTCATGGAGCATTGTGCTGCCAAAGGCAAGGGCCACTGTGATGACAAGTGCCAGAGAGCATTGTGATGAAAAGTTCATGGAGCATTGTGGTGACAAATGTAACAGAGCCTCCTGATGATGAAGGCAAGGACCATTGTGATGACAAATTTTATGAAGCATTGTGATGACTGGAGTCAAGGAGCATTGTGATGACAGGGGTCATGGTGCACTGTGATGACAAGGGAAGGGAGCATTGTGATGACAGGGTCATGAAGCATTGGTCTGACAAATTTCAAGGATTATTGTGATGACAGTGGGCATGGCGTATTGTGATGATAAGGGCATGGAGCCTTGTGATGACAAGGTCACGGATTATTGTGAAGACAGATGTCAGTTAGCATTGTGATGATATATGTCATGGTCCATTGTGATGACAATTGCATGGAACATTGTGAGTCCAGGTGTCATGGGCGATTGTGATGACAAGGTCTTGGATCATTGTGATGACAAGGGCATGGAGCATTGTTATGACAAGTGCCACTGAGAATGTCGATGACAAGGTCGTGAAGCATTGTGATGACAAGCGCGTGGAGCTTGCTATGACAGGTGTCATGGAGCATTGCGATGACAAATGCATGGAGAATTGTGATGACAAGAACATGTAACATTGTGACGAGAGGTGTCATGGTGCATTGTGACGACAAGGGACATGTAGCATTGTGATGACCAGCGAATGGAGCATTGTGATGGCAAGACCTTGGAATATTGTGATGAGAAGACCATGGATAATTGTGATGATGAGCGTCATGGAGCACAATAACGACAAGTGTCATGGAGCATTCTGATGAAAAGCTTGTGGAGTATTGTCATGTCAAGGACCTGGAGCTTTGTGATGACAATTTCATGGAGTATTGTGAAGACAGGTGTCAGGGAGCATTGTGATGACTTATGTCATGGTCCATTGTGATGATAATGGCAGGGAGCATTGTGATGCCAAGTGTCATGGAGGATTGTGATGACAAATGTAATGGAGTATTGTGATGACAAGCGCTTGGAGCATTGTAATGCCAAGGGTTATGGAGCATTGTGATGACAACGGCAATAGAGAATTTGGATGAGAAGGTCGGGAAGCATTGTGATGACAAGCACATATTGCTTGCTATGACAGGGGTCATGGAGCATTGTGATGAGAAGTGCCTGGAGAATTGTGATGACAAGGACGTGGAGAATCCTGATGAAAAGGGACATGGAGCATTGTTATGACCAGGGCATGGAGCATTGTGATGGCAAGACCGTGGAGCATTGTGATGAGAACACCATGGATAATTGTGATGACGTGCAAACAGAACACTGTAATGACAAGGGACATGGAGCATTATGATGACAGGCGTCATGAGCATTTTGATGACAGGGTTCATGGCGCACTGTGATGACAAGATTCATGGAGCATTCTGACGACAATCTTGTGAACTATTGTGATGACAATGGCATGGAGCATTGTGATGAAAGGGCATGGAGCACTGTGATGAAAAAAGCATGGATCCTTTTCATGACACGGTTCAAGGAGCATTTTGTGGATAAGTGTCATGGTTCATTGTGATGACAAGTGTCTTGAGCATTGCGATGACAAATGTCATGGAGCATTGTGATGACAAGGGCATGGAGTATTGTGATGACAGGCATCATGGAGAGTTGTGATGACAAGTGTTTAGGAACATTATGATCACAAGTGTTTGGAGCATTGTGATGACAGAGGTCATAGATCATTTTGATTTCAAGGAGTGTGGAGCATTGTGATGACCGGAGCATGAAGCATTGTGATCCCAAGGTTCATGGAGGATTGTGATGACAAGCACATGGAGCATTGTAATGGCAAGGTCATGTAGCACTTTTCTGACAAATGTATGGAACATTGTGATGACAAGAGTCATGGAGCACTGTGATGACAAGCGTCATGGAGCATTGTGATTACAGGGGTCATGGACCATTGGGATGACAAGGGCATGAATCATTGTGATGACAATGTTCATGGAGCATTTTGATGACAAGAGTCCTGGATCATTGTTGTGTCATGGGTCATGGATCGTTGTGATGACAGTGGTCATGGTGCATTGTAATGGCATGGGTATGGAGCATTATGATGACAAGCTACTAGAGCATTGTGTTGAGAAGTCCTTGGAACCTTGTGATGACAAGTGTCATGGAGCATTCTGAGGGAAAGGGCCATGGATCCCTGTGATTACAGGGTTATTGGAGCATTTTGATGACATGGGCATGGAGCATTGTGATGAGAAGGCCATGGAGCGTTCTGATGACATGTATCATGGAACATTGTGATGACAAGAGCATGGAGTATTGTGATTACAGGGGTCTTGGAGCATTGTGATGAAAAATGCATGGATCATTGTGATGAAAATGGTGTCGAGCCTCGTCATGACAGGGTTCAGGGAGCATACTGGCGAGAAGTGTCAGGGATCATTGTGATAACAAGTGCATTGAGCATTGTGATGACAAAGTGCATGGAGACTTGTGATGAGAAGAACATGGATAATTGTGATGATGAGTGTCACGGGGCATTGTGATGACATTTGTTATGGAATATTGTTATCACAAGGGTTTGGAGCATTGTGAAGACAGAGGGCATGGAGCATTTTGATTTCATTGTGATGACAATAGCATGAAGCATTATGATGATGGGCATGGTGCATTGTGATGACAGGTTTCATGGAGAATGGAGATGAAAAGTTGCATGGAACATTGTGATTACAGGGGCCATGGTGCATTGTGATGACTAGGGCATGGAGCATTGTTCTGACAAGTATCATGGATTATTGTAATGACAGTGGGCATGGCGCAATCTGATGACAAGGACATGGATTCTTGTGATGACAAGGTCATGGGGTATTGTGAAGAGAGTTGTCTGGGTCCTTTGTGATGACTTATGTCATGATCCATTGTGATGACAATGACATGGAGCATTGTGATTCCAAGTGTCATGGAGGTTTGTGATGGGAAAGGTAACGGAGCATTTTGATGACAAGGGCTTGGAGCATTGTGATGACAAGGGCATGCAGCATTGCCATGACAAGGGCCATGGAGAATTTTGATGACATGGTCTTGAAGTATTGTGCTGACAAGCACATGGAGCTTTCTTTGACAGGAGTCATGGAGCATTGCGATGACAAGTGCATGAAGAATTGTGATGACAACAGGTTGTAACATTTTGCTGACAAGTGTCATGGTGCATTGTGATGACAAGGACGTGGAGAATTGTGATGACAAGACACATGGAGAATTGTGATGACCAGGACATGGAGCATTGTGATGGCAAGACCGAGGAGCTTTGTGATGAGAAGACCATGTTTAATTGTGTTTACGAGCGTCATGGAGCACTGTAATGACAAGGGACATGAAACATTGTGATGACAGGTGTCATGGAGCATTGTGATGACAGGGGTCATGGAGCATTGTGATGACAAGGGTCATGGAGCATTCTGATGAAAACTTGTGGAGTATTGTGATGACAATGGCATTGAGCATTGTGATGAAATGGGCATGGAGCATTGTGATGAAAAAGGCATGGAGGCTTTTCATGAAGAGTTCATGGAGCATTCTGAGGACAAGTGTCTGGGAGCATTGTGATGACAAGAGTATTGTGCATTGTGATGACAAAGATCATGGAGCACTGTGATGACAAGTTCTTGTAGCGTTTTGCTGACAAAGAAATGGAGCATTGTGATGACAAGGGTCACGGGGCACTGTGATGACAAGCGTCACGGAGCATTGTGATTTCCGCGGTCATGGAGCACTGGGATGACAAGGGCATTGTGATGAGAAGGCCATGGAACATCTGATGACATGCGTCAGTGAGCTTTGTGATGACAAGTGCATGGAACATTGTGATTAGAGGGGGCACATAGCATTGTGATGAAAAAGGCACGGATCATTGTGATGAAAAAGGCATGGAGCCGTGACATGACGGTGTTCAAGGAGAATACTATTACAAGTGATAGGGAGCATTGTGATGACAAGTGTATTGAGCATTGTGATGACAAATGTCATGGAGCATTGTGCTGAGAAGACCATATATAAATATGATGGAAAGCATCATTGTGCATTGTTATGACATCTGTTCTAGGACATTGTGATCTAAAGGGTTTGAGCATTGTGATGACAGAGGTCATGGAGCATTTTGATTTCATTGTTATGACAATAGCATGAAGGATTATGATGATGGCCATGGTGCATTTTGATGACAGATTCCTGGAGCATTCAGATGAAGAGAGGCATGGAGCATTGTGCTTAAATTGGTCTTGGAGAATTGTGATGACAAGAGCAGGGAGCATTGTAATGAGAAGGCCATGGAGCATTCTGATGACTTGAGTCATGGAGCTTAGTGATGACAAGGGCATCTAGCATTGTGATTACAGGGGTTTTGGAGCATTGTGATGACAAGGCTCTGGAACACTATAATGGCAAGGGTCATGGAGCAGTGTTATGACAGGGGTAATGGAGCCTTGTGATGACAAGGGCATGGAGCATAGGTCTGAAAAATTCCATGTCTTTCTGGGATGACGGTGGGCAAGGAGCATTGTGATGACAAGGGCACAGAACACTGTGATACATGGGTCATGGAGGATTGTAATGAAAAGGGCATGGAGCATTGTGATGAGAAGGGCATCGAACATTGTGATGAGAAGCGTCATAGAGCTTTGTGATGACAAGGGCATTGAGCAATGTGATGAGAGTGTTCATGGAGCAATGTGATGACAATGGCATGGAACATTTTGATGGCAAGTGTCATGGAGCTTTGTGATGACAAATGTTAAGGAGCATTTTGATGAAAAGGGCGTGGTGCTTTGTGATGAGAAGGGCAGGGAGCATTGTGATGACATGATCATGGAGCCATTTGATGAATAGGTACATGGAACATTTTGTTGACAGACTTTAGGGAACATTGTGATGTAAGTGGTCAAGGATCCTTGTGATGAAAAGGGTCATAGAGCATTTTGATGATAGGGGTTATGGAACATTTTGATGTTAGGGGTCATGGAGCATTGTGATGATAAGGGCATGTAACATTGTGATGACAGGGGTCATGGAACATTGTGACGACTTGGGTGAGGGTGTACTGTGATGACTAGTGATGGAACATTGTGAGATCAGTGGTGACAGAGCATTTTGATGAGAAGTGCATGGAGCATTGTGATGACAAGGTTTATGGAGCATTGTGATGACAAGGTTGTGGAGCATTGTGATGACAAATGCATGGCGCAGTGTGATGAAATGGGTCATGGAGCATTGTGCTGCCAAAGGCATGGAACACTATGATGAAAAGTGCCAGAGATTATTGTGATGAAATGTTCATGGAGTATTGTGGTGACAATTGTAACAGAGCCTCCTGATGATGAGGGCATGGACCATTGTGATGAAAAATTTTATGAAGCATTGTGATGACTGGAGTCAGGAGCATTGTGATGACAGGGGTCATGGTGCATTTTGATGACAAGGGAATGGAGCATTTTGATGACAGTGGCATGAAGCATTGGTCTGACAAATTTCAATGATTATTGTGATGACAGTGGACATGGCGTATTGTGAAGAACAGGACATGGATCCTTGTGATGACAAGGTCACGGATTATTGAGAAGACAGATGTCAGTTAGCATTGTGATGATATATGTCATGGTCCATTGTGATGACAATTGCATGGAACATTGTGAGGCCAGGTGTCATGGGCGATTGTGATGACAAGGTCTTGGATCATTGTGATGACAAGGGCATGGAGCATTGTCATGACAAGTGCCACTGAGAATATCGATGACAAGGTCGTGAAGCATTGAGATGACAAGCGCGTGGAGCTTGCTATGACAGGTGTCATGGAGCATTGCAATGGCAAATGCATGGAAAATTGTGATGACAAGAACATGTAACATTGTGACGAGAGGTGTCATGGTGCATTGTGACGAAAAGAGACATGTAGCATTGTGATGACCAGCGAATGGAGCATTGTGATGGCAAGACCTTGGAACATTGTGATGAGCAGACCATGGATAATTGTGATGATTAGCGTCATGGAGCACTGTAATGACAAGGGTCATGGAGCCTTCTGATGAAAAGCTTGTGGAGTATTGTCATGACAAGTGCCTGGAGCATTGTGATGACAAGTTCATGGAGTATTGTGAAGACAGGTGTCATGGAGCATTGTGGTGACATATGTCATGGTCCATTGTGATGATAATGGCAGGGAGCATTGTGATGCCAAGTGTCATGGTCGATTTTGATGACAAATGTAATGGAGTATTGTGATGACAAGGGCTTGGAGAATTGTGATGCCAAGGGTCATGGAGCATTGTGATGACAAGGGCAATTGAGAATTTTGATGAGAAGTTCAGGGAGCATTGTTATTATAAGCGCATGTTGCCTGCTATGACAGGGGTCGTGGAGCATTGTGATGACAAGTGCATGGAGAATTGTGATGACCAGGACGTGGAGAATCCTGATGAAAAGTGACATGGAGCATTGTTATGACCAGGGCATGGAGCATTGTGATGGCAAGACCGTGGAGCCTTGTGATGAGAACACCATGGATAATTGTGATGACGAGCATCACGGAGCACTGTAATGACAAGGGACATGGAGCATTATGATGACAGGTGTCATGAGCATTTTGATGACAGGGTTCATGGAGCATTGTAATGAAAAGTTTCATGGAGAATTCTGATGACAAGCTTGTGAACTATTGTGATGACAATGGTATGGAGCATGGTGATGAAAAGGGCATGGATCATTGTGATGAAAAAGCCATGGATCCATTTCATGACACGGTTCAAGGAGCATTTTGACGATAAGTGTCATGGATCATTGTGATGACAAGTGTATTGAGCATTGTGATGACAAATGTCATTGAGCATTGTGATGACAAGGGCATGGAGTATTGTGATGACAGGCATCATGGAGAGTAGTGATGACAAGTGTTATGGAACATTATGATCACAAGGGTTTGGAGCATTGTGATGACAGAGGTCATGGATCATTTTGATTTCAAGGAGCGTGGAGCATTGTGATGACAGGAGCATGAAGCAATGTGATCCCAAGGTTCATGGAGGATTGTGATGACAAGCGCATTGAGCATTGTGATGACAAGGTCATGTAGCATTTTGCTGACAAACGCATGGAACATTTTGATGACAAGAGTCATGGAGCACTCTGATGACAAGCGTCATGGAGCATTGTGATTACAGGGGTCATGGACCATTGGGATGACAAGGACATGAATCATTGTGATGACAAGGTTCATGGAGCATTTTGATGACAAGAGTCCTGGATCATTGTTGTGTCATGGGTCATGGAGCGTTGTGATGACAGTGGTCATGGTTCATTGTGATGACATGGGAATGGAGCATTATGATGACAAGCTCCTGGAGCATTGTGTTGAGAAGACCATGGAACCTTGTGATGACAAGTGTCATGGAGCATTCTGATGCAAAGTGCCATGGAGCCTTCTGATTACAGGGGTTTTGGAGCATTTTGATGACAGGGTTCATGGAGCACTGTGATGACAAGTTTCATGGAGCATTCTGATGACAATCTTGTGAACTATTGGGATGACAATGGCATGGAACATTGTCATGAAAAGGGCATGGATCATTGTGATGAAAAAGGCATGGATCCTTTTCATGACACGGTTCAAGGAGCATTTTGATGATAAGTGTCATGGATCATTGTGATGACAAGTGTCTTGAGCATTGTGAGGACAAATGTCATGGAGCATTGTGATGACAAGGGCATGGAGTATTGTGATGACAGGCATCATGGAGAGTTGTGATGACAAGTGTTATGGAACATTATGATCACAAGGGTTTGGAGCATTGTGATGACAGAGGTCATGGATCATTTTGATTTCAAGGAGCGTGAAGCATTGTGATGACAGGAGCATGAAGCAATGTGATCACAAGGTTCATGGAGGATTGTGATGACAAGCGCATGGAGCATTGTGATGACAACGTCATGTAGCATTTTGCTGACAAACGCATGGAACATTGTGATGACAAGAGTCATGGAGCACTGTGATGACAAGCGTCATGGAGCATTTTGATTACAGGGGTCATGGAGCATTGGGATGACAAGGGCATGAATCATTGTGATGACAAGTTTCATGGAGCATTTTGATGACAAGAGTCCTGGATCATTGTTGTGTTATGGGTCCTGGAGCGTTGTGATGACAGTGGTCATGGTGCATTGTGATGACATGGGAATGGAGCATTATGATGACAAGCTCCTGAAGCATTGTGTAGAGAAGACCATGGATCCTTGTGATGACAAGTGTTATGGAGCATTCTGATGAAAAGTGCCATGGAGCCATGTGATTACAGGGGTATTGGAGCATTTTGATGGCAAGGGCATGGAGCATTGTGATGAGAAGTCCATGAAGCATTCTGATGATATGCGTCATGGAACATTGTGATGACAAGAGCATGGAGTATTGTGATTACAGGGGTCTTGGAGCATTGTGATGAAAAAGGCATGGATCATTTTGATGAAAAAGGTGTCGAGCCTCGTCATGACAGTGTTCAAGAAGCATACTGACGACAAGTGTCAGGGAGCATTGTGATATCAAGTGCATTGAGCATTGTGCTGACAAAGTTCATGGAGCATTGTGATGAGAAGACCATGGATAATTGTGATGACGAGCGTCATGTGGCATTGTGATGACAATGGTTATGGAATATTGTGATCACACGGGATTGGAGCATTGTGATGACAGAGGGCATGGAGCATTTTGATTTCATTGTGATGACTATAGCATGAAGCATTATGATGATGGGCATGGTGCAGTGTGATGGCAGTGTTTATGGAGAATTGAGATGAAAAGTGGCATGGACATTGTGATTACAGGGGTCTTGACACATTGTGATGACAAGGGCATGGAGCATTGTGATGAGAAGGCCATGGAACATTCTCATGACATGTGTCATGGAGCTATGTGATGACAAGTGCATGGAGCATTGTGATTACAGGGTCTTGGAGCGTTGTGATGACAAGGTTAGTGGAGCCTTGTGATGAAGAGGCGATGGCACATAGTGATGCGAGTGGGCATGGAGCCTTGTTATGACAGGGGTAATGGAGCATTGTGATGACAAGGGCATGGAACACTGGTGTGAAATATTTCATGAATTATTGGGATGAGAGTGGGCATGGATCGTTTTGATGACAAGGGCACCGAACACTTTGATACATGGGTCAAGGAGGATTGGAATGACAAGGGCAGGGAGCATTGTGATGAGAAGAGCATCGAGCATTGTGAGATCAAGCGTCATGGAGCTTTTTGATGATAAGGGCATGGAGCAATGTGTTGAGAGTGTTCATGGAACATTGGGATGACAAGTGAATGGAGCATTGTGATGACAAGGTTCATGGAGCATTGTGATTACATGGGTCATGGAGCATTGGTATGACAACACATGGAGCATTGTGATGAGAAGGCCATGGAGCAGTCTGATGGCATGGGCCATGGGGATTGTGATAACAAGGGCATGGTAAATTTTGACTACAGTTGTCTTAGAGCATTGTGATGGAAAGGGCGTGAATCATTGTGATGAAAAAGGCATGGAGCCTTTTCGGGGCATGTTTCAAGGAGCACACTGACGACAAGTGTCAGGGAGCATTGTGATGACAAGTGTATTGAGAATTGTGATGACAAAGGTCATGGAGCATTGTGATGAGAAGACCATGAATAAATGTGATGACGAGTGTCATGGGGCGTTGTGATCACAAGTGTTATGGAAAATTGTGATCAAAAGGGTATGGAGCATTGTGATGACAGAGGTCATGGAGCATTTTGCTTTCATTGTGATGCCAGTAGTATGAAGCATTATGAAGATGGGCATGGTGCATTGTGATGACAGGGTTCATGGAGCATTGAGATGAAAATGGGCATGAAGCCCTGTGATTACAGGGTTTTGGAGCATTGTGATGACCAGGCCGTGGAACATTGTGATGGCAGGGGTCATGGAGCATTGTTATGACAGGGTTAATGGAGCAGTGTGATGACAAGGTCATGGATCATTGGTCTGAAATGTTTCGTGGATTATTATGATGAGAGTGGGCATGGAGCATTGTGATGACAAGGGCTAGGAACACTGTGATAAATGGGTCATGGAGGATTGTAATGACAAGGTCATGGAATACTGTGCTGAGAAGAGCATCGAGCATTGTGATGACAAGCGTCTTTGAACTTTGTGATGACAAAGGCATGGAACAAAGTGCTGAGATTTTTCATGGAACAATGTGATGACAATGGCATGGAGCATTGTGATGACAAGGGTCATGAAGCTTTGTGATGACATATGTCATGGAGCATTTTGATAAACAGGGCGTGGTCCATTGTGATGAGAAGGGCAGGGAGCATTGTGATGACAGTGTCATGGAGCAATTGGATGAATAGGAAGATGGAACATTTTGGTGACAGTGGTTATGGAACATTGTGATGTCAGGGGTTATGAAGCATTGTGATGACAAGGGTCATGGAGCGTTTTGATGACAGGGGTTATGGAACATTGTGATGTCAGGAGTCATGGAGCATTGTGATGATAAGGGAATGTAGCATTGTGATGATAGATGTCATGGAACATTGTGATGACAGGAGTGAGGGTTTATTTTGATGACAAGTGATAAAACATTGTGATATCAGTGGTGAGAGAACAATTTGATAGTAAGTGCATGGAGCATTGTGATGACAAGGGTCATGGAGCATGGTGCTGACAAAGGCATGGAGCACTGTGATAACAAAGGTCACAGAGCATTGTGATGAAAAGTTCATGGAGCATTCTGGTAACAAATGTCACAGAGCTTCGTTATGAAGAGTGCATAGACCATTGTGATGGCAATGGTCATGCAGCATTGAGATGACTTTAGTCACGGAGCATTGTGATGACTGGGGTCATGGGGCATTGTGATGAAAAGGGCATGGAGCATTGTTCTGACAAGTTTCATGGATTATTGTGATGACAGTGGGCATGGCACATTGTGATGACAAGGTCATGGAGCCTTGTGATGACAAGGTCAGAGAGTACTGTGAAGAGAGGTGTTTGGGGCCATTGTGATGATATATGTCATGATCCATTGTGATGACAATGACATGGAGCATTGTGATGCCAAGTGTCATGGAGGTTTGTGATGACAAATGTAACGGAGCATTTTGATGGCAAGGGCTTGGAGCATTGTGATGACAAGGGCATGCAGAATTCTCATGACAAGGACCATTGAGAATTTTGATGACAAAGTCGTGAAGTATTTTGATGACAAGCACATGGAGGTTTCTATGACAGGGGTCATGGAGCATTGTGATGACAAGTGCATGGAGAATTGTGATGACAAGAGGCTGTAACATTGTGATGAGAAGTGTCATGGTGCATTGTGATGACAAGGACGTGGAGATTTGTGATGACAAGACACATGGAGAATTGCGATGACCAGGGCATGGAGCATTGTGATGGCAAGACCGAGGAGCATTGTGATGAGAAGACCATGGATAATTGTGGTGACGAGCGTCATGGAGCACTGTAATGACAAGGGACATGAACCATTGTGATGACAGGTGTCATGGAGCATTGTGATGACAGGGATCATGGAGCATTATGATCCAAAGGGCCATGGAGCATTCTGATGAGAAGCTTGTGGAGTATTGTGATGACAAAGGCATGGAGCATTTTGATGAAAAGGGCATGGAGCATTGTGATGAAAAAGGCATGGAGGATTTTCATGACAGAGTTCACGGAGCATTCTGAGGACAAGTGTCTGGGAGCATTGTGATTAAAAGTGTATTGTGCATTATGATGACTAAGATCATGGAGCATTGTGATGACAAGTCCATGTAGCATTTTGCTGACAAAGAAATGGAGCATTGTGATGACAAGGGTCACAGGGCACTGTGATGACAAACGTCACGGAGCATTGTGATTTCAAGGGTCATGGAGCAATGGGATGACAAGGGCGTGGAGCATTGTGATGAGAAGGCCATGGAACATCTGATGACATGCGTCAGGGAGCTTTGTGATGACAAGTGCATGGAGCACTGTGATTAGAGGGGGCATGGATCATTGTGATGAAAAAGGCATGGATCATTGTGATGAAAAAGGCATTGAGCCTTCTCATGACAGCATTCAAGGAGCATATTACGACAAGTGTTAGGGAGCATTGTGATGACAAGTGTGTTGAGCATTGTGATGACAAATGTCATGGAGCATTGTGCTGTGAAGACCATGGATAATTTTGATGGCAAGCATCATTGTGCATTGTTATGACAAGTGTTCTGGGATATTGTGATCTAAAGGGTTTGGAGCATTGTGATGACAGACGTCATGGAGCATTTTGATTTCATTGTGATGACAATAGCATGAAATATTATGATGATGGGCATGGTGCATTTTGATGACAGTGTTCATGGAGCATTCAGATGAAGAGCAGCATGGAGTATTGTGATTAAATTGGTCTTGGAGAATTGTGATGACAAGAGCAGTGAGCATTGTAATGCGAAGGCCATGGAGCATTATGATGACATGCGTCATGGAGCTTTGTGATGACAAGTGCATGGAGCATTGTGATTACATGGATTTTGGCGCATTGTGATGAGAAGGCCGTGGAACACTGTAATGGCAAGGGTCATGGAGCATTGTTATGACAGGGGTAAAGGAGACTTGTGATGGCAAGTGCATGGAGCATTGGTCTGAAAACTTTCATATCTTACTGGGATGAGAGAGGGCAAGGATCATTGTGATGACAAGGCCACAGAACACTATGATACATGGGTCATGGATGATTGTAATGAAAAGGGCATGGAGCATTGTGATGAGAAGGGCATCGAGCATTGTGATGACAAGCGTCATAGAGCTTTGTGATGATAAGGACATTGAGCAATGTGATGAGAGTGTTTATGGATGAATGTGATGACAATGGCATGGAGCATTTTGATGGCAAGTGTCATAGAGCTTTTTGATGACAAATGTTATGGAGCATTTTGATGAAAAGGGCGTGGTGTATTGTGATTAGTAAGGCAGAGAGCATTTTGATGATATGATCATGGAGCCATTTGATGAAAAGGGACATGGAACATTTTGTTGACAGAATTTAGGGAACATTGTGATGTAAGGGGTCAAGGATCCTTGTGAAGAAAAGGGTCATAGAGCATTTTGATGACAGGGGTTATGGAACATTTTGATGTTAGGGGTCATGGAGCATTGTGAATATAAGGGCTAGTAACATTGTGAGGACAGGGGTAATGGAACATTGTGACAACTTGGGTGAGGGTGTACTGTGATGACTATTATTGGAACCTTGTGAGATCTGTGGTGAGAGCGCATTTTGATGAGAAGTGCATGGAGCATTGTGTTGACAAGGTTTATGGAGCATGGTGGTGACAAGGTTGTGGAGCATTGTGATGACAAGTGCATGGCGCATTGTGATGACATGGGTCATGGATCATTGTGCTGCCAAAGGCATGGGACACTGTGATGACCAATGCCAGAGAGCATTGTGATGAAAAGTTCATGGAGTATTGTGGTGACATTTGTAACAGAGCCTCCTGATGATGAGGGCGTGGACCATTGTGATGACAAATTTTATGAAGCATTGTGATGACTGGAGTCAAGGAGCATTGTGATGACAGGGGCCATGGTGCATTGTGATGACAAGGGAATGGAGCATTGTGATGACAGGGACATGAAGCATTGGTCTGACATATTTCAAGGATTATTGTGATGACAGTGGGCATGGCGTATTGTGATGATAAGGGCATGGAGCCTTGTGATGACAAGGTCACGGATTATTGTGAAGACAGATGTCAGTTAGCATTGTGATGATATATGTCATGGACCATTGTGATGACAATTGCAGGGAATATTGTGAGGCCAGGTGTCATGGGGGATTGTGATGACAAGGTCTTGGATCATTGTGATGACAAGGGCATTGAGCATTGTCATGACAAGTGCCACTGAGTATTTTGATGACAAGTTCGTGAAGCATTGTGATGACAAGTAAATCGAGCTTGCTATGACAGGTGTCATGGAGCATTGCCAAGACACGTGCATGGAGAATTGTGATGACAAGAGCATGTAACATTGTGATGAAAAGTGTCATGGACAATTGTGATGACAAGGATGTGGAGAATTGTGATGACATGTGACATGGAGCAGTGTGATTTCCATGGCATGGAACATTGTGATGAGAAGACCATGGATAATTGTGGTGATGAGCGTGATGGAGCACTGTAATGACAAGTGGCAAGGAGCATTGTGAGGACAGGTGTCATGGGGCCTTGTGATTACAGGGGTCATGGAGCATTGGGATGACAAAGGTAAAGGGGCATTCTGATGACAAGTTTGTGGAGTGTGTTATGACAATGACATGGAGCATTGTGAACAAAAGAGCATGGAGCATTGTGAAGAAAATGGCATGGAGACTTTTCAAGAAAGCGTTCCATTAGCATTCTGATGACAAGTGTCAGTGAGAATTGTTATGACAAGTGTATTGATCATTGAGATGAAAATGGTCATGAATCATTGTGATGATAAGGTCATGGAGTATGGTGATGACAAGCATCATGCAGCATTGTGATGACCAGTGTTATTGAACATTGTGCTCTCAAGAGTTTGGAGCATTGTGATGACAGAGGTCATGGATCATATTGATTTCAAGGAACATGGAGCATTGTGATGACATGCACATGGAGAATTATGATGACAAGTTCATGTAGCATTTTCCTGACAAAGCATTGAGAATTGTGATGACAAATGTCACGGAGCCCTGTGATGACAAGCTACACGAAGTATTGTGATTACAGGGGTCGTGGATCATTGGGCTGACAAGGGCAAGATGATGGTGATGACAAGTGTGTGGAGCATTTTGATGAAAATCATCCCGGATCATTGAGTTGTCAGGGGTCATGGAGCGCTGTGATGACATTGGTTATGGAGCATTGTGACCACAAGGGTCACGAGCATTATGATGAGAAGGTGATGGAGCATTGGGCTGAAAATATTCATGGAGTATTGTGATAACAGGGTACTTGGAGCATTGTGATGACAAGGGAATGGAGCATTGTGATGAGAAGGGCATGGAGCAATATGATGAGAGGGTTCTTGGAGCATTGTGATGACAATGGCATGGAGCACTGTGATGTCTACGGTCATCGAGCTCAGTTTTGACAAAGTCATGGAGAATTTTGATGACAAGGGCATTGTGCATTGTGATGAGAAATGCAGGGAGCATTGTGACGACAGCGTCGTGGAGCTTTTGATGAAAAGGGTCATGGAGCATTTTGATGTCACGGGTTATGGAACATTGTGATGTCAGGGGTCAAGGAGCATTGTGATGATAAGGGCATGTAGCATTGTGATGACAGTGGTCATGGAATATTGTGATGAGAGGGGTGTGGGAGTACTGTGTTGACTAATGATGGAACATTGTTATATTATTAGTGAGAGAGCATTTTGATGACAAGCGCATGGCACATTGTGATTACATGTGTCATGGAGCATTGTGCTGACAAGCGCATGGAGTATTGTGATGAGAAGTGTTATGGAGCATTGTGCTGACAAAGGCACGGAACATTGTGATGACAAGGGGCAGAGAACATTGTGATGACAAAGTCATGAAGCATTGTGATGACTGGAGTCACAGAGCATTGTGATGACAGTGGTCATGAAACATTGTGATGAAAAATTCATGGACCATTGTGGTGACAAAGTCACAGAGCCTTGTAATGATGAGAGCATGGACCACTGCGATGACAAAGGACATGTAGCATTGTGATGACTGGAGTCATGGAGCATTTTGATGAATGTGGTTATGGAGCATTTTGATGACAAAGGCATGGAACATTTTGATGACAGGGGAAGGAGCATTATTCTGAAAGTTTCATGGATTATTTTGATGAGAGTGGGCATGGCACATTGTGATGACAAGGACATGGAGCATTGTGATGACAACTTCATGGAGTATTTTGAAGACATGTGTCAGTTATCATTGTTTTGACATATGTCATGATCCATTGTGATGACAATTGCATGAAACATTGTGATGCCAGGTGTCATGGAGGATTGTGATGACAAGTGCTTGGAGCATTATGATGACAAGGTCATGGAGCATTGTGACGATAAGGGCCATTGAGTATTTGATGGCAAGTTCGTGAAGCATTGTGATCTCAAGCGCATGGAGCTGAATATGAGAAGTGTCATGGAGCATTGTGATGACAAATGCATGGAGAATTTTGATGACAAAAGCATGTAACGTTGTGATAATAAGTGTCATGGAGCATTGTGATGACAAGGACCTGGAGAATTGTGATCACAAGGGACTTGGAGCATTGTGATGACCAGGGCATGGAGCACTGTGATGGCAATACTGTGGAGCATGGTGATGAGAAACCATGGATGATGGTGATGATGAGACTCATGGAGCACTGTAATGCCAAGGGCATAGAGCATTGTGATGACTGGGGTCATGGAGCATTGTGATGCCAAGGGTCATGGAGCTTTCTGATGACAAGCTTTTGGAGTATTGTGATGACAATGCCATGGAGCATTGTGATGAAAAAGGCATGGAGCATTGCAATGAAAAAGGCATGGAGGCTTTTCCTGACAGGATGCAAGGAGCATTCTGATGACAAGTGTCAGGGAGCATTGTGATGACAAAGTCATGGAGCATTTTAATGACCAGTGCATGACGTATTGTGATGACAGGCATCATGGAACATTGTGATGACAAGTGTTATGGAACATTGTGATCAACGGTTTGCAGCATTGGATGACAGAGGTCATGGATGATTTTGTTTTCAAGGAGCATGGAGCATTGTGATGACAATGGCATGAAGCAATGTGATCCCAAGTATCATGGAGGAGTGTGATAACAATGGTAATGGAGTATTTTGAGGACAATGATAATGGAACATTGATATGACAATCAAAATGATAATTTTGATGACAAGTGTATGAAGCAATGTGATCCCAAGGTTCATGGAGGACTGTATGACAATAGCATGGAGCATTGTGATGAAAAAGGCATGGAGCCTTTTCATGACAGGATTCAAGGAGCACTCTGACGACAAGTGTCAGGGATTATTGTGATGACAAGTGTATTGAGCATTGTGAAGACAAAGTCATGGAGCATTTTGATGACAAGGGCATGGAGTATTGTGATGACAGTCATCATGGAACGTTGTGATGACAAGTGTTATGGAACATTGTGAACACAAGAGTTTGGAGCATTGTGATGAGAGAAGTCATGGATCATTTAGATTTCAAGGTGCATGGAGCATTGAGATGACAAGGACATGAAGCAATGTGATCCCAAGTTTCATGGAGGATTGTGATGACAATGGTAATGGAGCATTGTGATGACAAGGTCATGTAGCATTTTGATGGCAAATGCATGGAGAAGTGTGATGACAATGGTCACGGAGCACTGTGATGAAAAGCGTCACAGAGATTTGTGATTACAGGGCTCATGGAGCATTGGGCTGACAAGTGCAAGGATAATTGTGATAACAATGGACATGGAGCATTTTGCTGAAAAGAGTCCCGGATCATTGTGTTGTCAGGGGTCATGGGGTGTTGTGATGACAGTGGTTATGGAGCATTGTCACGACATGTGTCATGGAGCATTATGATGAGAAGGTCATGGAGCATTGGGCTGAAACTGTTCATGGAGTATTGTGATGACAGTTGTCATGGATCATTGTGAAGCCAAGGGAATGGAACATTGTGATGACAAGACCATGAAGCCTTGTGATGACAAGGGCATAGAGCAATGTGATGAAAGGATTCATGGAGCACTGTTATGACACCGGCATGGAGCATTGTGATGCCAAAGGTCATGGATCTTTGTGATGACAAAGGTCATGGAGCATTTTGATGACAAGGGCGTGGTGCATTGTGATGAGTAGGGCAGGGAGTATTGTGGTCACAGGGTCATGGAGCAAGTTGATGAAAAGAGTCATGGAACATTTTGATGACATTGGTTATGGAACATTGTGATGTCAGTGGTCATGCAGAATTGTGATGAAAAGGGTCATGGAGCATTTTGGTGACAGGGTTATGGAACATTGTGATGTCATGTGTCATGGAGCATTGTGATGATAAGTGCATGTAGCATTGTGATGACTGGGGTCATGGAACATTGTGATGACAGTGGTGAAGAAGTATTGTGATTACTAGTGATGGAACATTGTGATATCAGTGGTGAGAGAGCATTTTGTTGAGAAGTGCATGGAGTATTGTGATGACAAGGTTTATGGAGCATTGTGATGACAGAGGTATAGGATCATTTTGATTTCAAGAAACATGGAGGATTGTGATGACAAGGGCATGAAGCAATGTGATCCCAAGGTTCATGGAGGATTGTGATGACAATGGTAATGGAGGATTGTGATGGCAATGGTAATGGAGTATTGTGATGACAATCGCATGGAACATTGTGCTGACAAAGGCATGGAGCCTTGTGATGACTGGGGTCATGGAGCATTGTGATGAAAAGTTCATGGAACATTGTGGTGACAAAAGTCACAAAACTTTGTGATGACAGGGGCATGGACAATTTTGATGAAAAAGTTCATGAATTATTTTGATGAATGGGGTCACGGAGCACTGTGTTGACAGGGGTCACGGAGCATTGTGATGAAAACTTCATGGAGCATTGTGGTGACAAATGTCACAGAGCCCTGTGTTGACAAAAGCATGGTCCATTGTGATGACAAAGTCATGAAGCATTGTAATGACTGCTGTCACAGAGCGTTGGATGACAGGGGTCATGGAGCATTTTGATGACAAGGGCATGGAGCCTTGTGATGACAGGGGCATGGAGCATTGTTCTGCCAAATTACATGGATTATTGTGATGACAGTGGGCATGGTGCATTGGGATTACAAGGGCATGGAGTTCTGTGAAGATAGTTTTCAGTTAGCATTGTGATGTCATATTTCATGGTCCATTGTGATGACAATTGCATGGAGCACTGTGTTGCCAGGTGTCATGTAGGACTGTGATGACAAGGGCTTGGAGCTTTGTGATGACCAGGGCATGGAGCATTGTGATGGCATGACCGTGGAGCCTGTTGATGAGAAGACCATGGATAATTGTGAGGACGAGCGTCATGGAGCACTGTAATGACTAGGAGCAAGGAGCATTATGATGAGCGGAGTCATGGAGCATTGTGATGACAGGAGTCATGGAGCATTGTGATGAGAAGCTTGTGGAGAATTGTGATGACAATGGCATGGAGCATTGTGATGAGCAGTGCATGGAGCATTGTGAAGAAAATGGCATCGAGCCTTTTCATGACAGTGTTCAAGGATCATTGTGATGACAAGAGTCAGGGAGCATTGTGATGATAAGTGTATTGAGCATTGTGATGATAAAAGTCATGGAGCATTGTGATGACAACGTCATGGAATATTGTGATGACAGGCATTATGGAGCCTTGTGATGACAAGTGTTATGGAACATTGTGATCATAAGGGTTTGGAGCATGGTGATAACAGAAGTCATGGATCATTTTGATTTCAAGGAGCATGGAGCATTGTGATGACAAGGGGATAAAGCAATGTGATCCCAAGGTTCATGGAAGATTGTGATGACAAGTGCACGGAGCTTTGTGATGAAAAGTTCATGTAGCATTTTGCTGACAAATGCATGGAGCATTGAGATGACAAGTGTCATGGATCACTGTGATGACAAGCATCACGGAGCATTGTGATTACAGGGTTCATTGAGCATTGTGCTGAGAAGGTCCAGATCATTGTGATGAAAAGTGTCATTGAGCATTTTGATGACAAAAGTCCCGGATCATTGTGTTGTCAGGGGTCATGGAGCGTTGAGATGATAGTTGTTATGGAGCACTGTGACAACAAGTTTCATGGTGCATTATGATGAGAAGGTCATGGAGCATTGGTTTGAAAATATTCATGGAGTATTGTTATGAGAGCGTTCATGGAGCATTGTGATGACCAAGGAATGGAGCATTGTGATGACAAAGGCATGGAGCAATATGAAGACCGGTTTCATGGAGCATTGTGATGACAATGGCATGGAGTATTGTGATGCCAACGGTCATGGAGATTTGTGATGAGAAAATCATGGAGCATTTTGATGACAAGGGCATTGTGCCATGTGATGAGTAATGCAGGGATCATTGTGATGACAGGGTCACGGAGCAATTTGATGAAAAGGGCCATGGAACATTTTGATGACAGTGGTTATGGAACATTGTGATGACAAGGCACTTGGAGCATTGTGATGACCAGGGCATGGAGCACTGTGATGGCAATACCGTGGAGCATGGTAATGAGAAACCATGGATGATTGTGATGATGAGCCTCAAGGAACACTGTAATGACAAGGGCATGGAGCATTGTGATGACAGGTGTCATGGAGCACTGTGATGACAGGGGTCATGGAGCATTTTGATGACAAGGTTCATGAAGCATTCTGATGACAAGGTTGTGGAGTATTGTGATGACAATGGCATGGAGCATTGTGATGAAAAGGGCATGGAGCATTGTGATGAAAAAGGCATGGAGCCTTTTCATGACAGTGTTCATGGAGCATTTTGACGACAAGTGTCAGGGAGCATTGTGATGACAAGTGTATTGAGCATTGTGATGACTAAGGTCATGGATCATTGTGATTTCAAGGAGCATGGATCATTGTGAAGACAAGTGTCATGGAACACTGTGATGACAGGCGTCACAGAACATTGTGATTACAGGTGTCATGGAGCATTGGGATGACAAGGGCATGGATAATTTTGATGACAAGAATCCTGAATCATTGTGTTGTCAGTGGTCATGAAGCTTTGTCATGACAGTGGTCATGTAGAATTGTGAAGACTGGGTTCACGTAGCATTGTGATGACAAGGGTCAAGGAGCATACTGATGACAAGCTTGAGGAGAATTGTGAGGACAATGGAATGGAACATTGTGATGAAAAGTGTATAGAGCATTGTGAAGAAAAATGCATGGAGCCTTTTCATGACAGTGTTGAAGGATCATTCTGACGACAAGAGTCAGGGAGCATTGTGATGACAACTGTATTGAACATTGTGATGACAAAAGTCATGAAGCATTGTGATGACAAGTGCATGAAGCATTGTGATGACAGGGACATGGAGCATTGGTCTGACAAGATTCATGGATTATTGTGATGACAGTGGTCATAGCACATTGGGATTACAAGGGCATGGAGTACGGTTAAGACAGGTTTCAGTTAGCATTGTGTTGACATATTTCATGGTCCATTGTGATGACAATTGCATGGAGCATTGTGATACCAGTGGTCATGGAGAATTGTGATGACAAGGGCTTGGAGCATTGTGATGACAAGCACATGGAACAATGTGATGACAAGGTCATGTAGCATTTTGATGAAAAAGGCATGGAGACGTGTGATGACAATGGTCAAAGAGCACTGTGATATAAAGCGTCATGGAGCTTTGTGATAACAGGTATTGTGGAGCATTGGGCTGACAAGTGCAAGGATAATTCTGATAACATTGGTCTTGGAGCATTTTGATGAAAAGAATCCCGGATCATTGTGTTGTCATGGGTCATAGAGCGTTGTGATGTCAGTGGTTATGGAGCATTGTCACAACATGTGTCATGGAGCATTATGATGAGAAGGTCATGGAGCATTGGGCTGAAAATGTTCATGGAGTATTGTGATGACAATTGTCATGGAGCCTAGTGAAGCCAAGGGAATGGAACATTGTGATGACAAGGGCCTGGAACATTGTGATGAGATGACCATGAACCCTTGTGATGACAAGGGCATGGAGCAATGTGATGAGAGGTTTCATGGAGCACTGTGATGACAATGGCATGGAGCATTTTGATGCCAAAGGACATGGAGCTTTGTGATGCCAAAGGTCATGAAGTATTTTGATCACAGGTGTGTGGTGCATTGTGATGAGGAGGGCAGGGAGTATTGTGGTACCAGGGATATGGAGCAATTTGATGAAAAGAGTCATGGAACATTTTTATGACAGTTGTTATGGAACATTGTGATGTCAGTGGTCATGGAGAATTGTGATGAAAAGGGTCATGGAGCATTTTGATGACAGGGTTATTGAACATTGTGATGTCATGGGTCATGGAGCATTGTGATGATAAGTGCATGTAGCATTGTGATGACGGTGGTCATGGAACATTGTGATGACAGTGGTGAGGGTGTATTGTGATGACTAGTGATGGAACATTGTGAAATCAGTGGTGAGAGAGCATTTTGATGAGAAGTGCATGGAGCATTGTGATGACAAGGTTTATCAAGCATTGTGATGAGAGAGGAAAAAGATCATTTTGATTTCAAGAAGCATGGAGCATTGTGATGACACGGGCATGTAGCAATGTGATCCAAAGGTTCATGGAGGATTGTGATGACAATGGTAATGGAGGAATGTGATGGCAATGGTAATGGAGTATAGTGATGACAATTGCATGGAGCATTGTGCTGACAAAGGCATGGAGCATTGTGATAACTGGGGTCATGGAGCATTGTGCTGAAAGTTTCATGGAGCAATGTGATGACAACGGTCACAAAGCCTTGTGATGTCGAGGGCATGGACCATTGTGATGACAAAGTTCATGAATCATTGTGAAGACTGGAGTCACGGAGCATTGTGTTGACAGGTTTCATGGAACATTGTGATGAAAAGTTCATAGAGCATTGTGGTGACAAATGTCACAGAGCATTGTGATGACAAAAGGATGGACCATTGTCATAACAAAGGTCATGAAGCATTGTAATGACTGGAGTCACGGATCAATGTGATGACAGGGGTCATGGAGCATTTTGATCACAAGGTCATGGAGCATTGTGATGACTGGGGCATGGAGGATTGGTCTGACAAGTTCCATGGATTATTGTGATGACAGTTGGCATGGTGCCTTGGGATTACAAGGGCTTGGAGTACTGTGAAGACATGTGTCAGTTAGCATTGTGATGACATAATTCATGGTCCATTGTGATGACAATTGCATGCAGCATTGTGATGTCAGGTATCATGGAGGATTTTAATGACAATGGCTTGGAGCATTGTGGTGACCAGGGCATGGAGCATTGTGATGGCAAGACAGTGGAGTATGGTGATGAGCATACCATGGATAATTGTGATGACGAGCGTCAAGGAAAACTGTAATGACAAGGGGCAAGGAGCATTGTGATGACAAGTGCCATGGAACATTGTGATGACAGGAGTCATGGAGCATTGTTATGTCAAGCTTTTGGAGTATTGTGATGATAATGGCTTGGAACATTGTGACGAAACGTGCATGGAGCAATGTGATGACTAAGTCATGTAGCCTTTTGCTGACAAATGCATTGATCATCGTGATGACAAGTGTCATGGAGCTCTGCGATGACATGCGTCACGGAATATTGTGGTTACAGGTGTCATGGAATATTGGGATGACAAGGGCTTAGATCATTGTGATGCAAACGGTCATAGAGCATTTTGATGACAAATACATGGAACATTGTGATGACAAGTGTCATGGAGCATTTTGTTGACAAGAGTCCCGGATCATTGTGTGTCAGGGGACATGAAGCGTTGTGATGACAGTGGTCATGGCGCATTTTGATTACAGGGGTCATGCAGCATTGTGAGGAGAAGGTCATGGAGCATTGGGCTGAAAATGTTCATGGAGTATAGTGATGACAGTGTCCATTGAGCATTGTGATGAAACGGGAAAGGAGCATTGTGATGACAAGGTCCTGGAGCATTGTGATCAGTAGACCATGGAGCATTGTGATGGCAAGTCTAATGGAGCATTCTGATGAAAAGTTGCGTGGACATTGTGATTACAGGGTTCTTGGAGCATTGTGATGAAAAAGTCATGGAGCATTGTGATGAGAAGTCCATGGAGCATTCTGATGACATGCGTCATGGAGCTTTTTGATGACAACGGCATGGAGAATTTTGCTTACAGGGGTCTTGGAGCATTAGGATGAAAAGGAATGGATCATTGTGATGAAAAAGACATGGAGCCTTGTCATGACAGGGTTCAAGGAGCTTCCTGATGGCACGTGTCAGGGAGTGTTGTGATGACAACTGTATTGAGCATTGTGATGTCAAAGGTCATGGAGCTTTGTGATGATAAGACCATGGGTAATTGTGATGACGAGCGTCATGAGGCGCTGTAATGACAAGTGTTATGGAACATTATGATCACAAGGTTTTGGAGCACTGTGATGACAGAGATCATTGAGAATTTTGATTTCATTGTGATGACAATAGGATGAAACATTATGATGATGGGCATGGTGCCTTTTGATGAGAGGTTTCATGTTTCATTGAGATGAAAATTGGCATGGAACATTGTGTTTACAGGTGTATTGGAACATTGTGATGACAGGTGAATGGAGCATTGTGATGAGAAGGAAATGGAGCATTCTGATGGCATGCGTCATGGAGCTTTGTGATGACAAGGGCATGGAGCATTGTGATTAGAGGGGTCTTGGAGCATTGTAATGGCAAGGGTCATGGAGCCATGTGATGACAATGCCGTGGAACATTGTAATGGCACGGGTCATGGAGCATTGTTATCACAGGGGTATTGGAGCATTTTGATGATAAGGTCATGGAGCACTGGTCTGAAATTTTTCATGGATTATTGTGATGAGAGTGGGCACGGAGCATTGTGATGACAAGGGCACGGGACACTGTGATACATGGGTCATGGAGGATTGTAATGACAAGTGCATGGAGCATTGTGATGAGAAGTGCATCGAGCATTTTGATGACAAGTGTCATGGAGCTTTGTGATGACAAGGGCATGGAGAATTGCGATTAAAAAGGCATGGATCATTGTGATGAAAAAGGCTTGGAGACTTTTCACGACAGGGGTCAAGGAGCATTTTCAAGACAAGTGTCAGGGAGCATTGTGATGACAAGTGTACTGAGCATTGTGATGACAAACGTCATGGAGCATTGGGATGACAAGGGCATGAAGTATTGTGATGACAGTAATCATGGAACTTTGTAATGACACGTGTTATGGAACATTGTGACCACAAGGGTTTGGAGCATTGTGATGACAGCGATCATGGATCTTTTTGATTTCAAGGGACATGGAGCATTGTTATGACAAGGGCAAGAAGCAATTTGATCTGAAAGTTCATGGAGGACAGCAATGACAAGCGCATGGAGCATTGTGATGACAAGGTCATGTAGCATTTTGATGACAAAGGCATGGAGCATCGGGTTGACAATTGTCATGGAGCACTCTGATGACTGGTGTTACGGTTCATTGTGATTACAGGTTTAATGGAGCATTGGGATGACAGTGGTCATGGAGAATTTTAATGACAAGAGTCTCGGCTCATTGTTTTGTCAGGTGTCATAGAGCATTGTGATGTCAGTGGGCATGGACCATTGTGATCAGAAGGTCACGGAGCATTGGGCTGATAATATTCAAGGAGTATTGTGATGACAGGTGTCATGGAACATTGTGATGACAAAGGAATGGAGCGTTATGATGACAATGGAATGGAGCATTGTGATGAGAAGACCATAGAGCCTTGGGATGAAATGTCTCATGGAACAATCTGATGAAAAAGGGCATGAAGCATTGTGATTACAGGGGTCTTGGAGCATTGTGATGACAAGGGCATGGAGCATTTTGATGAGAAGGCCATGGAGCTTTCTAATGACATGCTTCATGGTCTTTGTGATGACAAGGGCATGGAGCATTGTGATTGCAGGGTTCTTGGAGCCTTGTGATGAAAAGGGCATGGATCATTGTGATGAAAAATGCATGGAGCCTTGTCATGAGAAGGTTCAAGGAGCATACTGACGACAAGTGTCAGGGAGCATATTGATGACAAGTGTATTGAACATTGTGATAACAAAGGACATGGAGCATTGTGATGAGAAGACCATAGATAATTGTGATGACGAGTGTCACTAGGCGTTGTGATGACAAGTGTTATGGAACATTGTGATCACAAGCATTTGGAACATTCTGATGAGAGAGGTCATGGAGCATTTTGATTTCATTGTGATAACAAAAGCATGAAGCATTATGATGATTCAATGGTGCATTTTGATGACAGGGTTCATGGAGTATTGAGATGAAAAGGGGCATGGAGCATTGTGATTACATGGGTGTTGGAGCATGATGATGACAAGGGCATGGAGCACTGTGATGAGAAGGTCATGTAGGATTCTGATGACGTGCGTCATGGAGCTTTGTGATGACAAAGGCACGGAGGATTGTGATGAGAAGTCCACGGATAATGTTGATGACCAGTGTCATGGAGCGTTGTGATGACAAGTGTTATGGCACATTGTGATCACAAGGGTTTGGAGAATTGTGATGACAGAGGTCATGGAGCATTTTGATTTCATTTTGATGACAATAGCCTGAAGCATTATGATGATGGGCATGGTGCATTGTGATGACAGTGTTCATTGAGCATTGAGATGAAAAGGGGCATGGAGCTTTGTGATTACAGGTGTCTTGGAGCATTGTGATGACAAGGCTTTGGATCATTGTGATGACAAGGTCATGGATTATTGTGAAGACAGGTGTCAGGGAGTATTGTGATGACATATGTCAGTGTCCATTTTGATGACAATGACATGGAACATTGTGACGCCAAGTGTCATGGAGGATTGTGATGAAAAAAGTAATGGCATTGTGATGACCACGGCATGGAGCATTGTGATGACAAGGGCCATTGAGACTTTTGATGACAAGGTCGTGAAGCACTGTGATGCCAAGCGCACAGAGCTTTCAATGCAAGGGTTAAGAAGCATTGCGATGACAAGTGCATGGAGAATTGTGATGACAAGAGCATGTAACCTTGTGATGACAAGCTTCATGGAGCATTCAGATGAAAAGTGGCATGTAGCATTGTGATTACAGGGGTCTAGGAGCATTGTGATGACAAGGCCGTGGAATATTCTTATGAAATGCGTCATGGAGCTTTGTGATGACAAGTGCATGGAGCATTGAGTTTACAGGGATTTTGGAGAATTGGGATGACAGGGGTTATGGAACACTGTGATGTCAGGGGCCATGGAGCATTTTGATGACAAGTTTCCCAGATCATTGTGTTGTCATTGGTCATGGAGTGTTGAGGTGACAGGGGTCATGGAGCATTGTGATGAGAAGGTCATGGAGCATTGGGCTGAACATGTTCATGGAGTATTGTGATGACAGGATTCATGGAGAATTGTGATGACAAGGGAATGGAGCCTTGTGATGACAAGGTCCTGGAGCATTGTGAATAAAAGATCATGAAACCTTGTAATGAAAAATCTCATAGAACATTGTGATGAAAAGGGGCGTGGATCATTGTGATTACAGTTGTCTTGGAGCATTGTGATGACAAGGGCATGGAGCATTGTGATGAGAAAGCCATGGAGAATTCTGATGGCCTGTGTCATGGAGCTTTGTGATGGCAAAGGCATGGAGAACTGTGATTACAGGGATCTAGGGAAATTGTGATGAAATGGGAATGGATCATTGTGATGAAAATGGCATGGAGACTTGACATGACAGTGTTCAAGCAGCATACTGACAACAAGGGCCATGGAGCATTGTGATGACAAGTGTATTGAGCATTGTGATGACAAAGGTCAAGGAGCATTTTGATGTGAAGCCAATGGATAACTGTGATGACGAGCATCATGGGGCAATCTGATGACAAGGGCATGGAACATTGTGATAACAAGGGTTCGGAGCATTGTGATGAGAGAGTTCATGGAGCATTTTGATTTCATTGTGATGACAATATCATGAAACATTATGGTGATGGTCATTGTGCATTGTGAAGACAATGTTCATGGAGCATTGAGATGAAAAGGGGCATGGAGCATTGTGATTACAGGGGTCTTCGAGCATTGTGATGGCAAGGGCATGGAGTATTGTGATGAGAAGGCAATGGAGCATTCTGATGACATGCGTCATGGAGCTTCTGATGACAAGGACATGGATCATTGAGATTACAGTGTTCTTGGAGCATTGTGATGACAAGGGTGAAGGAGCCTTGTGATGACAATGTCGTGGAACACTGTGAGGTTAGAAGTCATGTAGCATTGTGATGACACGGGTCATGGAACATTGTGATGACAGGCATGAGGGTGTATTGTGATGACTAGTGATGGAACATTGTGATATCAGTGGTGAGAGAGCATTTTGAGGAGAAGTGCCTGGAGCATTGTGATGAAAATTTTTATGGAGCATTGTGATGACGAGGTTGTGGAGCATTGCGATGACAATAGCATTGCACATTGTGATGACATGGGTCATGGAGCATTGTGCTGACATGCCCATGGAGCATTGTGATGACAAGTTTCACAGTGCATTGCGATGAAAAGTTCATGGAGCATAGTGGTGACAAAGGTCACAGAGCATTGTGATGATGAGGGCATGGACCATTTTGATGACAAAGATCATTAAGCATTGTGAAGACTGGAGTCACGGAAAATGTGATGACAAGGGTCATGGAGGATTGTGATGACAAGGGCATGGAGCATTGTTATGACAGGGGAATGGAGCATTGGTCTGACAATTTTCATGGATTATTGTGATGACAGTGGGCATAGCGCATTGTAATGATAAGACCATGGAACCTTGTGATGACAAGTTCATGGTGTATTGTGGAGAAAGTTTTCAGGGAGCATTGTGATGACATATGTCATGGTCCATTGTGATGATAATGGCAGGGAGCATTGTGATGCCAAGTGTCATGGAGGATTGTGATGACAAATGTAATGGAGTACTGTGATGCCAAGGGTCATGGAGCATTGTGATGCCAAGTGTCTTGGAGGATTGTGATGACAAAGTTAATGTAGCATTTTGATGACAAGGTGTTGGAGCATTGTGATGACAAGGGTCATGGTACGTTGTGATGACAAGTGCATTACAGGGGTCTTGGAGCATTTTGTTGAAAAGGGCATGGAACATTTTGATGAATAAGGCATGGAGCCTTGTCATGACAGGTTTCAAGGAGCATACTAACAGCAAGTGTTAGGGAGCATTGTGATGACAAGGGCCATTGGGAATTTTGATGACAATTTCATGAAGCATTTTGATGACAAGCGCAATAAGCTTACTCTGACAAGGGTCATGGAGAATTGTGATGACAAAAGCATGTAACATTGTGATGAGAAGTGTCATGGAGCATTGTGATGACAAGGACATGGAGAATTGTGATGGCAAGGGACGTGGAGCACTGTGATGACCAGGGCATGCAGCATTGTGATGGCAAGGCCGTGGAGCATGTTGATGAGAAGACCATGGACAATTGTGTTGACGAGCGTCATGGAGCACTGTAATGACAGGGGACATGGAGCATTGTGATGATAGGTGTCATGGATCTTTGTGATGAGAGTGGTCATGGAGCATTTTGATGTCAAGGTTCATGGAGCATTCTGAAGACAAGCTATGGAGTATTGTGATGACAATGGCTTGGAGCATTTTGATGAAAAAGGCATGGAGCATTGTGATGAATAATGCATGGTGCCTTATCATGACAGGGTTCATGTAGCAAACTGAGGACATGGGTCAGGGAGCATATTGATGACAAGTGTATTGAGCATTGTGATGACAATGGTCATGGATCATTGTGATGACAATGGCTTGGAGAATTTTGATGACAAGTATCATGGAGCGTTGTGATGACAAGTGTTATGGAACCTTGTCATGGCAAGGGTTTAGAGCATTGTGATGACAGAGGTCATGGATCATTTTGATTTCCAGGAGCAAGGAGCTTTGTGATGACAAGGGCATGAAGCAATGTGATCCCAAAGTTCATGGAGGATTTTGACGACAAGTGCATGGAGCATTGTGATGACAAGTTCAGGTAGCATTTTGAAAACAAAAGTCATGGAGCATTGTGATGACAAGAGCCATGGAAAACTGTGATGACAAGCGTCACGGAGCATTGTGATTATAGGCCTCATGGAGCATCGGGTTGAGAAGGGCATGGATCATTATGATGACCAGCGTCATGGAGCATTTTGATGACAAGAGTCCCTGATCATTTTGTTGTCAGTGGTAATGGAGTGTTGTGATGACTGTGGTCATGGAGCATTGTTATGACAGTGTCATGGAGCATTGTGATGAGAAGGTCATGTAACATTGGGCTGAAAATATTCATGGAGTATTTTGATGACAGGGGTCATGGAGCGTTGTGATGACTAGGGAAGGGAGCACTGTGATGACCAGGTCCTGGAGCATTGTGATGAGAAGGCCATGGATCCTTGTGATGACAAATCTCATGAAGCATTCTGATGAAATGGGGTCTGGAGCATTGTGATTATAGGGAGCTTGGAGCATCATGATGACAAGGCCATGGAACATTGTGAT
Organism: Mesoplodon bidens; assembly: GCF_964165515.1. Classification (NCBI taxonomy): domain Eukaryota; kingdom Metazoa; phylum Chordata; class Mammalia; order Artiodactyla; family Ziphiidae; genus Mesoplodon; species Mesoplodon bidens. The sequence goes on from NW_027671391.1 coordinate 115,813, forward strand.
GAGAAGGCCATGCATCATTCTGATGACATGCATCATGGATCTTTGTTATGACAAGGGAAAGGAGTATTGTGATTACAGGGATTTTGGAGCATTGTGATGAAAAGGGCATTGATGATTGTGATGAAAACGGCATGGAGCCTTTTCATGACAGGTTTCAAGGAGCATACTGACGGAAAGTGTTAGAGACCATTGTGATGACAAGTGTATTGAGCATTGTAATGACAAAGGTCATGGAGCATTGTGATGAGAAGGCCATGGATAACTGTGATGATGAGCGTCATGGGGCTTTGTGATGACAAGTATATGGAAGATTGTGATCACACGTGTTTGGAGCATTGTGATGACTGAAGTCATGGGGCATTTTGATTTCATTGTGTTGACAATATCATGAAGCATTATGATGATGGGCATGGTGAATTGTGATAACAGGGTTCGTGAAGCATTGAGATGAAAAGGGGCATGTACCATTGTGATTACAGGCGTCCTGGAGCATTGTGATGACATGGGCATGGAGCATTGTGAAGAGAATGCCATGGAGCCTTATGATGACATGTGCCATGAAGCTTTGTTATGACAAGGGCATGGAACATTGTGATTAGAGGCGTCTTGGATACTTGTGATGACAAGGGTCATGGAGCCTTGTGAGGACAAGGCCGTAAAACATTGTGATGGCAGGGGTCATGGAGCATTGTTATGACAGCGGTAATGGAGCATTGTGATGGCATGGGCATGAAACATTGGTCTGTAAAGTTTCATGGATTATTGTGATGAGAGTGAGCATGGAGCATTGTGATGACAAGGGCACGGAACACTGTGATACATGGGTCTTGGAGGATTGTAATGACAAGGGCATGGAGTATTGTGCTGAGAAAAGCATCAAACATATTGATGAAAGTGTCATGGAGCTTTGTGATGACAAGTGCATGGAACAATATGATGAGAGTGTTCATGGAGCATTCTGATGACAATGGCATGGAGCATTGTGATGCCAAGGGTCAAGAAGCTTTGTGATGAAAAATGTCATGAAGTATTTTGATGACAAGGGTGTGGTGCATTGTGTTGAGAAGGACAGGGAGAATTGTGATGCCAGGGTTATTGAGCAATTTGATGAAATGGGTAATGGCTCATTTTGATGACAGTGGATATGGAACATTGTTGTGTCAGGGGTCATGGATCATTGCGATGCAAAGAGTCACGGATAATTTTGATGAGAGGGGTTATGGAACATTGTGTTCTCAGGGGTCCTGGAACATTGGGAGGATAAGGGCATGCACCAGTGTGATGACGGGATCATGGAACATTGTGACGACAGGGGTGAGGGAGTATTGAGATCACTACTGATGGAACATTTTGATATCAGTAGTGAGAGAGCATTTTGATGAGAAGTGCACGGAACATTTTGATGACGGTTTATGGAGCATTGTGACGACACGGTTGTTGAGCATTGTGATGAGAATGCATGGCATATTGTGATGACATGGGTCATGGATCATTGTGCTTACAAGCGCAAGGAGCATTGGGATGACAAGGGTCATGGAGCATTGGGCTGACAAAGGCATGGGGCATTGTGATGACAAGTGTCACAGAGAATTGTGCTGAATAGTTCAAGGAGGATTGTGGTGACAAAGGTCACAGAACCTTGTGATGACGAGGGCATGGACCATTGTGATGACAATGGTTATGAAGCATAGTGCTGACTGGAGTCATGGTGCATTGTGATGAAATGGGTCATGAAGCATTTTGATGACAAGGGCATGGAGCATTGTGATGACAGGGGCATGGAGCATTGGTCTGTCAAGTTTCATGGATTATAGTGATGACAGTGGGCATGGCACTTTCTGATGACAAGGGCATGGAGCATTGTGATGACAAGGTCATGGAGTATTGTGAAGACACTTGTAAGGGAGCATTGTGATGACATATGTCATGGTCCATTGTGATGACAGTGGCATGGAGCATTGTGATGCCAAGTGTCATGGAGGATTGTGATGACAAAGGTAATGGAGCATTGTGATGACAAGGTCTTGGAGCATTGTAATGACAATGGCATGGCACATTGTGATGAGAAGATCATGGAGCATTCTGATGACACGCTCATGGAGCTTTGTGATGACAAGCACATGGAGCATTGTGATTACAGGGGTGTTGGAGCATTGTGATGGCAAGGGTCATGGAGCCTTGTGATAACAAGGCCGTGGAACTTTGAGATGGCAGGGATCATGGAGCATTGTTATGATAGGGGTAATGGAGCATTGTGATGACGTGGCCATGGAGCATTGGTCTGAAGATTTTCATGGATTATTGTGATGAGAGTGGGTCTGTAGAATTGTGATGACAAGGGAACGGAACACTGTGATACATGGGTCATGGAGGATTGTAATGACAAGGGCAAGGATCATTGTGATGAGAAGCGACCCGAGCCTTGTGATGACAAGCGTCAGGGAGCTTTGTGATGACAAGCGCATGGAGCAATATGATGAGAGGTTTCATGGAGCATTGTGATGACAATGGCATGGAGAATTGAGGAGCTAAATATCATGGAGCTTTGTGATGACAAATGTTGGAGCATTTTGATGACAAGGGCGTGGTGAATTGTGATGAGAAGGGCAGAGAGAATTGTGATGACCGGGTCATGGAACATTGAGATGAAAATTGTCCTTGAGCATTTTGATGACAGGGGTTATTGAACATTGTGATGTCAGGAGTCATGGAGCATTTTGATGATAAGGTCATGTAGCATTGCGTTGACAGGGGTCATGGAACATTGTGATGACAAGGTGAGGCTTTATTGTGATGACTAGTGATGGAACACTCTTATATCAGTGGTGAGAGAGGATTTTGATGATAAGTGCATGGAGCATTGTGATGACAAGGTTTATGGAGCATTGTGATGACAATGTTGTACAGCATTATGATGACAAGCGCATGGCACTTTGTGATGACATGTATCATGGAACATTGTGCTGACAATTGCATAGACCATTGTGATGACAAGTGTCATGGAGCATTTTGCTGACAACGGCATGGAGCATTGTGATGACAAAGTCAGAGAACACTGTGATGAGAAGTTCATGGAGCATTGTGGTGACAAATGTCACAGAGCCTTGTGATGAAGAGGGCATGGACAATTGTGATGAAAAATGTCATGAAGCTTTGTGATGACTGGAGTCACGGAGAATTTTAATAAAAGAGGTCATGGAGCATTGTGATGACAAGCACATGGAGTATTGTGATGACAGGGGCATGGAGGATTGGTTGGACAATTTTCTTGGATTACTTTGTTGACAGTAAGCATGGTGCATTGTGATGACAAGGGCATGGAGCACTGTAATGACAAAGTCCTGGAGTACAGTGTAGAGAGGTGTCAGGGAGCATTGTGATGACATATATCATGGTCCATTGTGATGACAATGGCATGGAACATTGTAATGCCACTTGTCATGGAGGATTGTGATGACAAAGGTAATGGAGCATTGTGATGACAAGGGCTTAGAGAATTGTGATGAAATGGGCATGGAGCATTGTAGTGACAGGGGCATGGATCTTTGGCCTGACACGTTTCATAGATTATTGTGATGACAGTGGGCATGGCATATTGTGATGAAAAGGGCATGGAGCACTGTGAGGACAAGGTCATGGAGTATTGTGTAGAGAGGTGTCAAGGAGCATTGTGAGACATATATCATGGTCCACTGTAATGAAAATGTCATGGTGCATTGTGATGCCAGGTGTCATGGAGGATTGTGATGACAATGGTAATGGAGCATTGTGATAAAAAGGGCTTGGAGCATTGGGATGACAAGGCAAGGAGCATTGTGATGACAGTGTCATGGAACATTGGTCTGAAAAGTTTCATGGATTATTTTGATGACAGCAGGCATGGCACATTGTGAGGATAAGGACATGGAGCATTGTGATGAAAAGGTCATGGAATATTTTGAAGCGAGTTGTCAGGGAGCATTGTGATGACATATGTCATGGTCCATTGTAATGACAATGGCATGGAGCATTGTGATGCCAAGTGCCATAGAGGATTGTTATGACAAAGGTAATGGAGCATTGTGATGACAAGGGCTTGGAGCATTGTGATGGCAAGGGTCATGGAGCATTGTGATTACAAGGGCATGGAGCATTGTGATGAAATGGGCCATTGAAAATTTTATTGAAAAAATCATAAAGCATTGTGATGACAAAGCACATGGAGCTTGCTATGACAGGGGTAATGGAGCATTGCGATGATATGTGCATGAAAAATTGTGAGGACAAGAGCATGTAACATTTTGATGAGATGTGTCATGGAGCATTGTGATGACAAGGACGTGGAGAATTGTGATGACAAGGGACATGGAGCATTGTGATGACAAGGGAATGGAGCAATGTGATGGCAAGACTGTGGAGCATTGTGATGAGAAGACCATGGAAAATTGTTATGACGAGCGTCATGGAGCACTGTAATGACAAGGGGCATGGAGCATTGCGAGGACAGGTGTCATGGAGAATAGTGATGACAGTTGTCATGGAGCATTGTGATGCCAAGGGTCATGGAGCACTCTGATGACAAGCTTGTGGAGTATTGTGATGACAATGGCATGGAGCATTTTGATGACAAGGACAAGGAGCATTGTGATGACAAGTGTCAGCGAGCATTGTGATTAAAAATTCATGGAGCATTGTGGTGACAAAGGTCACAGAGCCTTGTGTTGACGAAGACATGGACCATTGTGATGATAAAGGTCATGAAGCATTGTGATGACTGGAATCACGGACCATTATGATGTCAGGGTCATGAAGCATTGAGATGACAAGGGCATGGAGCATTGTGATGACAGGGGTCAGGGAGCATTGTGATGACAAGGGTCTTGGAGCATTCTGATAACAAGCTTGTGGAGTATTGTGATGGCAATAGCATGGATCATTGTGATGAAAAATGCATGGAGCCTTTTCATGAAAAATTTCATGGATTATTCAGATGACAGGTGTCATGGAGCACTGTGATGAATGGGGTCATGGAGCATTGTGATGACAAGGGTCATGGAGCATTGTGATGACTAGGGCATGGAGTATTGTGATGACACACATCATGGAGCATTGTGATGAAAAGTATTATGGAACATTGTGATCACAAGACTTTGGAGCATTGTGATGACAGAGGTCATGGATCATTTTGATTTCAAGGAGCAAGGAACATTGTGATGACAAGTGTATGAAGCAATGTGACCCCAAGGTTCATGGAAGATTTTGATGACAAGCGCATGGAGCATTGTGATGACAAAGTCATGTAGCATTTTGCTTACAAAGGCTTGGAGCATTGTGATGACAAGCGTCATGGAGGACAGTGATGACAAGCATCATGGAACATTGTGAATACACGGGTCATGGAGCATTGGGATGACAAGGGCATGGATCATTGTGACGAGTAGTGTCATGGAGCATTTTGATGACAGGAGCCCCGAATTATTGTGTTGTCAGAGGTCATGGAGCTTTGTGATGACAGTGGTCATGCAGCATTGTGATGACAGTTGTTATGGAGCATTGTGATGACAAGGTCATGGAGCATTGGGCACAACATATTCATGGAGTATTGTGATGAATGGGGTCATGGAGATTTGTGATAACAAGGGAATGGAGCATTTTGATGACAACGTTCTGGAGCATTGTGATGAGAAGATCATTGAGACTTTTGATGACATTTCTCTTGGAGTACTTTGATGAAAAGGGGCATAGAGCACTGTGTTGACAAGGGCATGGAGCATTCTGTTTAGAATGCCATGGATCATTCTGATATCATGCCTCATGTAGCTTTGTAATGACAAGGACATGGAGTATTGTGATTACAGGTTTCAAGGAGCATATTGATGACAAGTATCAGGGAGCATTGTGATGAAAACTCTATTGAACATTGTGATGACAATGGTCATGGAGAATTGTGATGAGAAGCCCATGGATAATTGTGATGATGAGCGTCATGTGGCATTGTGATGACAGTGTTTTCGAACATTGTGTTCACAAGAGTTGGGAACATTGTGATGACAAGGTCACGGAGTATTATGAAGACAGGTGTCAGGGAGCATTGTGATGACATATGTCATGGTCCATTGTGAAGACAGTGGCATGGATCATTGTGATGCCAAGTGTTATGAAGGATTGTGATGACAATGGTAATGGAGCATTGTGATGACAAGGTCTTGGAGCATTGTGATAACAAGAGAATGGAGCATTGTGATGAGAAGGCTATGGAGCATTATGATAAAATGTGTCATGTAGCTTTGTGATGACAAGCACATGGAGCATTGTAATGACATGGTTCATGGAGCCTTGTGATGACAAGACCGTGGAACATTGTGATGGCAGGTGTCATGAAGCATTGTTATGATATGGGTAATGGAGCATTGTGATGACAAGGGCTTAGAGCATTTTGATGACAAGGACATGGAGCATTGTGATGACAATGACATGGAGCATTGTGATGAGAAGGACATGAAGCATTCTGCTGACATGCGTCATGGAGCTTTGAGATGGCAAGCACATGGAGCATTGGGATTATAGGGGTCTTGGAGCATTGTGATGACATAGGTCATGGAGCCTTGGGATGACAGGACCGTGGAAAATAGTGATTGCAGGGGTCATGGCGCATTGTTATGACAGGGGTAATGGAGCATTGTGATGACCTGGGCAAGCAAGGTTGGTCTGAAATTTTTCATGGATTATTGGGATGAGAGTTGGCCTGGAGCATTGTGATGACAAGGACACGGAACACTGTGATAAATGGGTCATGGAGGATTGTAATGACTAGGGCATGAATCATTGTGATGAGAAGGGCATCAAGCATCGTGATGGCAAAGGTCATGGAGCTTTCTGATGACAAGGCCTTTGAGCAATGTGACGCCAAATGTCATCGAGAATTTTGATGACAAATGGAGGAGCATTTTCATGACAAGTGCGTGGTTAATTGTTAAGAGAAGGGCAGGGAGGATTGTGATGACAGGGTCATGGAGCAATTTGATGAAAAGTGTCATGGAATATTTTGGTGACAGGTGTTATGGAACATTGTGATGTCAGGTTTCATGGAGCATTCAGATGAAAAGGGTCATGGAGCATTTTGATGACAGAGGTTATGGAACATTGTGATGTCATCGGTCATGGAGCATTTTGATGATAAGGTCATGTAGCATTGCGATGACAGGGGTCATGGAACATTGTGATGACAGGGATGACGGAGTATTGTGATGACTAGTGATGGAACACTCTGATATCAGTGGTGAGTGAGAATTTTGATAAGTGCATGGAGCATTGTGATGACAAGTTTTAAGGAGCATTGTGATGACAAGGCTTATGGGGAATTGTGATGACAAGGTTGTGCAGCATTATGATGACAAGCGCATGGCACATTTTGATGACATGTGTCATGGAGCATTGTGCTGACAAGTGCATAGACCATTGTGATGACAAGGGTCATGGAGCATTGTGCTGACAAAGGCCTGGAACATTGTGATGACAAGAGTCAGAGAGCATTGTGATGAGAAATTCATGGAGCATTGTGGTGAGAAAAGTCACAGAGCCTTGTGATGACGAGTGCATGGACAATTGTGATGACAAATGTCATGAAGCATTGTGATGAATAGAGTCAAGGAGAATTTTCATAAAAGCGGTCATGGAGCATTGTGATGACAAGGACATGGAGCATTGTGGTAACAGGGGCATGGACAATGGGTCTGACGATTTTCATGGATTATTGTGATGACAGTGGTCATGGCACATTGTGATGACAAGGGCATGGAGCACTGTGATAACAAGGTCAAGGAGTATTGTGTAGAGAGGTGTCAGGGAGAATTGTGATGACATATATCATGGACCATTGTGATGAGAATGGCGTGGAGCATTGTGATGCCAAGTGTCATGGAGGACTGTGATGACAAAGGTAATGGAGCATTCTGATTACAAGGGCATGGAGCATTGTGATGACAAGGGCCTTTGAAAATTTTAATGAAAACTTCGGGAAGCATTGGGATGAAAAAGCACATGGAACTTGCCGTGACAGGGGTCATGGAGCACTGCGATGAGAAGTGCATGGAAAATTGTGATGACAAGAGCCCATAACATCGTGATGAGAAGTGTCATGGAGCATTGTGATGAAAAGAGCGTGGAGAATTGTGATGACAGGGGATATGGAACATTGTGATGACCAGGGCATGGAGCATGGTGATGGCAAGACCGTAGAGCATTGTGATGAGAAGACCATGGATCATTGTGATGAGGAGCGTAATGGAGCACTGTAATGACAAGGGACATTGAGCATTGTGAGGACAGGTGTCATGGATCATTGTGATGACAGGGGTCAGGGATCACTGTGATGACAAGTGTCATCGAGCATTCTGAAGACAATCTTGTGGAGTAATGTGATGACAATTGTATGGAGCATTGTGATGACAAGGGCATGGAGAACTGTGATGACAAGGTCATGGAGTTTTGTGAAAACAGTTGTCAGGGAGCATTTTGATGAAATATGTCATGGTCCATTGTGATGAAAATGGCATTGAGCATTGTGAGGCCAAGTGTCATGGAGGATTGTGATGACAGAGGTAATGGAGCATTGTGATGACAAGGGTCATCGAGCATTGTGATGAAAAGGGCATGGAGCGTTGTGATGAAAAAGGCATGGAGCTATTTCATGACAGATTTCAAGGAGACTTCTCACAAGTGTCAGGGAGCATGGTGATGACAAGTGTATTGAGCATTGTGATGACAAAGTTCATGGAGCATTGTGATGACTGGGGCCTGGTATATTGTGATCACAGGCATCATGGAGGGTTGTGATGACAAGTGTCATGGAGCATTGCGATGACAATGGCATGCAGCATAGTTTTGAGAACGCCATGGAGCATTCTGGTGATATGTGTCATAGATCATTGTGATGACATATGTCCGATTCATTGTGATGACAGTGGCATGGAGCATTGTGATGCCAAGTGTCATGGAGGATTGTGATGTCAAAGGTAATGGAGCATTGTGATGACAAGTGATTGGAACATTCTGATGACAAGGGTCATCAAGCATTGTGATGACAATGGCATGGAGCACTGTGATGAAAAGGGCATGGAGCATTGTGATGAAAAAGGAATGGTGCTATTTTATGACAGCGTCCAAGGAGACTTCCGACAATTGTCAGGAGGCATTTTGATGACAAGTGTATTGAGCATTGTGATGACACAGGTCATGGAGCATTGTGATGAAAAAGACATTGAATATTGTGATGACAGGCATCATGGAGCGTTGTGGTGACAAGGGTAATGGAGCATTCTGATGACAATGACTGTGAGCATAGTGTTGAGAATGCCATGCAGCATTCTGATGACATGTGTCATGGAGATTTGTGATGACAATGGCATGGAGCATTGTAATTACAGGGGTCTGGGAAACTTATGATGAAAAGGACATGGATCAATGTGATGAAAAATGCATGGAACTTTGTCTGACAGGATTCAAGGAGCATAATGATGACAAGTATCAGGGAGCATTGTGATGACAACCCTATTGAGCATTGTGATGACAAAGGTCACGGAGCATTGAGATGAGAAGACCATGGATAATAGTGATGATGAGAGTCATGGGGTGTTGTGATGACAAGTGTTATGTAACATTGTGATCACAAAGTTTTGGAGTATTGTGATGATAAGGTCATGGAGTATTGTGAAGAGAGGTGTCAGGGAGCATTGTGATACCAAGTGTCATGGAGGATTGTTATGACAAAGGTAATGGAGCATTGTGATGACAAGGGATTAGGGCCTTTTGATGACAAGGACATGGAACATTGTGATGACAATGACATGGAGCATTGTGATGAGAAGGACATGAAGCATTCCGCTGACATGCGTCATGGAGCTTTGTGATGACAAGTGCATGGAGATTTGTGTTTACAGGGGTATTGGAACATTGTGATGACATAGGTCATGGAGTCTTGTGATGACAAGGCAGTGGAACATTGTGATTGCAGGTGTAATGGAGCATTGTTATGACAGGGGCATGCAGCATTGGTCTGAAAATTTTCATGGATTATTGTGAAGAGAGTTGGCCTGGAGCATTGTGATGACAAGGGAATGGAGCATTGTGATGACAATGTCCTGGAGCATCGTGATGAGAAGACCATTGAGCCTTGTGATGACAAGTCTGATGGAGCTCTTTCATGAAAAGGGGCTTGGAGCATTGTGATTACAGGGGTTGGAGCATTGTGATGAAAAGGGCATGGATCATTGTGATGAAAAAGGCATGGAGGCTTGTCATGTCTGGTTTCAAGGATCTTAATGATGACAAGTATCAGGGAGCATTGTGATGACAACTCTATTGAGCATTGTGATGACAAAAGTCATGGAGCATTGTGATGAGAAGACCACGGATAATGGTGATGACGAGCGTCATGAGGCGTTGTGATGACAAGTGTTATGGAACATTGTGATCACAAGGGTTTGGAGCATTGTGATGACAAGGTCATGGAGTATTGTGAAGACACGTGTCAGGGAGCATTGTGATGACATATGTCATGGACAATTGTGATGACAGTGGCATGGAGCATTGTGATGCCAAGTGTCACGGAGGATTGTGGTGACAAAGGTAATGGAGCATTGTGATGACAAGGTCTTGGAGCACTGTGTTGACAAGTGCATGGAGCATTTTGATGAGAAAGACATGGAGCATTCTGATGAAATTCATCATGGTGCATTGTGATGAAAAGCACATGGAGCATTGTGATTACAGGGGTCTTGGAGCATTTTGATGATATGGGTCATCGAGCCTTGTAATGACAATGCCGTGGAACATTGAGATGGCAGGGCTCATGGAGCATTGTTATGACAGTGGTAATGGAGCCTTGTGATGAGCTGGGCATGCAGCACTGCTCTGAAAATTTTCATTAATTATGGAGAAGAGAGTGGGCCTGGAGTATTGTGATGACAAAGGCAAGGAACACTGGGATACATGGGTCATGGAGGATTGTAATGACAAGGGCATGGATCAGTGTGATGAGAAGGGCATCGAGCATTGTGATGACTAGCGTCATGGAGCATTGCAATGCCAATGGCATGGAGCATTGTGATGCCAAGTGTCATGGAGCTTTGCGATGGCAAATGTTGGAGCATTTTGATGACAATGGCAAGGTGCATTGTGATGAGAAGGGCAGGGAGCAATGTGATGACAAGGTTTATGGAGCATTGTGATGACAAGTTTGTTCAGCATTATGATGACAAACACATGGCACATTTTGATGACATGGGTCATGGAGCATTGTGCTGACAAGTGCATAGACCATTGTGATGACAAGCGTCATGGATTATTGAGATGACAAAGTCATGGAGCATTGTTATGACAAGGATCAGAGAGCTTTGAGATGAGAAGTACATGGAGCATGGTGGTGACAAAAGTCACAGAGCCTTGTGATGACGATGGCATGGAAATTTGCGATGGCAAATGTCAAGAAGCATTGTGATGACTGGAGTCAAGGAGAATTTTCATAACAGAGGTCATGGAGCATTGTGATGACAAGGGCATGGAGTATTGTGATGACAGGGGCATGGAGCATTGGTCTGACAATTTTCATGGATTATTGTGAAGACAGTGGGCATGGCGCACTGTGATGACAAGGACAAGGAGCACTGTGATGAAAAGGTCATGGAGTATAGTGTAGAGAGGTGTCAGGGAGAATTGTGATGACATATATCATGGTCCATTGTGATGACAATGGCATGGAGCATTTTGATGCCAAGTGACATGGAGGATTGTGATGACAATGGTATATGGAGCATTGGGCTGACAAGGGCTTGGAGCATTGTGATGTCAAGGGCATAGAGCATTGTGGTGACAGGGGCATGAAGCATTGGCCTGACAAGTTTCATGGATTATTGTGATGACAGTGCGCATGGCGCATTGTGATGACTAGGGCATGGAACACTGTGATGACAAGGTCATGAAATATTGAGTAGAGAATTGTCAGGGAGCATTATGATGCCATATATCATGTTTCATTGTGATGACAATGGCATGAAGCATTGTGATGCCAAGTGTCATGGAGGATTGTGTTGATAAAAGTAATGGAGCATTGTGATGACAAGGGCTTGGAGCATTGTGATGACAAGGACATGGGCCATTTTGTTGAGAATGCCAAGGATCATTGTGGTGACATGCGTGATGGAGCTTTGTTATGACAAGGGAAAGGAGCATTGTGCTTACAATATTCAAGCGCATAATGACGGCATGTATCTGGGAGCATTGTGTTGACAAGTCTATTGAGCATTGTGATGAAAAATTCATGAAGCATTGTGATGAGAAGACCATGGATAATTGTGATGATGAACGTCATGGGGCGTTGTGATGACAAGTGTTATGGAACATTGTGATGACAAGGGTTTGGAGCTTTGTGATGACAAGGTCATGGAGTATTGTGAAGGCAGGTGTCAGTGAGCATTGTGATGACATATGTCATGGTCCACTGTGATGACAGTGTCATGGAGCATTGTCATGCCAAGTGTCATGGAGGATTGTGATGACAAAGATAATGGAGCATTGTGATGACAAGGTCTTGGAAAATTGTGATGACAAGGGCATGGAGCATTGTGATGAGAATGATATGGAGCATTCTAATGACATGTGTCATGGAGCTATGAGATGACAAGCGCATGGAGCATTGTTATTAGAGGGGTCTTGGAGCATTGTGACGACATGGGTCATGGAGTCTTGTGATGACAAGGCCTTGGAACATTGTGATGGCAGGGGACATGGAACATTTTCATGACATAGTTAATGGAGCATTGTGATATCCTGGGCATGGAGCGTTTTTCTGAAAATTTTCATGGATTATTGTGATGAGAGTGGGCCTGCAGGATTGTGATGACAAAAGCAAGGAACACTGTCGTACATGGGTCATGGATGATTTTAATGACAAGGGCATGGACCATTGTGAGAGAAAGTCATCGAGCATTGTGATGACAAGCGTCACGGAGCCCTGTGATGACAAGGGCAGGGAGCAATGTGATGAGAGGTTACATGGAGCATTGCGATGACAATGGCATGGAGCATTGTGATGCCAAGTGTGATGGAGATTTTTGATGACAAATATTGGATCATTTTGATGACAATGGCGTGGTGCATTGTGATGAGAAGAACAGGGAGCATTGTGATGACAGGGTGATGCAAGATTGAGATGAAAAGGGTCATGGATCATTTTGATGACTTGGGTTATGGGATATTGTGATGTCAAGGGTCATGGAGCATTTTGATGCTAAAGTCATGTAGCATTGCGATGACAGGGTTCATGGAACATTGTGATAACAGGGATGAGGGAGTATTGTGATGACAAGTGATGGAACAGTCTGACATCAGTGGTGAGAGAGAATTTTGATGAGAAGCGCATGGATCATTGTGATTACAAATTTTAAGGAGCATTGTGATGACAAGGCTTTTGGAGCATTGTGATGACAAGGTTGTGTAGCATTAAGATGACAAGCGCATGACACATTTTGATGGCATGTGCCATGGAGCATTGTGCTGACAAGTGCATACACCATTGTGATGACAAGGGTCATGGAGCATTGTGCTGACAAAGGCATGGAACATTGTGATGACAAGGATCAGAGAGCATTGTGATGAGAACTTCATGGAGCATTGTGGTGAGAAAAGTCACAGAGCCTTGTGATGTCGAGGGCATGGACAACTGTGATGACAAATGTCATGAAGCATTGTGATGACTGGAGTCAAGGAGAATTTTCATAAAAGAGGTCATGGAGCATTGTGATGACAAGGGCATGGAGCATTGTGGTGACAGGGGCATGGACAATGGGTCTGACCATTTTCATGGATTATTGTGATGACAGTGGTCATGGCACATTGTGATGACAAGGGCATGGAGCACTGTGATAACAAGGTCATGGAGTATTGTGTAGAGAGGTGTCAGGGAGCATTGTGATGACAATGGCGTGGAGCATCTTGATGCCAAGTGTCATGGAGGATTGTGATGACAAAGGTAACGGTGCATTCTGATTACAAGGGCATGGAGCATTGTGATGACAAGGGCCATTGAAAATTTTAATGACCACTTCGGGAGGCATTGGGATGACAAAGCGCATGGAGCTTGCTATGACAGGGGTCATGGAGCATTGCGATGACAAGTGCATGGAAAATTGTGATGACAAGAGCCTGTATCATTGTGATGAGAACTGTCATGGAGCATTGTGATGAAAAGAACGTGGAGAATTGTGATGACAGGGGATATGGAACATTGTGATGACCATGGCATGGAGCATTGTGATGGCAAGACCGTGGAGCATTGTGATGAGAAGATCATGGATAATTGTGATGAGGAGCGTCATGGAGCACTGTAATGACAAGGGGCATTGAGCATTGTTAGGACAGGTGTCATGGAGCATTGTGATGGCAGGGGTCATGGAGCATTGTGATGACAAGGACATGGGCCATTTTGTTGAGAATGCCAAGGATCATTGTGGTGACATGCGTGATGGAGCTTTGTTATGACAAGGGAAAGGAGCATTGTGCTTACAATATTCAAGCGCATAATGACGGCATGTATCTGGGAGCATTGTGTTGACAAGTCTATTGAGCATTGTGATGAAAAATTCATGAAGCATTGTGATGAGAAGACCATGGATAATTGTGATGATGAACGTCATGGGGCGTTGTGATGACAAGTGTTATGGAACATTGTGATGACAAGGGTTTGGAGCTTTGTGATGACAAGGTCATGGAGTATTGTGAAGGCAGGTGTCAGTGAGCATTGTGATGACATATGTCATGGTCCACTGTGATGACAGTGTCATGGAGCATTGTCATGCCAAGTGTCATGGAGGATTGTGATGACAAAGATAATGGAGCATTGTGATGACAAGGTCTTGGAAAATTGTGATGACAAGGGCATGGAGCATTGTGATGAGAATGATATGGAGCATTCTAATGACATGTGTCATGGAGCTATGAGATGACAAGCGCATGGAGCATTGTTATTAGAGGGGTCTTGGAGCATTGTGACGACATGGGTCATGGAGTCTTGTGATGACAAGGCCTTGGAACATTGTGATGGCAGGGGACATGGAACATTTTCATGACATAGTTAATGGAGCATTGTGATATCCTGGGCATGGAGCGTTTTTCTGAAAATTTTCATGGATTATTGTGATGAGAGTGGGCCTGCAGGATTGTGATGACAAAAGCAAGGAACACTGTCGTACATGGGTCATGGATGATTTTAATGACAAGGGCATGGACCATTGTGAGAGAAAGTCATCGAGCATTGTGATGACAAGCGTCACGGAGCCCTGTGATGACAAGGGCAGGGAGCAATGTGATGAGAGGTTACATGGAGCATTGCGATGACAATGGCATGGAGCATTGTGATGCCAAGTGTGATGGAGATTTTTGATGACAAATATTGGATCATTTTGATGACAATGGCGTGGTGCATTGTGATGAGAAGAACAGGGAGCATTGTGATGACAGGGTGATGCAAGATTGAGATGAAAAGGGTCATGGATCATTTTGATGACTTGGGTTATGGGATATTGTGATGTCAAGGGTCATGGAGCATTTTGATGCTAAAGTCATGTAGCATTGCGATGACAGGGTTCATGGAACATTGTGATAACAGGGATGAGGGAGTATTGTGATGACAAGTGATGGAACAGTCTGACATCAGTGGTGAGAGAGAATTTTGATGAGAAGCGCATGGATCATTGTGATTACAAATTTTAAGGAGCATTGTGATGACAAGGCTTTTGGAGCATTGTGATGACAAGGTTGTGTAGCATTAAGATGACAAGCGCATGACACATTTTGATGGCATGTGCCATGGAGCATTGTGCTGACAAGTGCATACACCATTGTGATGACAAGGGTCATGGAGCATTGTGCTGACAAAGGCATGGAACATTGTGATGACAAGGATCAGAGAGCATTGTGATGAGAACTTCATGGAGCATTGTGGTGAGAAAAGTCACAGAGCCTTGTGATGTCGAGGGCATGGACAACTGTGATGACAAATGTCATGAAGCATTGTGATGACTGGAGTCAAGGAGAATTTTCATAAAAGAGGTCATGGAGCATTGTGATGACAAGGGCATGGAGCATTGTGGTGACAGGGGCATGGACAATGGGTCTGACCATTTTCATGGATTATTGTGATGACAGTGGTCATGGCACATTGTGATGACAAGGGCATGGAGCACTGTGATAACAAGGTCATGGAGTATTGTGTAGAGAGGTGTCAGGGAGCATTGTGATGACAATGGCGTGGAGCATCTTGATGCCAAGTGTCATGGAGGATTGTGATGACAAAGGTAACGGTGCATTCTGATTACAAGGGCATGGAGCATTGTGATGACAAGGGCCATTGAAAATTTTAATGACCACTTCGGGAGGCATTGGGATGACAAAGCGCATGGAGCTTGCTATGACAGGGGTCATGGAGCATTGCGATGACAAGTGCATGGAAAATTGTGATGACAAGAGCCTGTATCATTGTGATGAGAACTGTCATGGAGCATTGTGATGAAAAGAACGTGGAGAATTGTGATGACAGGGGATATGGAACATTGTGATGACCATGGCATGGAGCATTGTGATGGCAAGACCGTGGAGCATTGTGATGAGAAGATCATGGATAATTGTGATGAGGAGCGTCATGGAGCACTGTAATGACAAGGGGCATTGAGCATTGTTAGGACAGGTGTCATGGAGCATTGTGATGGCAGGGGTCATGGAGCATTGTGATGCCAAGCGTCATCGAGCATTCTGATCACAGACTTGTGGAGTATTATGATGACAATGTATGGAGCATTGTGATGACAAGGGCATGGAGCACGGTGATGTCAAGGTCATGGAGTTTTGTGAAAACAGTTGTCAGGGAGCATTTTGATGAAATATGTCATGGCCCATTGTGATGACAATGGCATGGAGCATTGTGAGGCCAAGTGTCATGGAGGATTGTGATGACAGAGGTAATGGAGCATTGTGATGACAAGGGTTTGGAGCATTGTGATGACAAGGGTCATCGAGCATTGTGATGAAAAGAGCATGAAGCATTGTCATGAAAAAGGCATGGAGCTATTTCATGACAGATTTCAAGGAGACTTCTGACCATTGTCAGGGAGCATGGTAATGTCAAGTGTATTGAGCATTGTGATGACAATGTTCATGCAGCACTGCGATGACAGGGGCCTGTGATATTGTGATGACAGGCATCCTGGAGCGTTGTGATGACAAGTGTCATGGAGCATTGTGATGACAATGGCATGCAGCATTGTGTTGAGAACGCCATGGAGCATTCTGATGATATGCGTCATAGATCACTGTGATGACATATGTCCGGTTCATTGTGATGACAATGGCATGGAGCATTGTGATGCTAAGTGTCATGGAGGATTGTGATGACAAAGGTAATGGAGCATTGTGATGACAAGGGACTGGAGCATTCTGATGAGAAGGGTCATCAAGCATTGTGATGACAATGGCATGGAGCACTGTGATGAAAAGGGCATGGAGCACTGTGATGAAAAAGGAATGGAGCTATTTTATAATAGAGTTCAAGGAGACTTCTGACAGTTGTCAGCAGGCATTTTGATGACAAGTGTATTGAGCATTGTGATGACACAGGTCATGGAGCATTGTGATGACAAGGGCATGGAATATTGTGATGACAGACAACATGGTGCGTTTTGATGACAAGGGTAATGGAACATCCTGATGACAATGACATTGAGCATAGTGTTGAGAATTCCATGGAGCATTCTGATGACATGCGTCAAGGAGATTTGTGATGACAAGTTCATGGAGCATTGTAATTACAGGGGTCTGGGAACCTTGTGATGAAAAGGGCATGGATCATTGTGATGAAAAAGGCATGGAGCCTTGTCATGCCAGGATTCAAGGAGCATAATGACAACAAGTATCAGGGAGCATTGTGATGACAACACTATTGAGCATTGTGATGACAAAGATCATGGAGCATTGAGATGAGAAGTCCATGGATAATTGTGATGATGAGCGTCATGGGGCGTTGTGATGACAAGTATTATGGAACATTGTGATCACAAGGTTTTGGAGTATTGAGATGACAAGGTCATCGAGTATTGTGAAGACAGGTGTCAGGGAGCATTGTGACGCCAAGTGTCATGGAGGATTGTGATGACAAAGGTAATGGAGCATTGTGATGACAAGGGCTTGGAGCATTTTGATGACAAGGACATGGAACATTGTGATGACAATGACATGGAGCTTTGTGATGAGAAGGACATGAAGCATTCTGCTGACATGCGTCATGGAACTTTGTGATGACAAGTGCATGGAGCATTGTGATTACAGGGGTCTTGGAGCATTGTGATGACATAGGTCATGGAGTCTTGTGATGACAAGAAGTGGAACATTGTGATTGCAGGGGTCATGGACCATTGTTATGACAGGGGTAATGGAGCATTGTGATGACCTGGGCATGTATCATTAGTCTGAAAATTTTCATGGATTATTGTGATGAGAGTTGGCCTGGAGCATTGTGATGACAAGGGAATGGAGCATTGTGATGACAATGTCCTGGAGCATCGTGATGAGAAGACCATTGAGCCTTGTGATGACAAGTCTCATGGAGCTCTTTCATGAAAAGGGGCATGGAGCATTGTGATTACAGGGGTTGGAGCATTGTGATGACAAGGGCATGGAGCATTGTGTTGAGAATGCAAAGGATCATTCTGATGGCATGTGTCATGGAGCTTTGTGATGACAAGGGCATGGAGCATTGTGATTACAGGGTTCTTGGAGCATTGTGATGAAAAGGGCATGGATCATTGTGATGAAAAAGGCATGGAGCCTTGTCATGACTGGTTTCAAGGAGCTTAATGACGACAAGTATCAGGGAGCATTGTGATGAAAACTCTATTGAGCACTGTGATGACAAAAGTCATGGAGCATTGTGATGAGAAGACCATGGATAATTGTGATGATGAGCGTCATGGGGCGTTGTGATGACAAGTGTTATGGAACATTGTGATCACAAGGGTTTGGAGCATTGTGATGACAAGGTCATGGAGTATTGTGAAGACAGGTGTCAGGGAGCATTGTGATGACATATGTCATGGACAATTGTGATGACAGTGGCAAGGAGCATTGTGATGCCAAGTGTCATGGAGGATTGTGATGACAAAGGTAATGGAGCATTGTTATGACAAGGTCTTGGAGCATTGTGATGACAAGAGCATGGAGCATTTTGATGAGAAAGACATGGAGCATTCTGATGACATGCATCATGGTGCATTGTGATGACAAGCACATGGAGCATTGTGATTACAGGGGTCTTGGAGCACTTTGATGATATGGGTCATCGAGCCTTGTAATGACAATGCCATGGAACATTGTGATGGCAGGGTTCATGGAGCATTGTTATGACAGGGGTAATGGAGCCTTGTGATGAGCTGGACATGCAGCACTGCTCTGAAAATTTTCATGAATTATTGTGAAGAGAGTGGGCCTGGAGTATTGTGATGACAAAGGCAAGGAACACTGTGATACATAGGTCATGGAGGATTGTAATGACAAGGGCATGGATCAGTGTGATGAGAAGGGCATCGAGCATTGTGATGACTAGCGTCATGGAGCATTGCAATGCCAATGGCATGGAGCATTGTGATGCCAAGTGTTATGGAGCTATGTGATGGCAAATGTTGGAGCATTTTGATGACAAGGGCAAGGTGCATTGTGATGAGAAGGGCATTGAGCAATGTTATGACAAGGTTTATGGAGCATTGTGATGACAAGGCTGTTCAGCATTATGATGACAAACGCATGGAACATTTTGATGACATGGGACATGGAGCATTGTGCTGACAAGTGCATGGACAATTGTGATGACAAGCGTCATGGATTATTGAGATGACAAAGTCATGGAGCATTGTTATGACAAGGATCAGAGAGCTTTGAGATGAGAAGTACATGGAGCATTGTGGTGACAAAAGTCACAGAGCCTTGTGATGACGAGGGCATGGAAAATTGCGATGGCAAATGTCATGAAGCATTGTGATGACTCGAGTCAAGGAGAATTTTCATAACAGAGGTCATGGAGCATTGTGATGACAAGGGCATGGAGTATTGTGATGACAGGGGCATGGAGCATTGGTCTGACAATTTTCATGGATTATTGTGATGACAGTGGGCATGGTGCATTGTGATGTCAAGGTCATGGAGCACTGTGATGAAAAGGTCATGGATTATAGTGTAGAGAGGTGTCAGGGAGAATTGTGATGACATATATCATGGTCCATTGTGAGGACAATGGCATGGAGCCTTTTGATGCCAAGTGACATGGAGGATTGTGATGACAATGGTAATGGAGCATTGGGCTGACAAGGGCTTGGAGCATTGTGATGTCAAGGGCATAGAGCATTGTGGTGACAGGGGCATGGAGCATTGGCCTGAAAGTTTCATGGATTATTGTGATGACAGTGCGCATGGCGCATTGTGATGACTAGGGCATGGAGCACTGTGATGAAAAGGTCATGAAGTATTGAGTAGAGAGTTGTCAGGGAGCCTTGTGATGACATATATCATGGTTCATTGTGATGACAATGACATGGAGCATTGTGATGCCAATGTTCATGGAGGATTGTGTTGATAAAAGTAATGGAGCATTGTGATGACAAGGGCTTGGAGCATTGTGATGACAAGGACATGGGCCATTGTGTTGAGAATGCCATGGATCATTGTGGTGACATGCGTGATGGAGCTCTGTTATGACAAAGGCATGGAGCATTGTGCTTACAGTATTCAAGAGCATAATGACGGCAAGTATCTGGGAGCATTGTGATGACAACTCTATTCAGCATTGTGATGAAAAAGTCATGGAGCATTGTGATGAGAAGACCATGGATAATTGTGATGATGAACGTCATGGGGCGTTGTGATGACAAGTGTTATGGAACATTGTGTTGACAAGGTTTTGGAGCATTGTGATGACAAGGTCATGGAGTATTGTAAAGACAGGTGTCAGGGAGCATTGTGATGACATATGTCATGGTCCACTGTGATGACAGTGTCATGGAGCATTGTGATGCCAAGTGTCATGGAGGATATTGATGACAAAGATAATGGAGCATTGTGATGACAAAGTCTTGGAACATTGTGATGTCAAGGGCATGGAGCATTGTGATGAGAATGATATGGAGCATTCTAGTGACATGTGTCATGGAGCTATGAGATGACAAGGGCATGGAGCATTGTTATTACAGGGGTCTTGGAGCATTGTGTGACACGGGTCTTGGAGCCTTGTGATGACAAGGCCTTGGAACATTGTGATGGCAGGGGACATGGAACATTTTTATGACATAGTTAATGGAGCATTGTGATGTCCTGGGCATGGAGCGTTTTTCTGAAAATTTTCATGGATTATTGTGATGAGAGTGGGCCTGCAGGATTGTGATGACAAAGGAAAGGAACAATGTCGTACATGGGTCATGGATGATTTTAATGACAAGGGCATGGACCATTGTGAGGAGAAGGTCATCGAGCATTGTGATCACAAGCCTCACGGAGCCCTGTGATGACAAGGGCATGGAGCAATGTGATGAGAGTTTACATGGAGCATTGCGATGACAATGGCATGGAGCATTGTGATGCCAAGTATGATGGAGATTTTTGATGACAAATATTGGAGCATTTTGATGACAAGGGCGTGGTGCATTGTGATGAGAAGAACAGGGAGCATTGTGATGACAGGGTCATGCAAGATTGAGATGAAAAGGGTCATGGAGCATTTTGATCACTTGGGTTATGGAACATTGTGATGTCAAGGGTCATGGAGCATTTTGATGCTAGGGTCATGTAGTATTGCGATGACAGGTGTCATGGAACCTTTTGATGACAGGGATGGAGGAGTATTGTGATGACTAGTGATGGAACACTCTGATATCAGTGGTGAGAGAGAATTTTGATGAGAAGTGCATGGAGAATTGTGATGACAAATTTTAAGGAGCATTATGATGACAAGGCTTATGGAGCATGGTGATGACAAGGTTGTGCAGCATTATGATGACAAGCGCATGGCACATTTTGATGACATGTGTCATGGAGCATTGTGCTGACAAGTGCATAGACCATTGTGATGACAAGGGTCATGGAGCATTGTGCTGACAAAGGCATGTGACATTGTGATGACAAGGATCAGAGAGCATTGTGATGAGAACTTCATGGAGCATTGTGGTGAGAAAAGTCACAGAGCCTTTTGATGTCGAGGGCATGGACAATTGTGATGACAAATGTCATGAAGCATTGTGATGACTGGAGTCAAGGAGAATTTTCATAAAAGAGTTCATGGAGCATTGTGATGACAAGGGCATGGAGCATTGTGATGAGAAGTGTCATTTAGCACTGTGATGAAAAGAACGTCTAGAATTGTGATGACATGGGACATGGAACATTGTGATGACCAGGGCATGAAGCATTTTAATGGCAAGACCGTGGAGCATTGTGATGAGAAGACCATGGATCATTGTGATGAGGATCGTCATGGAGCACTGTAATGACAAGGGGCATTGAGCATTGTGAGGACAGGTGTCATGGAGCATTGTGATGGCAGGGGTCATGGAGCATTTTGATGCCAAGCGTCATCGAGCATTCTGATCACAAGCTTGTGGAGTGATATGATGACAATAGATGGAGGATTGTGATGACAAGGGCATGGAGCACGGTGATGACAAGGTCATGGAATTTTGTGAAAACTGTTGTCAGGGAGCATTTTGATGAAATATGTCATGGCCCATTGTGATGACAATGGCATGGAGCATCGTGAGGCCAATTGTCATGGAGGATTGTGATGACAGAAGTAATGGAGCATTGTGATGACAAGGGTTTGGAGCAATGTGATGACAAGGGTCATCGATCATTGTGATGAAAAGGGCATGCAGCATTGTGATGAAAAAGGCATGGAGCTATTTCATGACAGATTTCAAGGAGACTTCTGACAATCGTCAGGGAGCATTGTGATGTCAAGTGTATTGAGCATTGCGATGACAATGTTCATGCAGAATTGCGATGACAGGGGCCTGTGATATTGTGATGGCATGCAACCTGGAGCGTTGTGATGACAAGTGTCATGGAGCATTGTTATGACAATGGCATGCAGCATTGTGTTGAGCACGCCGTGGATCATTCTATTGATATGCGTCAGAGTTCATTGTGATGACATATGTCCGGTTCATTGTGATGACAATGGCATGGAGCATTGTGATGCCAAGTGCCATGGAGGATTGTGATGACAAAGGTAATGGAGCATTGTGATGACAATGGACTGGAATATACTGATGACAAGGGTCACCAAGCATTGTGATGACAATGGCATGGAGCACTGTGATGAAAAGGGCATGGAGCATTGTGATGAAAAAGGAATGGAGCTATTTCATGACAGAGTTCAAGGAGACTTCTGACAGTTGTCAGGATGCATTTTGATGACAAGTGTATTGAGCATTGTGATGACACATGTCATGGAGCATTGGGATGACAAGGGCATGGAATATTGTGATGACAGGCATCATGGAGCGTTGTGATGACAAGGGTAATGTAGCATCCTGATGACAATGACATTGAGCATCATGTTGAGAATGCCATGGAGCATTCAGATGACATGCATCAAGGAGATTTGTGATGACAAAGACAAGGATCATTGTAATTACAGGGGTCTGGTAACCTTGTGTTGAAAAGGGCATGGATCATTGTGATGAAAAAGGCATGGAGCCTTGTCATGACGGGATTCAAGGAGCATAATGACAACAAGTATCAGAGAGCATTGTGATGACAACTTTCTTGAGCATTGTGATGACAAAGATCATTGAGCATTGAGATGAGAGGACCATGGATAATTGTGATGATGAGCGACATGGGGCGTTGTAATGACAAGTGTTATGGAACATTGTGATCACAAGATTTGGAGTATTGTGATGACAAGGTCATCGAGTATTGTGAAGACAGGTGTCAGGGAGCATTGTGATGCCAAGTGTCATGGAGGATTGTGATGACAAAGGTAATGGAACATTGTGATGACAAGGGCTTGGAGCATTTTGATGACAAGGACATGGAACATTGTGATGACAATGACATGGAGCATTGTGATGAGAAGGACAGGAAGCATTCTGCTGACATGCGTCATGGAGCTTTGTGATGACAAGCCCATGGAGCATTGTGATTACAGGGGTCTTGGAGCATTGTTATGACAGGGGTAATGGAGCATTGTGATGACCTAGGCATGCATCATTAGTCTGAAAATTTTCATGGATTATTGTGATGAGAGTTGGCCTGGAGCATTGTGATGACAAGGGAATGGAGCATTGTGATGACAATGTCCTGGAGCATCGTGATGAGAAGACCATTGAGCCTTGTGATGACAAGGCCTTGGAACATTATGATGGCTGGGGACATGGAACATTTTTATGACATAGTTAATGGAGCATTGTGATGTCCTGGGCATGGAGCGTTTTTCTGAAATTTTTCATGGATTATTGTGATGAGAGTGGGCCTGCAGGATGGTGATGACAAAGGAAATGAACACTGTCGTACATGGGTCATGGATGATTTTAATGACAAGGGCATGGACCATTGTGATGAGAAGGTCATCGAGCATTGTGATGACAAGCGTCACGGGGCCCTGTGATGACAAGGGCATGGAGCAATGTGATGAGAGGTTACATGGAGCATTGCGAAGACAATGGCATGGAGCATTGTGATGCCAAGTGTGATGGAGATTTTTGATGACAAATATTGGAACATTTTGATGACAAGGGCGTGGTGCATTGTGATGAGAAGAACAGGGAGCATTGTGATGACAGGGTCATGTAAGATTGAGATGAAAAGTGTCATGGATCATTTTGATGACTTGGGTTATGGAACATTGTATTGTCAAGTGTCATGGAGCATTTTGATGCTAAGGTCAGGTAGCATTGCCATGACAGGGTTCATGGAACATTGTGATAACAGGGATGAGGGTGTACTGTGATGACTAGTGATGGAACACTCTGATATCAGTGGTGAGAGAGAATTTTGATGAGAAGTGCATGGAGCATTGTGATGACAAGTTTTAAGGAGCATTGTGATGACAAGGCTTATGGAGCATTGTGATGACAAGGCTGAGCAGCATTATGATGACAAACGCATGGCACATTTTGATGATATGTGTCATGGAGCATTGTGCTGACAAGTGCATAGACCATTGTGATGACAAGGGTCATGGAGCACTGTGCTGACAAAGGCATGGAACATTGTGATGACAAGGATCAGAGAGCATTGTGATGAGAACTTCATGGAGCATTGTGGTGAGAAAAGTCACAGAGCCTTGTGATGTCGAGGGCATGGACAATTGTGATGACAAATGTCATGAAGCATTGTGATGACTGGAGTCAAGGAGAATTTTCATAAAAGAGGTCATGGAGCATTGTGATGACAAGGGCATGGAGCATTGTGGTGACAGGGCATGGACAATGGGTCTGACCATTTTCATGGATTATTGTGATGACAGTGGTCATGGCACTTTGTGATGACAAGTGCATGGAGCACTGTGATAACAAGGTCATGGAGTATTGTCTAGAGAGGTGTCAGGGAGCATTGTGATGACATATATCATGTACCATTGTGATGACAATGGCGTGGAGCATTGTGATGCCAAGTGTCATGGAGGATTGTGATGACAAAGGTAATGGAGCATTCTGATTACAAGGGTATGGAGCATTGTGATGACAAGGGCCATTGAAAATTTTAATGACAACTTCGGGAAACATTGGGATGACAAAGCACATGGAGCTTGCTATGACAGGGGTCATGGAGCATTGTGATGACAAGTGCATGGAAAATTTTGATGACAAGAGCCTGTATCATTGTGATGAGAAGTGTCATGGAGCATTTTGATGAAAAGAACGTGGAGAAATGTGATGACAGGTGTCATGGAACATTGTGATGACCAGGGCAAGGAGCATTGTGATGGTAAGCCCGTGGAGCACTGTGATGAGAAGACCATGGAAAATAGTGATGAGGAGCATCATGGAGCACTGTAATGACAATGGACCTTGAGCATTGTGAGGACAGGTGCCATGGAGCATTGTGATGTCAGTGGTCATAGAGCATTGTGATGCCAAGCTTCATCGAGCATTCTGATCACAAGCTTGTGCAGTAATATGACGACAATAGATGGAGCAATGTGATGACAAGGGCATGGAGCACGGTGATGACAAGGTCATGGAATTTTGTGAAAACAGATGTCAGGGAGCATTTTGATGAAATATATCATGGCCCATTGTGATGACAATGGCATGGAGCATTGTGAGGCCAAGTGTCATGGAGGATTTTGATGACAGAGGTAATGGAGCATTGTGATGACAAGGGTTTGGAGCATTTTGATGGGAACGGTCATCGAGCATTGTGATGAAAAGGGCATGAAGCATTTTGATGAAAATGACATGGAGCTATTTCATGACAGATTTCAAGGAGACTTCTGACAATTGTCAGGGAGCATGGTGATGTCAAGTGTATGGAGCATCGCAATGACAATGTTCATGCAGCACTGCGATGACAGGGACCTGTGATATTGTGATGACAGGCATCCTGGAGCGTTGTGATGACAAGTGTCATGGAGCATCGTGATGACAATGGCATGCAGCATTGTGTTGAGAACGCCATGGAGCATTCTGATGATATGTGTCATAGATCATTGTGATGACATATGTCCGGTTCATTGTGATGACAATGGCATGGAGGATTGTGATGCCAAGTGTCATGGAGGATTGTGATGACAAAGGTAATGGAGCATTGTGATGAAAAGGGACTGGAGCATTCTGATGAGAAGGGTCATCAAGCACTGTGATGACAATGGCATGGAGCACTGTGATGAAAAGGGCATGGAGCATTGTGATGAAAAAGGAATGGAGCTATTTCATGACAGGATTCAGGAGCATAATGACAACATGTATCAGGGAGCATTGTGATGACAACTCTATTGAGCATTGTGATGACAAAGATCATGGAGCATTGAGATGAGAAGACCATGGATAATTGTGATGATTAGCGACATGGGGCGTTGTGATGACAAGTGTTATGGAACATTGTGATCACAAGTGTTTGGAGCATTGTGATGACAAAGTCATGGAGTATTGTGAAGACAGGTGTCAGGGAGCATTGTGATGACATATGTCATGGACAATTGTGATGACAGTGGCAGGGAGCATTGTGATGCCAAGTGTCATGGAGGATTGTGATGACAAAGGTAATGGAGCATTGTGCTCACAAGGTCTTGGAGCTTTGTGATGACAAGAGCATGGAGCATTTTGATGAGAAAGACATGGAGCATTCTGATGACATGCATCATGGTGCATTGTGATGACAAGAACATGGAGCATTGTGATTACAGGGGTCTTGGAGCATTTTGATGATATGGGTCATAGAGCCTTGTAATGACAATGCCATGGAACATTGTGATGGCAGGGTTCATTGAGCATTGTTATGACAGGGGTAATGGAGCCTTGTGATGAGCTGGGCATGCAGCACTACTCTGAAAATTTTCATGAATTATTGTGAAGAGAGTGGGCCTGGAATATTGTGATGACAAAGGCCAGGAACACTGTGATACATGGGTCATGGAGGATTGTAATGACAAGGGCATGGATCAGTGTGATGAGAAGGGCATCAAACATTGTGATGACTAGCGTCATGGAGCATTGCAATGCCAATGGCATGGAGCATTGTGATGCCAAGTGTCACGGAGCTTTGTGATGGCAAATGTTGGAGCATTTTGATGAAAAGGGCAAGGTGCATTGTGATGAGAAGGGCAGGGAGCAATGTGATGACAAGGTTTATGGAGCATTGTGATGACAAGGTTCTTCAGCATTATGATGACAAACATATGGCATATTTTGATGACATGGGTCATTGAGCATTGTGCTAACAAGTGCATAGACAATTGTGATGACAAGCGTCATGGATTATTGAGATGACAATGTCATGGAGCATTGTTATGACAGGGATCAGAGAGCTTTGAGATGAGAAGTACATGGAGCATTGTGGTGACAAAAGTCACAGAGCCTTGTGATGACGAGGGCATGGAAAATTACGATGGCAATTGTCATGAAGCATTGTGATGACTGGAGTCAAGGAGAATTTTCATAACAGAGGTCATGGAGCATTGTGATGACAAGGGCATGGAGTATTGTGATGACAGGGGCATGGAGCATTGGTCTCACAATTTTCATGGATTATTGTGATGAGAGTGGGCATGGCACATTGTGATGACAAGGGCATGGAGCACTGTGATGAAAAGATCATGGAATATAGTGTAGAGAGGTGTCAGGGAGAATTGTGATGACATATATCATGGTCCATTGTGATGACAATGGCATGGAGCATTTTGATGCCAAGTGAGTTTCCCTGGTGGCGCACTGGTTGAGAGTCCACCTGCCGGTGCAGGGGACACGGGTTCGTGCCCCGGTCCGGGAGGATCCAGCATGTCGTGGAGCGGCTGGGCCCGTGAACCATGGACGCTGAGCCTGCGTGTCCGAAGCCTGTGCTCCGCAACGGGAGAGGCCACAGCAGGGAGAGGCCCGCGACATGGAGGATTGTGATGACAATGGTAATGGAGCATTGGGCTGACAAGGGCTTGGAGCATTGTGATGTCAAGGGCATAGAGCATTGTGGTGACAGGTGCATGGAGCATTGGCCTGAAAGTTTCATGGATTATTGTGATGACAGTGCACATGGCTCATTGTGAGGACTAGGGCATGGAGCACTGTGATGACAAGGTCATGATGTATTCAGTACAGAGTTGTCAGGGAGCATTGTGATGACATATATCATGGTTCATTGTGATGACAATGACATGGAGCATTTTGATGCCAAGGGTCATGGAGGATTGTGTTGATAAAGGTAATGGAGCATTGCGATGACAAGGGCTTGGAGCATTGTGATGACAAGGACATGGGCCATTGTGTTGAGAATGCCATGGATGATTGTTGTGACATGCGTGATGGAGCTTTGTTATGACAAGGGCATGGAGCATTGTGCTTACAGTATTCAAGAGCATAATGACGGCAATATCTGGGAGCATTGTGATGACAACTCTATGGAGCATTGTGATGAAAAAGTCATGGAGCATTGTGATGAGAAGACCATGGATAATTGTGATGATGAACGTCATGGGGCGTTGCGATGACAAGTGTTATGGAACATTGTGATGACAAGGGTTTGGAGCATTGTGATGACAAGGTCATGGAGTATTGTGAAGACAGGTGTCAGGGAGCATTGTGATGACATATGTCATGGTCCACTGTGATGACAGTGTCATGGAGCATTGTGATGCCAAGTGTCATGGAGGATTGTGATGACAAAGATAATGAAGCATTGTGATGACAAGGTCTTGGAACATTGTGATGACAAGGGCATGGAGCATTGTGATGAGAATGATATGGAGCATTCTAATGACATGTGTCATGGAGCTATGAGATGACAAGCGCATGGAGTATTGTTATTACAGGGGTCTTGGAGCATTGTGATGACATGGGACATGGAGTCTTGTGATGACAAGGCCTTGGAACATTGTGATGGCAGGGGACATGGAACATTTTTATGACATAGTTAATGGAGCTTTGTGATGTCCTGGGCATGGAGCGTTTTTCTGAAAATTTTCATGGATTATTGTGATGAGAGTGGGCCTGCAGGATGGTGATGACAAAGGAAAGGAACACTGTCGTACATGGGTCATGGATGATTTTAATGACAAGGGCATGGACCATTGTGATGATAAGGTCATCGAGCATTTTGATGACAAGCGTCACGGAGCCCTGTGATGACAAGGGCATGGAGCAATGTGATGAGAGGTTACATGGAGCATTGCGATGACAATGGCATGGAGCATTGTGATGCCAAGTGTGATGGAGATTTTTGATGACAAATATTGGAGCATTTTGATGACAAGGGCGTGTTGCATTGTGATGAGAAGAACAGGGAGCATTGTGATGACAGGGTCATGCAAGATTGAGATGAAAAGGGTCATGGATCATTTTGATGACTTTGGTTATGGAACATTGTGATGTCAAGGGTCATGGAGCATTTTGATGCTAAGGTCATGTAGCATTGCGATGACAGGGTTCATGGAACATTGTGATAACAGGGATGAGGGAGTATTGTGATGACTAGTGATGGAACACTCTGATATCAGTGGTGATAGAGAATTTTGATGAGAAGCGCATGGAGCATTGTGATGACAAGTTTTAAGGAGCATTGTGATGACAAGGCTTATGGAGCATTGTGATGACAAGGTTGTGCAGCATTATGATGACAAGCACATGGCACATTTTGATGACATGTGTCATGGAGCATTGTGCTGACAAGTGCATAGACCATTGTGATGACAAGGGTCATGGAGCATTGTGCTGACAAAGGCATGGAACATTTTGATGACAAGGATCAGAGAGCATTGTGATGAGAACTTCATGGAGCATTGTGGTGAGAAAAGTCACAGAGCCTTGTGTTGTCGAGAGCATGGACAATTGTGATGACAAATGTCATGAAGCATTGTGATGACTAGAGTCAAGGAGAATTTTCATAAAAGAGGTCATGGAGCATTGTGATGACAAGGGCATGGAGCATTGTGGTGACAGGGGCATGGACAATGGGTCTGACCATTTTCATGGATTATTGTGATGACAGTGGTCATGGCACACTGTGATGACAAGTGCATGGGGCACTGTGATAACAAGGTCATAGAGTATAGGGTAGAGAGGTGTCAGGGAGAATTGTGGTGACATATATCATGGTCCATTGTGATGACAATGTCATGGAGCATTTTGATGCCAAGTGACATGGAGGATTGTGATGACAATGATAATGGAGCATTGGGCTGACAAGGGCTTGGAGCATTGTGATGTCAAGGGCATAGAGCATTGTGGTGACAGGGGCATGGAGCATTGGCCTGACAAGTTTCATGGATTATTGTGATGACAGTGTGCATGGCGCATTGTGATGACTAGGGCATGGAGCACTGTGATGACAAGGTCATGAAGTATTGTGTAGAGAGTTGTCAGGGAGCATTGTTATGACATATATCGTGGTTCATTGTGATGAAAATGGCCTGGAGCATTGTGATGCCAAGGGTCATGGAGGATTGTGTTGATAAAGGAAATGGAACATTGTGATGACAAGGGCTTGGAACATTGTGATGACAAGGACATGGGCCATTGTGTTGAGAATGCCATGGATCATTTTGGTGACATGCGTGATGGAGCTATGTTAGGACAAGGGCATGGAGCATTTTGATTACAGTATTCAAGAGCATAATGACGACAAGTATCTCGGAGTATTGTGATTACAACTCTATTGAGCATTGTGATGAAAAAGTCATGGAGCATTGTGATGAGAAGACCATGGATAATTGTGATGATGAACGTCATTGGGCATTGTGATGACAAGTGTTATGGAACATTGTGATGACAAGGGTTTGGAGCATTGTGATGACAAGGTCATGGAGTATTGTGAAGACAGGTGTCAGGGAGCATTGTGATGATATATGTCATGGTCCACTGTGATGACAGTGTCATGGAGCATTGTGATGCCAAGTGTCATGGAGGATTGTGATGGCAAAGGTAATGGAGAATTGTGATGACAAGGGCATGGAGCACTGTGATGAGAATGATATGGAGCATTCTAATGAGATGTGTCATGGAGCTATGAGATGACAAGCTCATGGAGCATTGTTATTACAGGGGTATTGGAGCATTGTGATGACATGGCTCATGGAGACTTGTGATGAAAAGGCCTTGAAACATTGTGATGGCAGGGGACATGGTGCATTTTTATGACATAGTTAATGGAGCATTGTGATGTCCTGGGCATGGAGCGTTTTTCTGAAAATTTTCATGGATTATTGTGATGAGAGTGGGCCTGCAGGATGGTGATGACAAAGGAAAGGAACACTGTCGTACATGGGTCATGGATGATTTCAATGACACGGACATGAACCATTGTGATGAGAAGCTCATCGAGCATTGTGATGACAAGCGTCATGGAGCCCTGTGATGACAAGGGCATGGAGCAATGTGATGAGAGCTTACATGGAGCATTGTGATGACAATGGCATGGAGCATTGTAATGCCAAGTGTGATGGAGATTTTCGATGACAAATATTGGAGCATTTTGATGACAAGGGCGTGGTGCATTGTGATGAGAAGAACAGGGAGCATTGTGATGACAGGGTCATGCAAGATTGAGATGAAAAGTGTCATGGATCATTTTGATGACTTGGGTTATGGAACATTGTGATGTCAAGGGTCATGGAGTATTTTGATGCTAAGGTGATGTAGCATTGAGATGACAGGGGTCATGTAACATTGTGATGACAGGGATGAGGGAGTATTGTGATGACTAGTGATGGAACACTCTGATATCATTGGTGAGAGAGAATTTTGATGAGAAGTGCATGCAGCATTGTGATGACAAGTTTTAAGGAGCATTGTGATGACAAGGCTTATGGAGCATTGTGATGACAAGGCTGAGCAGCATTATGATGACAAGCGCATGGCATATTTTGATGACATGTGTCATGGAGCATTGTGCTGACAAGTGCATAGTCCATTGTGATGACAAGGGTCATGGCGCATTGTGCTGACAAAGGCATGGAACATTGTGATGACAAGGATCAGAGAGCATTGTGATGAGAACTTCATGGATCATTGTGGTGAGAAAAGCCACAGAGCCTTGTGATGTCGAGGGCATGGACAATTGTGATGACATATGTCATGAAGCATTATGACGAATGGAGTCCAGGAAAATTTTCATAAAAGAGGTCATGGAGCATTGTGATGACAAGGGCATGGAGCATTGTGGTGACAGGGGCATGGTCAATGGGTCTGACCATTTTCATGGATAATTGTGATGACAGTGGTCATGGCACATTGTGATGACAAGGGCATGGAGCACTGTGATAACAAGGTCATGGAGTATTGTGTAGAGAGGTGTCAGGGAGCATTGTGATGACATATATCATGGACCATTGTGATGACAATGTCGTTGAACATTGTGATGCCAAGTGGCATGGAGGATTGTGATGACAAAGGTAATGGAGCATTCTGATTACAAGGGCATGGAGCACTGTGATGACAAGGGCCATTGACAATTTTAATGACAACTTCAGGAAGCATTGGGATGACAAAGCGTATGGAGCTTGCTATGACAGGGGTCATGGAGCATTGCGATGACAAGTGCATGTAAAATTGTGATGACAAGAGACTGTATCATTGTGATGAGAAGTGTCATGGAGCATTGTGATGAAAAGAACGTGGAGAATTGTGATGACAGGGGACATGGAACATTGTGATGACCAGGGCATGGAGCATTGTGATGGCAAGACCATGGAGCATTGTAATGAGAAGACCATGGATCATTGAGATGAGGAGCGTCATGGAGCACTGTAATGACAAGGGGCATTGAGCATTGTGAGGACAGGTGTCATGGAGCATTGTGATGACAAGCGTCATCGAGCATTCTGATCACAAGCTTGTGGAGTAATATGATGACAATAGATGGAGCATTGTGATGACAAGGGCATGGAGCACGGTGATGACAAGGTCAAGGAATTTTGTGAAACAGTTGTCAGGGAGCTTTTTGATGAAATATGTCATAGTCCATTGTGATGACAATGGCATGAAGCATTGTGAGGCCAAGTGTCATGGAGGATTGTGATGACAGAGGTAATGGAGCATCGTGATGACATGGGTTTGGAGCATTGTGATGACAAGGGTCATCGAGCATTGTGATGAAAAGGGCATGAAGCATTGTGATGAAAAAGGCATGTAGCTATTACATGACAGATTTCAAGGAGACTTCTGAACATTGTCAGGGAGCATGGTGATGTCAAGTGTATTGAGCATTGTGATGACAATGTTCATGCAGCACTGCGATGACAGGGTCCTGTGATATTGTGATGACAGGCATCCTGGAGCGTTGTGATGACAAGTGTCATGGAGCATTGTGATGACAATGGCATGCAGCATTGTGTTGAGAACGCCATGGAGCATTCTGATGATATGCGTCATAGATCATTGTGATGACATATGTCCGGTTCATTGTGATGACAATGACATGGAGCATTGTGATGCCAAGTGTCATGGAGGATTGTGATGACAAGGTAATGGAGCATTGTGATGACAAGGGACTGGAGCATTCTGATGACAAGGGTCATCAAGCATTGTGATGACAATGGCATGGAGCACTGTGATGAAAAGGGCATGGAGCATTGTGATGAAAAAGGAATGGAGCTATTTCGTAACAGAGTTCAAGGAGACTTCTGACAGTTGTCAGGAGGCATTTTGATGACAAGTGTATTGAGCATTGTGATGACACAGGTCATGGAGCATTGTGATGAAAAGGGCATGATATATTGTGATGACAGGCATCATGGAGCGTTGTGATGACAAGGGTAATGGAGCATCCTAATGACAATGACATTGAGCATAGTGTTGAGAATGCCATGGAGCATTCTGATGACATGCGTCAAGGAGGTTTGTGATGACAAGTGCATGGAGCATTGTAATTACAGGGGTCTGGGAACGTTGTGATGAAAAGGGCATGGATCATTGTGATGAAAAAGGCATGGAGCCTTGTCATGACAGGATTCAAGGAGCATAATGACAAGAAGTATCAGGGAGCATTGTGATGACAAATCTATTGAGCATTGTGATGACAAAGATCATGGAGCATTGAGATGAGAAGACCATGGAAAATTGTGATGATGAGCGTCATGGGGCGTTGTGATGACAAGTGTTATGGAACATTGTGATCACAAGGTTTTGGAGTATTGTGATGACAAGGTCATCGAGTATTGTGAAGACAGGTGTCAGGGAGCATTATGATGCCCAGTGTCATGAAGGATTGTGGTGACAAATGTAATGGAGCATTGTGAAGACAAGGGCTTGGAGCATTTTGATGACAAGGACATGGAACATTGTTATGACAATGACATGGTGCATTCTGATGAGAAGTACATGAAGCATTCTGCTGACTAGCGTCATGGAGCTTTGTGATGACAAGCGCATGGAGCATTGTGATTACAGGGGTCTTGGAGCATTGTGATGACATAGGTCATGGTGTCTTGTGATGACAAGGCAGTGCAACATTGTGATTGCAGGGGTCATGGAGCATTGTTATGACAGGGGTAATGGAGCATTGTGATGACCTGGGCATGCATCATTAGTCTGAAAATTTTCATGGATTATTGTGATGAGAGTTGGCCTGGAGCATTGTGATGACAAGGGAATGGAGCATTGTGATGAAAATGTCCTGGAGCATCGTTATGAGAAGACCATTGATCCTTGTGATGACAAGTCTCATGGAGCAATTTCATGAAAAGGGGCATGGAGCATTGTGATTACAGGGGTTGGAGAATTGTGATGACAAGGGCATGGAGCATTGTGTTGAGAATGCCATGGATCATTCTGATGGCATGCGTCATGGAGCTTTGTGATGACAAGGGCATGGAGCATTGTGATTACAGGGTTCTTGGAGCATTGTGATGAAAAGAGCATGGATCATTGTGATGGAAAAGGCATGGAGCCTTGTCATGACTGGTTTCAAGGAGCTTAATGATGACAAGTATCAGGGAGCATTGTGATGACTACTCTATTGAGCATTGTGATGACAAAAGTCATGGAGCATTGTAATGAGAAGTCCATGGATAATTGTGATGATGAGCGTCATGGGGCGTTGTGATGACAAGTGTTATGGAACATTGTGATCACAAGGGTTTGGAGCATTGTGATGACAAGGTCATGGAGTATTGTGAAGACAGGTGTCAGGGAGCATTGTGATGACATATGTCATGGACAATTGTGATGACAGTGGCATGGAGCATTGTGATGCCAAGTGTCATGGAGGATTGTGATGACAAAGGTAATGGAACATTGTGATGACAAGGTCTTGGAGCATTGTGATGACAAGAGCATGGAGCATTTTGATGAGAAAGACATGGAGCATTCTGATGACATGCATCATGGTGCATTGTGATGACAAGCACATGGAGCATTGTGATTAGAGGGGTCTTGGAGCATTTTGATGATATGGGTCATCGAGCCTTGTAATGGCAATGCAGTGTAACATTGTGATGGCAGGGTTAATGGAACATTGTTATGAAAGGGGTAATGGAGCCTTGTGAAGAGCTGGGCATGCAGCACTTGTCTGAAAATTTTCATTAATTATTGTGAAGAGTGTGGGCCTGGAGTATTGTGATGACAAAGGCCAGGAACACTGTGATACATGGGTCATGGAGGATTGTAATGACAAGGGCATGGATCAGTGTGATGAGAAGGGCATCGGGCATGGTGATGACTAGCGTCATGGAGCATTGCAATGCCAATGGCATGGAGCATTGTGATTCCAAGTGTCATGGAGCTTTGTGATGGCAAATGTTGGAGCATTTTGATGACAAGGGCAAGGTGCATTGTGATGAGAAGGGCAGGGAGCAATGTGATGACAAGGTTTATGGAGCATTGTGATGACAAGGTTGTTCAGCATTATGATGACAAACGCATGACACATTTTGATGACATGGGTCATGGAGCATTGTGCTGACAAGTGCATAGACCATTGTGATGACAAGCGTCATGGATTATTGAGATAACAAAGTCATGGAGCATTGTTATGACAAGGATCAGAGAGCATTGAGATGAGAAGTACATGGAGCATGGTGGTGACAAAAGTCACAGAGCCTTGTGACGACGAGGGCATGGAAATTTGCGATGGCAAATGTCAAGAAGCATTGTGATGACTGGAGTCAAGGAGAATTTTCATAACAGAGGTCATGGAGCATTGTGATGACAAGGGCATGGAGTATTGTGATGACAGGGGCATGGAGCATTGGTCTGACAATTTTCATGGATTATTGTGATGACAGTGGGCATGGCGCATTGTGATGACAAGGGCATGGAGCACTGTGATGAAAAGGTCATGGAGTATAGTGTAGAGAGGTGTCAGGGAGAATTGTGATGACATATATCATGGCCATTGTGATGAAAATGGCATGGAGCATTTTGATGATAAGTGACGTGGACGATTGTGATGACAATGGTAATGGAGCATTGGGCTGACAAGGGCTTGGAGCATTGTGATGTCAAGGGCATAGAGCATTGTGGTGACAGGGGCATGGAGCATTGGACTGAAAATTTCATGGATTATTGTGATGACAGTGTGCATGGCACATTGTGATGACTAGGGCATGGAGCACTGTGATGACAAGGTCATGATGTATTGAGTAGAGAGTTGTCAGGGAGCATTGTGATGACATATATCATGGTTCATTGTGATGACAATGGCATGGAGCATTGTGATGCCAAGGGTCATAGAGGATTGTGTTGATAAAGGTAATGAAGTATTGTGATTACAAGGGCATGGAGCATTGTGATGAGAATGATATGGAGCATTCTAATGACATGTGTCATGGAGCTATGAGATGACAAGCGCATGGATCATTGTTATTACAGGGGTCTTGGAACATTGTGATGACATGGGTCATGGAGCCTTGTGATGTCAAGGCCTTGGAACATTGTGATGGCAGGGGACATGGAACCTTTGTTTGACATAGTTAATGGAGCATTGTGATTTCCTGGGCATGGAGCGTTTTTCTGAATATTTTCATGGATTATTGTGATGAGAGTGGGCCTGCAGGATTGTGATGACAAAGGAAAGGAACACTGTCGTACATGGGTCATGGATGATTTTAATGACAAGGTCATGGACCATTGTGATGAGAAGGACATCGAGCATTGTGATGACAAGCGTCACGGAGCCCTGTGATGACAAGGGCATGGAGCAATGTGATGAGAGGTTACATGGAGCATTGCGATGACAATGGCATGGAGCATTGTGATGCCAAGTATGATGGAGATTTTTGATGACAAATATTGGAGCATTTTGATGACAAGGGCGTGGTGCATTGTGATAAGAAGAACAGGGAGCATTGTGATGACAGTGTCATGCAAGATTGAGATGAAAAGTGTCATGGAGCATTTTGATGACCTGGGTTATGGAACATTGTGATGTCAAGGGTCATGGAGCATGTTGATGCTAAGGTCATGTAGCATTGCGATGACAGGGGTCATGGAATATTGTGATAACATGGATGACGGAGTATTGTGATCACTAGTGATGGAACACTCAGATATCAGTTGTGAGAGAGAATTTTGATGAGAATTGCATGGAGCATTATGATGACAAGTTTTAAGGAGCATTGTGATGACAAGGTTGTGCAGCATTATGATGACAAGCGCATGGCACATTTTGATGACATGTGTCATGGAGCATTATGCTGACAAGTGCATAGACCATTGTGATGACAAGGGTCATGGAGCATTGTGCTGACATAGGCATGGAACATTGTGATGACAAGGATCAGAGAGCATTGTGATGAGAACTTCATCGAGCATTGTGGTGAGAAATGTCACAGAGCCTTGTGATGTCGAGGGCATGGACAATTGTGATGACAAATGTCATGAAGCATTGTGATGACTGGAGTCAAGGAGAAATATCATAAAAGAGGTCATGGAGCATTGTGATGTCAAGGGCATGGAGCATTGTGGTGACAGGGGCATGGACAATGGGTCTGACCATTTTCATGGATAATTGTGATGACAGTGGTCATGGCACATTGTGATGACAAGGGCATGGAGCACTGTGATAACAAGGTCATGGAGTATTGTGTAGAGAGGGGTCAGGGAGCATTGTGATGACATATATCATGGACCATTGTGATGACAATGGCGTGGAGCATTGTGATGCCAAGTGTCATGGAGGATTGTGATGACAAAGTAATGGAGCATTCTGATTACAAGGGCATGGAGCATTGTGATGACAAGGGCCATTGACAATTTTAATGACAACTTCGGGAAGCATTGGGATGACAAAGTGCATGGAGCTTGCTATGACAGGGGTCATGGAGCATTGTGATGACAAGTGCATGGAATATTGTGATGACAAGAGCCTGTATCATTGTGATGAGAAGTGTCATGGAGCATTGTGATGAAAAGAACGTGGAGAATTGTGATGACAGGGGACATAGAACATTGTGTTGACCAGGGCACGGAGCATTGTGATGTCAAGACCGTGGAGCATTGTGATGAGAAGACCATGGATCATTGTGATGAGGAGCGTCATGGAGCACTGTAATGACAAGGGGCATTGAGCATTGTGAGGACAGGTGTCATGGAGCATTGTGATGGCAGGGTTCATGGAGCATTGTGATGACAAGTGTCATCGAGCATTCTGATCACAAGCTTGTGGAGTAATATGATGACAATAGATGGAGCATTGTGATGACAAGGGCATGG
Source organism: Mesoplodon bidens (assembly GCF_964165515.1). Lineage (NCBI taxonomy): Eukaryota > Metazoa > Chordata > Mammalia > Artiodactyla > Ziphiidae > Mesoplodon > Mesoplodon bidens. The sequence continues at coordinate 155,178 of NW_027671391.1, forward strand.
AGCACGGTGATGACAAAGTCATGGAATTTTGTGAAAACAGTTGTCAGGGAGCTTTTTGATGAAATATGTCATAGTCCATTGTGATGACAATGGCATGGAGCATTGTGAGGCCAAGTGTCATGGAGGATTGTGATGACATAGGTAATGGAGCATCGTGATGACAAGGGTTTGGAGCATTGCGATCACAAGGGTCATCGAGCATTGTGATGAAAAGGGCATGAAGCATTGTCATGAAAAAGGCATGGAGCTATTTCATGACAGATTTCAAGGAGACTTCTGACCATTGTCAGGGAGCATGGTGATGTCAAGTGTATTGATCACTGTGATGACAATGTTCATGCAGAACTGCGATGACAGGGTCCTGTGATATTGTGATGACAGGCATCCTGGAGCGTTGTGATGACGTGTCATGGAGCATTGTGATGACAATGGCATGCAGCATTGTGTTGAGAACGCCATGGAGCATTCTGATGATACGCGTCATAGATCATGGTGATGACATATGTCCGGTTCATTGTGATGACAATGACATGGAGCATTGTGATGCCAAGTGTCATGGAGGATTGTGATGACAAGGTAATGGAGCATTGTGATGACAAGGGACTGGAGCATTCTGATGACAAGGGTCATCAAGCATTGTGATGACAATGGCATGGAGCACTGTGAAAAAAGGGCATGGAGCATTGTGATGAAAAAGGAATGGAGCTATTTCTTAACAGAGTTCAAGGAGACTTCTGACAGTTGTCAGGAGGCATTTTGATGACAAGTGTATTGAGCATTGTGATGACACAGGTCATGGAGCATTGTGATGACAAGGGCATGGAATATTGTGATGACAGACAACATGGTGCGTTGTGATGACAAGGGTAATGGAACATCCTGATGACAATGACATTGAGCATAGTGTTGAGAATTCCATGGAGCATTCTGATGACAGGCATCATGGTGTATTGTGATGACAAGCACATGGAGCATTGTGATTACAGGGGTCTTTGAGCATTTTGATGATATGGGTCATCGAGCCTTGTAATGACAATGCTGTGGAACATTGTGATGGCAGGGTTAATGGAGCATTGTTATGAAAGGTGTAATGGAGCTTTGTGAAGAGCTGGGCATGCAGCACTTGTCTGAAAATTTTCATTAATTATTGTGAAGAGTGTGGGCCTGGAGTATTGTGATGACAAAGGCCAGGAACACTGTGATACATGGGTCATGGAGGATTGTAATGACAAGGGCATGGATCAGTGTGATGAGAAGGGCATCGGGCATGGTGATGACTAGCGTCATGGAGCATTGCAATGCCAATGGCATGGAGCATTGTGATTCCAAGTGTCATGGAGCTTTGTGATGGCAAATGTTGGAGCATTTTGATGACAAGGGCAAGGTGCATTGTGATGAGAAGGGCAGGGAGCAATGTGATGACAAGGTTTATGGAGCATTGTGATGACAAGGTTGTTCAGCATTATGATGACAAACGCATGACACATTTTGATGACATGGGTCATGGAGCATTGTGCTGACAAGTGCATAGACCATTGTGATGACAAGCGTCATGGATTATTGAGATAACAAAGTCATGGAGCATTGTTATGACAAGGATCAGAGAGCATTGAGATGAGAAGTACATGGAGCATGGTGGTGACAAAAGTCACAGAGCCTTGTGACGACGAGGGCATGGAAATTTGCGATGGCAAATGTCAAGAAGCATTGTGATGACTGGAGTCAAGGAGAATTTTCATAACAGAGGTCATGGAGCATTGTGATGACAAGGGCATGGAGTATTGTGATGACAGGGGCATGGAGCATTGGTCTGACAATTTTCATGGATTATTGTGATGACAGTGGGCATGGCGCATTGTGATGACAAGGGCATGGAGCACTGTGATGAAAAGGTCATGGAGTATAGTGTAGAGAGGTGTCAGGGAGAATTGTGATGACATATATCATCGTCCATTGTGATGACAATGGCATGGAGCATTTTGATGCTAAGTGACATGGAGGATTGTGATGACAATAGTAATGAAACATTGGGCTGACAAGGGCTTGGAGCATTGTGATGTCAAGGGCATAGAGCATTGTGGTGACTGGGGCATGGAGCACTGGCCTTACAATTTCATGGATTATTGTGATGACAGTGTGCATGGCACATTGTGATGACTAGGGCATGGAGCACTGTGATGACAAGGTCATGAAGTATTGAGTAGAGAGTTGTCAGGGAGCATTGTGATGCCATATATCATGGTTCATTGTGATGACAATGGCATGGAGCATTGTGATGCCAAGTGTCATGGAGGATTGTGTTGATAAATGTAATGGAGTATTGTGATGACAAGGGCTTGGAGCATTGTGATGACAAGGACATGGGCCATTGTGTTGAGAATGCCATGGATCATTTTGGTGACATGCGTCATGGAACTTTGTTATGACAAAGGCATGGAGCATTGTGCTTACAGTATTCAAGAGCATAATGACGGCAAGTATCTAGGAGCATTGTGATGACAACTCTATGGAGCATTGTGATGAAAAAGTCATGGAGCATTGTGATGAGAAGACCATGGATAATTATGATGATGAACGTCATGGGGTGTTGTGATGACAAGTGTTATGGAACTTTGTGATGACAAGGGTTTGGAGCATTGTGATGACAAGGTCATGGAGTATTGTGAAGACAGGTGTCAGGGAGCATTGTGATGAGATATGTCATGGTCCGCTGTGATGACAGTGTCATGGAGCATTGTTATGCCAAGTGTCATGGAGGATTGTGATGACCAAGAAAATGGAGCATTGTGATGACAACGTCTTGGAACATTGTGATGACAAGGGCATGGAGCATTGTGATGGGAATGATATGGAGCATTCTAATGACATGTGTCATGGAGCTATGAGATGACAAGCGCATGGATCATTGTTATTACAGAGGTCTTGGATCATTGTGATGACATGGGTCATGGAGCCTTGTGATGACAAGGCCTTGGAACATTGTGATGGCAGGGGACATGTAACATTTTTATGACATAGTTAATGGAGCTTTGTGATGTCCTGGGCATGGAGCGTTTTTCTGAAAATTTTCATGGATTATTGTGATGAGAGTGGGCCTGCAGGATTGTGATGACAAAGGAAAGGAACACTGTCGTACATGGGTCATGGATGATTTTAATGACATGGGCATGGAGCATTGTGATGAGAAGGACATCGAGCATTGTGATGACAAGCATCACGGAGCCCTGTGATGACAAGGGCATGGAGCAATGTGATGAGAGGTTACATGGAGCATTGCGATGACAATGGCATGGAGCATTGTGATGCCAAGTATGATGGAGATTTTTGATGACAAATATTGGAGCATTTTGATGACAAGGGCGTGGTGCATTGTGATAAGAAGAACAGGGAGCATTGTGATGACAGGTTCATGCAAGATTGAGATGAAAAGGGTCATGGTGCATTTTGATGACTTGGGTTATGGTACATTGTGATGTCAAGGGTCATGTAGCATTTTGATGCTAAGGTCATGTAGCATTGCCATGACAGGGTATATGGAACATTGTGATAACAGGGATGAGGGTGTACTGTGATGACTAGTGATGGAACACTCGGATATCAGTGGTGAGAGAGAATTTTGATGAGAATTGCATGGAGCATTATGATGACAATTTTTAAGGAGCATTGTGATGACAAGGCTTATGGAGCATTGTGATGACAAGGTTGTGCAGCATTATGATGACAAGCGCATGGCACATTTTGATGACATGTGTCATGGAGCATTATGCTGACAAGTGCATAGACCATTGTGATGACAAGGGTCATGGAGCATTGTGCTGACAAAGGTATGGAACATTGTGATGACAAGGATCAGAGAGCATTGTGATGAGAACTTCATGGAGCATTGTGGTGAGAAAAGTCACAGAGCCTTGTGATGTCGAGGGCATGGACAATTGTGATGACAAATGTCATGAAGCATTGTGATGACTGGAGTCAAGGAGAATTTTCATAAAAGCGGTCATGGAGCATTGTGATGACAAGGGCATGGAGCATTGTGGTGACAGGGGCATGGACAATGGGTCTGACCATTTTCATGGATTATTGTGATGACAGTGGTCATGGCACATTGTGATGACAAGGGCATGGAACACTGTGATAACAAGGTCATGGAGTATTGTGTAGAGAGGTGTCAGGGAGCATTGTGATGACATATATCATGGACCATTGTGATGACAATGGCGAGGAGCATTGTGATGCCAAGTGTCATGGAGGATTGTGATGACAAAGGTAATGGAGCATTCTGATTACAAGGGCATGGAGCATTGTGATGACAAGGGCCATTGACAATTTTAATGACAACTTCGGGAAGCATTGGTATGACAAAGCGCATGGAGCTTGCTATGACAGGGGTCATGGAGCATTGTGATGACAAGTGCATGGAATATTGTGATGACAAGAGCCTGTATCATTGTGATGAGAAGTGTCATGGAGCATTGTGATGAAAAGAACGTGGAGAATTGTGATGACAGGGGACATGGAACATTGTGATGACCAGGGCATGGAGCATTGTGATGGCAAGACCGTGGAGCATTGTGATGAGAAGACCATGGATCATTGTGATGAGGAGCGTCATGGTGCACTGTAATGACAAGGGGCATTGAGCATTGTTAGGACAGGTGTCATGGAGCATTGTGATGGCAGGGGTCATGGAGCATTGTGATGCCAAGCGTCATCGAGCATTCTGATCACAGACTTGTGGAGTATTATGATGACAATGTATGGAACATTGTGATGACAAGGGCATGGAGCACGGTGATGTCAAGGTCATGGAATTTTGTGAAAACAGTTGTCAGGGAGCATTTTGATGAAATATGTCATGGCCCATTGTGATGACAATGGCATGGAGCATTGTGAGGCCAAGTGTCATGGAGGATTGTGATGACAGAGGTAATGGAGCATTGTGATGACAAGGGTTTGGAGCATTGTGATGACAAGGGTCATCGAGCATTGTGATGAAAAGGGCATGAAGCATTGTCATGAAAAAGGCATGGAGCTATTTCATGACAGATTTCAAGGAGACTTCTGACCATTGTCAGGGAGCATGGTAATGTCAAGTGTATTGAGCATTGTGATGACAATGTTCATGCAGCACTGCGATGACAGGGGCCTGTGATATTGTGATGACAGGCATCCTGGAGCGTTGTGATGACAAGTGTCATGGAGCATTGTGATGACAATGGCATGCAGCATTGTGTTGAGAACGCCATGGAGCATTCTGATGATATGCGTCATAGATCACTGTGATGACATATGTCCGGTTCATTGTGATGACAATGGCATGGAGCATTGTGATGCTAAGTGTCATGGAGGATTGTGATGACAAAGGTAATGGAGCATTGTGATGACAAGGGACTGGAGCATTCTGATGAGAAGGGTCATCAAGCATTGTGATGACAATGGCATGGAGCACTGTGATGAAAAGGGCATGGAGCACTGTGATGAAAAAGGAATGGAGCTATTTTATAATAGAGTTCAAGGAGACTTCTGACAGTTGTCAGCAGGCATTTTGATGACAAGTGTATTGAGCATTGTGATGACACAGGTCATGGAGCATTGTGATGACAAGGGCATGGAATATTGTGATGACAGACAACATGGTGCGTTTTGATGACAAGGGTAATGGAACATCCTGATGACAATGACATTGAGCATAGTGTTGAGAATTCCATGGAGCATTCTGATGACATGCGTCAAGGAGATTTGTGATGACAAGTTCATGGAGCATTGTAATTACAGGGGTCTGGGAACCTTGTGATGAAAAGGGCATGGATCATTGTGATGAAAAAGGCATGGAGCCTTGTCATGCCAGGATTCAAGGAGCATAATGACAACAAGTATCAGGGAGCATTGTGATGACAACACTATTGAGCATTGTGATGACAAAGATCATGGAGCATTGAGATGAGAAGTCCATGGATAATTGTGATGATGAGCGTCATGGGGCGTTGTGATGACAAGTATTATGGAACATTGTGATCACAAGGTTTTGGAGTATTGAGATGACAAGGTCATCGAGTATTGTGAAGACAGGTGTCAGGGAGCATTGTGACGCCAAGTGTCATGGAGGATTGTGATGACAAAGGTAATGGAGCATTGTGATGACAAGGGCTTGGAGCATTTTGATGACAAGGACATGGAACATTGTGATGACAATGACATGGAGCTTTGTGATGAGAAGGACATGAAGCATTCTGCTGACATGCGTCATGGAACTTTGTGATGACAAGTGCATGGAGCATTGTGATTACAGGGGTCTTGGAGCATTGTGATGACATAGGTCATGGAGTCTTGTGATGACAAGAAGTGGAACATTGTGATTGCAGGGGTCATGGACCATTGTTATGACAGGGGTAATGGAGCATTGTGATGACCTGGGCATGTATCATTAGTCTGAAAATTTTCATGGATTATTGTGATGAGAGTTGGCCTGGAGCATTGTGATGACAAGGGAATGGAGCATTGTGATGACAATGTCCTGGAGCATTGTGATGAGAAGACCATTGAGCCTTGTGATGACAAGTCTCATGGAGCTCTTTCATGAAAAGGGGCATGGAGCATTGTGATTACAGGGGTTGGAGCATTGTGATGACAAGGGCATGGAGCATTGTGTTGAGAATGCAAAGGATCATTCTGATGGCATGTGTCATGGAGCTTTGTGATGACAAGGGCATGGAGCATTGTGATTACAGGGTTCTTGGAGCATTGTGATGAAAAGGGCATGGATCATTGTGATGAAAAAGGCATGGAGCCTTGTCATGACTGGTTTCAAGGAGCTTAATGACGACAAGTATCAGGGAGCATTGTGATGAAAACTCTATTGAGCACTGTGATGACAAAAGTCATGGAGCATTGTGATGAGAAGACCATGGATAATTGTGATGATGAGCGTCATGGGGCGTTGTGATGACAAGTGTTATGGAACATTGTGATCACAAGGGTTTGGAGCATTGTGATGACAAGGTCATGGAGTATTGTGAAGACAGGTGTCAGGGAGCATTGTGATGACATATGTCATGGACAATTGTGATGACAGTGGCAAGGAGCATTGTGATGCCAAGTGTCATGGAGGATTGTGATGACAAAGGTAATGGAGCATTGTTATGACAAGGTCTTGGAGCATTGTGATGACAAGAGCATGGAGCATTTTGATGAGAAAGACATGGAGCATTCTGATGACATGCATCATGGTGCATTGTGATGACAAGCACATGGAGCATTGTGATTACAGGGGTCTTGGAGCACTTTGATGATATGGGTCATCGAGCCTTGTAATGACAATGCCATGGAACATTGTGATGGCAGGGTTCATGGAGCATTGTTATGACAGGGGTAATGGAGCCTTGTGATGAGCTGGACATGCAGCACTGCTCTGAAAATTTTCATGAATTATTGTGAAGAGAGTGGGCCTGGAGTATTGTGATGACAAAGGCAAGGAACACTGTGATACATAGGTCATGGAGGATTGTAATGACAAGGGCATGGATCAGTGTGATGAGAAGGGCATCGAGCATTGTGATGACTAGCGTCATGGAGCATTGCAATGCCAATGGCATGGAGCATTGTGATGCCAAGTGTTATGGAGCTATGTGATGGCAAATGTTGGAGCATTTTGATGACAAGGGCAAGGTGCATTGTGATGAGAAGGGCATTGAGCAATGTTATGACAAGGTTTATGGAGCATTGTGATGACAAGGCTGTTCAGCATTATGATGACAAACGCATGGAACATTTTGATGACATGGGACATGGAGCATTGTGCTGACAAGTGCATGGACAATTGTGATGACAAGCGTCATGGATTATTGAGATGACAAAGTCATGGAGCATTGTTATGACAAGGATCAGAGAGCTTTGAGATGAGAAGTACATGGAGCATTGTGGTGACAAAAGTCACAGAGCCTTGTGATGACGAGGGCATGGAAAATTGCGATGGCAAATGTCATGAAGCATTGTGATGACTCGAGTCAAGGAGAATTTTCATAACAGAGGTCATGGAGCATTGTGATGACAAGGGCATGGAGTATTGTGATGACAGGGGCATGGAGCATTGGTCTGACAATTTTCATGGATTATTGTGATGACAGTGGGCATGGTGCATTGTGATGTCAAGGTCATGGAGCACTGTGATGAAAAGGTCATGGATTATAGTGTAGAGAGGTGTCAGGGAGAATTGTGATGACATATATCATGGTCCATTGTGAGGACAATGGCATGGAGCCTTTTGATGCCAAGTGACATGGAGGATTGTGATGACAATGGTAATGGAGCATTGGGCTGACAAGGGCTTGGAGCATTGTGATGTCAAGGGCATAGAGCATTGTGGTGACAGGGGCATGGAGCATTGGCCTGAAAGTTTCATGGATTATTGTGATGACAGTGCGCATGGCGCATTGTGATGACTAGGGCATGGAGCACTGTGATGAAAAGGTCATGAAGTATTGAGTAGAGAGTTGTCAGGGAGCCTTGTGATGACATATATCATGGTTCATTGTGATGACAATGACATGGAGCATTGTGATGCCAATGTTCATGGAGGATTGTGTTGATAAAAGTAATGGAGCATTGTGATGACAAGGGCTTGGAGCATTGTGATGACAAGGACATGGGCCATTGTGTTGAGAATGCCATGGATCATTGTGGTGACATGCGTGATGGAGCTCTGTTATGACAAAGGCATGGAGCATTGTGCTTACAGTATTCAAGAGCATAATGACGGCAAGTATCTGGGAGCATTGTGATGACAACTCTATTCAGCATTGTGATGAAAAAGTCATGGAGCATTGTGATGAGAAGACCATGGATAATTGTGATGATGAACGTCATGGGGCGTTGTGATGACAAGTGTTATGGAACATTGTGTTGACAAGGTTTTGGAGCATTGTGATGACAAGGTCATGGAGTATTGTAAAGACAGGTGTCAGGGAGCATTGTGATGACATATGTCATGGTCCACTGTGATGACAGTGTCATGGAGCATTGTGATGCCAAGTGTCATGGAGGATATTGATGACAAAGATAATGGAGCATTGTGATGACAAAGTCTTGGAACATTGTGATGTCAAGGGCATGGAGCATTGTGATGAGAATGATATGGAGCATTCTAGTGACATGTGTCATGGAGCTATGAGATGACAAGGGCATGGAGCATTGTTATTACAGGGGTCTTGGAGCATTGTGTGACACGGGTCTTGGAGCCTTGTGATGACAAGGCCTTGGAACATTGTGATGGCAGGGGACATGGAACATTTTTATGACATAGTTAATGGAGCATTGTGATGTCCTGGGCATGGAGCGTTTTTCTGAAAATTTTCATGGATTATTGTGATGAGAGTGGGCCTGCAGGATTGTGATGACAAAGGAAAGGAACAATGTCGTACATGGGTCATGGATGATTTTAATGACAAGGGCATGGACCATTGTGAGGAGAAGGTCATCGAGCATTGTGATCACAAGCCTCACGGAGCCCTGTGATGACAAGGGCATGGAGCAATGTGATGAGAGTTTACATGGAGCATTGCGATGACAATGGCATGGAGCATTGTGATGCCAAGTATGATGGAGATTTTTGATGACAAATATTGGAGCATTTTGATGACAAGGGCGTGGTGCATTGTGATGAGAAGAACAGGGAGCATTGTGATGACAGGGTCATGCAAGATTGAGATGAAAAGGGTCATGGAGCATTTTGATGACTTGGGTTATGGAACATTGTGATGTCAAGGGTCATGGAGCATTTTGATGCTAGGGTCATGTAGTATTGCGATGACAGGGGTCATGGAACCTTTTGATGACAGGGATGGAGGAGTATTGTGATGACTAGTGATGGAACACTCTGATATCAGTGGTGAGAGAGAATTTTGATGAGAAGTGCATGGAGCATTGTGATGACAAATTTTAAGGAGCATTGTGATGACAAGGCTTATGGAGCATGGTGATGACAAGGTTGTGCAGCATTATGATGACAAGCGCATGGCACATTTTGATGACATGTGTCATGGAGCATTGTGCTGACAAGTGCATAGACCATTGTGATGACAAGGGTCATGGAGCATTGTGCTGACAAAGGCATGTGACATTGTGATGACAAGGATCAGAGAGCATTGTGATGAGAACTTCATGGAGCATTGTGGTGAGAAAAGTCACAGAGCCTTTTGATGTCGAGGGCATGGACAATTGTGATGACAAATGTCATGAAGCATTGTGATGACTGGAGTCAAGGAGAATTTTCATAAAAGAGTTCATGGAGCATTGTGATGACAAGGGCATGGAGCATTGTGATGAGAAGTGTCATTTAGCACTGTGATGAAAAGAACGTCTAGAATTGTGATGACATGGGACATGGAACATTGTGATGACCAGGGCATGAAGCATTTTAATGGCAAGACCGTGGAGCATTGTGATGAGAAGACCATGGATCATTGTGATGAGGATCGTCATGGAGCACTGTAATGACAAGGGGCATTGAGCATTGTGAGGACAGGTGTCATGGAGCATTGTGATGGCAGGGGTCATGGAGCATTTTGATGACAAGCGTCATCGAGCATTCTGATCACAAGCTTGTGGAGTGATATGATGACAATAGATGGAGGATTGTGATGACAAGGGCATGGAGCACGGTGATGACAAGGTCATGGAATTTTGTGAAAACTGTTGTCAGGGAGCATTTTGATGAAATATGTCATGGCCCATTGTGATGACAATGGCATGGAGCATCGTGAGGCCATTTGTCATGGAGGATTGTGATGACAGAAGTAATGGAGCATTGTGATGACAAGGGTTTGGAGCAATGTGATGACAAGGGTCATCGATCATTGTGATGAAAAGGGCATGCAGCATTGTGATGAAAAAGGCATGGAGCTATTTCATGACAGATTTCAAGGAGACTTCTGACAATTGTCAGGGAGCATTGTGATGTCAAGTGTATTGAGCATTGCGATGACAATGTTCATGCAGAATTGCGATGACAGGGGCCTGTGATATTGTGATGGCATGCAACCTGGAGCGTTGTGATGACAAGTGTCATGGAGCATTGTGATGACAATGGCATGCAGCATTGTGTTGAGCACGCCGTGGATCATTCTATTGATATGCGTCAGAGTTCATTGTGATGACATATGTCCGGTTCATTGTGATGACAATGGCACGGAGCATTGTGATGCCAAGTGCCATGGAGGATTGTGATGACAAAGGTAATGGAGCATTGTGATGACAATGGACTGGAATATACTGATGACAAGGGTCACCAAGCATTGTGATGACAATGGCATGGAGCACTGTGATGAAAAGGGCATGGAGCATTGTGATGAAAAAGGAATGGAGCTATTTCATGACAGAGTTCAAGGAGACTTCTGACAGTTGTCAGGATGCATTTTGATGACAAGTGTATTGAGCATTGTGATGACACATGTCATGGAGCATTGGGATGACAAGGGCATGGAATATTGTGATGACAGGCATCATGGAGCGTTGTGATGACAAGGGTAATGTAGCATCCTGATGACAATGACATTGAGCATCATGTTGAGAATGCCATGGAGCATTCAGATGACATGCATCAAGGAGATTTGTGATGACAAAGACAAGGATCATTGTAATTACAGGGGTCTGGTAACCTTGTGTTGAAAAGGGCATGGATCATTGTGATGAAAAAGGCATGGAGCCTTGTCATGACGGGATTCAAGGAGCATAATGACAACAAGTATCAGAGAGCATTGTGATGACAACTTTCTTGAGCATTGTGATGACAAAGATCATTGAGCATTGAGATGAGAGGACCATGGATAATTGTGATGATGAGCGACATGGGGCGTTGTAATGACAAGTGTTATGGAACATTGTGATCACAAGATTTGGAGTATTGTGATGACAAGGTCATCGAGTATTGTGAAGACAGGTGTCAGGGAGCATTGTGATGCCAAGTGTCATGGAGGATTGTGATGACAAAGGTAATGGAACATTGTGATGACAAGGGCTTGGAGCATTTTGATGACAAGGACATGGAACATTGTGATGACAATGACATGGAGCATTGTGATGAGAAGGACAGGAAGCATTCTGCTGACATGCGTCATGGAGCTTTGTGATGACAAGCCCATGGAGCATTGTGATTACAGGGGTCTTGGAGCATTGTTATGACAGGGGTAATGGAGCATTGTGATGACCTAGGCATGCATCATTAGTCTGAAAATTTTCATGGATTATTGTGATGAGAGTTGGCCTGGAGCATTGTGATGACAAGGGAATGGAGCATTGTGATGACAATGTCCTGGAGCATCGTGATGAGAAGACCATTGAGCCTTGTGATGACAAGGCCTTGGAACATTATGATGGCTGGGGACATGGAACATTTTTATGACATAGTTAATGGAGCATTGTGATGTCCTGGGCATGGAGCGTTTTTCTGAAATTTTTCATGGATTATTGTGATGAGAGTGGGCCTGCAGGATGGTGATGACAAAGGAAATGAACACTGTCGTACATGGGTCATGGATGATTTTAATGACAAGGGCATGGACCATTGTGATGAGAAGGTCATCGAGCATTGTGATGACAAGCGTCACGGGGCCCTGTGATGACAAGGGCATGGAGCAATGTGATGAGAGGTTACATGGAGCATTGCGAAGACAATGGCATGGAGCATTGTGATGCCAAGTGTGATGGAGATTTTTGATGACAAATATTGGAACATTTTGATGACAAGGGCGTGGTGCATTGTGATGAGAAGAACAGGGAGCATTGTGATGACAGGGTCATGTAAGATTGAGATGAAAAGTGTCATGGATCATTTTGATGACTTGGGTTATGGAACATTGTATTGTCAAGTGTCATGGAGCATTTTGATGCTAAGGTCAGGTAGCATTGCCATGACAGGGTTCATGGAACATTGTGATAACAGGGATGAGGGTGTACTGTGATGACTAGTGATGGAACACTCTGATATCAGTGGTGAGAGAGAATTTTGATGAGAAGTGCATGGAGCATTGTGATGACAAGTTTTAAGGAGCATTGTGATGACAAGGCTTATGGAGCATTGTGATGACAAGGCTGAGCAGCATTATGATGACAAACGCATGGCACATTTTGATGATATGTGTCATGGAGCATTGTGCTGACAAGTGCATAGACCATTGTGATGACAAGGGTCATGGAGCACTGTGCTGACAAAGGCATGGAACATTGTGATGACAAGGATCAGAGAGCATTGTGATGAGAACTTCATGGAGCATTGTGGTGAGAAAAGTCACAGAGCCTTGTGATGTCGAGGGCATGGACAATTGTGATGACAAATGTCATGAAGCATTGTGATGACTGGAGTCAAGGAGAATTTTCATAAAAGAGGTCATGGAGCATTGTGATGACAAGGGCATGGAGCATTGTGGTGACAGGGCATGGACAATGGGTCTGACCATTTTCATGGATTATTGTGATGACAGTGGTCATGGCACTTTGTGATGACAAGTGCATGGAGCACTGTGATAACAAGGTCATGGAGTATTGTCTAGAGAGGTGTCAGGGAGCATTGTGATGACATATATCATGTACCATTGTGATGACAATGGCGTGGAGCATTGTGATGCCAAGTGTCATGGAGGATTGTGATGACAAAGGTAATGGAGCATTCTGATTACAAGGGTATGGAGCATTGTGATGACAAGGGCCATTGAAAATTTTAATGACAACTTCGGGAAACATTGGGATGACAAAGCACATGGAGCTTGCTATGACAGGGGTCATGGAGCATTGTGATGACAAGTGCATGGAAAATTTTGATGACAAGAGCCTGTATCATTGTGATGAGAAGTGTCATGGAGCATTTTGATGAAAAGAACGTGGAGAAATGTGATGACAGGTGTCATGGAACATTGTGATGACCAGGGCAAGGAGCATTGTGATGGTAAGCCCGTGGAGCACTGTGATGAGAAGACCATGGAAAATAGTGATGAGGAGCATCATGGAGCACTGTAATGACAATGGACCTTGAGCATTGTGAGGACAGGTGCCATGGAGCATTGTGATGTCAGTGGTCATAGAGCATTGTGATGCCAAGCTTCATCGAGCATTCTGATCACAAGCTTGTGCAGTAATATGACGACAATAGATGGAGCAATGTGATGACAAGGGCATGGAGCACGGTGATGACAAGGTCATGGAATTTTGTGAAAACAGATGTCAGGGAGCATTTTGATGAAATATATCATGGCCCATTGTGATGACAATGGCATGGAGCATTGTGAGGCCAAGTGTCATGGAGGATTTTGATGACAGAGGTAATGGAGCATTGTGATGACAAGGGTTTGGAGCATTTTGATGGGAACGGTCATCGAGCATTGTGATGAAAAGGGCATGAAGCATTTTGATGAAAATGACATGGAGCTATTTCATGACAGATTTCAAGGAGACTTCTGACAATTGTCAGGGAGCATGGTGATGTCAAGTGTATGGAGCATCGCAATGACAATGTTCATGCAGCACTGCGATGACAGGGACCTGTGATATTGTGATGACAGGCATCCTGGAGCGTTGTGATGACAAGTGTCATGGAGCATCGTGATGACAATGGCATGCAGCATTGTGTTGAGAACGCCATGGAGCATTCTGATGATATGTGTCATAGATCATTGTGATGACATATGTCCGGTTCATTGTGATGACAATGGCATGGAGGATTGTGATGCCAAGTGTCATGGAGGATTGTGATGACAAAGGTAATGGAGCATTGTGATGAAAAGGGACTGGAGCATTCTGATGAGAAGGGTCATCAAGCACTGTGATGACAATGGCATGGAGCACTGTGATGAAAAGGGCATGGAGCATTGTGATGAAAAAGGAATGGAGCTATTTCATGACAGGATTCAGGAGCATAATGACAACATGTATCAGGGAGCATTGTGATGACAACTCTATTGAGCATTGTGATGACAAAGATCATGGAGCATTGAGATGAGAAGACCATGGATAATTGTGATGATTAGCGACATGGGGCGTTGTGATGACAAGTGTTATGGAACATTGTGATCACAAGTGTTTGGAGCATTGTGATGACAAAGTCATGGAGTATTGTGAAGACAGGTGTCAGGGAGCATTGTGATGACATATGTCATGGACAATTGTGATGACAGTGGCAGGGAGCATTGTGATGCCAAGTGTCATGGAGGATTGTGATGACAAAGGTAATGGAGCATTGTGCTCACAAGGTCTTGGAGCTTTGTGATGACAAGAGCATGGAGCATTTTGATGAGAAAGACATGGAGCATTCTGATGACATGCATCATGGTGCATTGTGATGACAAGAACATGGAGCATTGTGATTACAGGGGTCTTGGAGCATTTTGATGATATGGGTCATAGAGCCTTGTAATGACAATGCCATGGAACATTGTGATGGCAGGGTTCATTGAGCATTGTTATGACAGGGGTAATGGAGCCTTGTGATGAGCTGGGCATGCAGCACTACTCTGAAAATTTTCATGAATTATTGTGAAGAGAGTGTGCCTGGAGTATTGTGATGACAAAGGCCAGGAACACTGTGATACATGGGTCATGGAGGATTGTAATGACAAGGGCATGGATCAGTGTGATGAGAAGGGCATCAAACATTGTGATGACTAGCGTCATGGAGCATTGCAATGCCAATGGCATGGAGCATTGTGATGCCAAGTGTCACGGAGCTTTGTGATGGCAAATGTTGGAGCATTTTGATGAAAAGGGCAAGGTGCATTGTGATGAGAAGGGCAGGGAGCAATGTGATGACAAGGTTTATGGAGCATTGTGATGACAAGGTTCTTCAGCATTATGATGACAAACATATGGCATATTTTGATGACATGGGTCATTGAGCATTGTGCTAACAAGTGCATAGACAATTGTGATGACAAGCGTCATGGATTATTGAGATGACAATGTCATGGAGCATTGTTATGACAGGGATCAGAGAGCTTTGAGATGAGAAGTACATGGAGCATTGTGGTGACAAAAGTCACAGAGCCTTGTGATGACGAGGGCATGGAAAATTACGATGGCAATTGTCATGAAGCATTGTGATGACTGGAGTCAAGGAGAATTTTCATAACAGAGGTCATGGAGCATTGTGATGACAAGGGCATGGAGTATTGTGATGACAGGGGCATGGAGCATTGGTCTCACAATTTTCATGGATTATTGTGATGAGAGTGGGCATGGCACATTGTGATGACAAGGGCATGGAGCACTGTGATGAAAAGATCATGGAATATAGTGTAGAGAGGTGTCAGGGAGAATTGTGATGACATATATCATGGTCCATTGTGATGACAATGGCATGGAGCATTTTGATGCCAAGTGAGTTTCCCTGGTGGCGCACTGGTTGAGAGTCCACCTGCCGGTGCAGGGGACACGGGTTCGTGCCCCGGTCCGGGAGGATCCAGCATGTCGTGGAGCGGCTGGGCCCGTGAACCATGGACGCTGAGCCTGCGTGTCCGAAGCCTGTGCTCCGCAACGGGAGAGGCCACAGCAGGGAGAGGCCCGCGACATGGAGGATTGTGATGACAATGGTAATGGAGCATTGGGCTGACAAGGGCTTGGAGCATTGTGATGTCAAGGGCATAGAGCATTGTGGTGACAGGTGCATGGAGCATTGGCCTGAAAGTTTCATGGATTATTGTGATGACAGTGCACATGGCTCATTGTGAGGACTAGGGCATGGAGCACTGTGATGACAAGGTCATGATGTATTCAGTACAGAGTTGTCAGGGAGCATTGTGATGACATATATCATGGTTCATTGTGATGACAATGACATGGAGCATTTTGATGCCAAGGGTCATGGAGGATTGTGTTGATAAAGGTAATGGAGCATTGCGATGACAAGGGCTTGGAGCATTGTGATGACAAGGACATGGGCCATTGTGTTGAGAATGCCATGGATGATTGTTGTGACATGCGTGATGGAGCTTTGTTATGACAAGGGCATGGAGCATTGTGCTTACAGTATTCAAGAGCATAATGACGGCAATATCTGGGAGCATTGTGATGACAACTCTATGGAGCATTGTGATGAAAAAGTCATGGAGCATTGTGATGAGAAGACCATGGATAATTGTGATGATGAACGTCATGGGGCGTTGCGATGACAAGTGTTATGGAACATTGTGATGACAAGGGTTTGGAGCATTGTGATGACAAGGTCATGGAGTATTGTGAAGACAGGTGTCAGGGAGCATTGTGATGACATATGTCATGGTCCACTGTGATGACAGTGTCATGGAGCATTGTGATGCCAAGTGTCATGGAGGATTGTGATGACAAAGATAATGGAGCATTGTGATGACAAGGTCTTGGAACATTGTGATGACAAGGGCATGGAGCATTGTGATGAGAATGATATGGAGCATTCTAATGACATGTGTCATGGAGCTATGAGATGACAAGCGCATGGAGTATTGTTATTACAGGGGTCTTGGAGCATTGTGATGACATGGGACATGGAGTCTTGTGATGACAAGGCCTTGGAACATTGTGATGGCAGGGGACATGGAACATTTTTATGACATAGTTAATGGAGCTTTGTGATGTCCTGGGCATGGAGCGTTTTTCTGAAAATTTTCATGGATTATTGTGATGAGAGTGGGCCTGCAGGATGGTGATGACAAAGGAAAGGAACACTGTCGTACATGGGTCATGGATGATTTTAATGACAAGGGCATGGACCATTGTGATGATAAGGTCATCGAGCATTTTGATGACAAGCGTCACGGAGCCCTGTGATGACAAGGGCATGGAGCAATGTGATGAGAGGTTACATGGAGCATTGCGATGACAATGGCATGGAGCATTGTGATGCCAAGTGTGATGGAGATTTTTGATGACAAATATTGGAGCATTTTGATGACAAGGGCGTGTTGCATTGTGATGAGAAGAACAGGGAGCATTGTGATGACAGGGTCATGCAAGATTGAGATGAAAAGGGTCATGGATCATTTTGATGACTTTGGTTATGGAACATTGTGATGTCAAGGGTCATGGAGCATTTTGATGCTAAGGTCATGTAGCATTGCGATGACAGGGTTCATGGAACATTGTGATAACAGGGATGAGGGAGTATTGTGATGACTAGTGATGGAACACTCTGATATCAGTGGTGATAGAGAATTTTGATGAGAAGCGCATGGAGCATTGTGATGACAAGTTTTAAGGAGCATTGTGATGACAAGGCTTATGGAGCATTGTGATGACAAGGTTGTGCAGCATTATGATGACAAGCACATGGCACATTTTGATGACATGTGTCATGGAGCATTGTGCTGACAAGTGCATAGACCATTGTGATGACAAGGGTCATGGAGCATTGTGCTGACAAAGGCATGGAACATTTTGATGACAAGGATCAGAGAGCATTGTGATGAGAACTTCATGGAGCATTGTGGTGAGAAAAGTCACAGAGCCTTGTGTTGTCGAGAGCATGGACAATTGTGATGACAAATGTCATGAAGCATTGTGATGACTAGAGTCAAGGAGAATTTTCATAAAAGAGGTCATGGAGCATTGTGATGACAAGGGCATGGAGCATTGTGGTGACAGGGGCATGGACAATGGGTCTGACCATTTTCATGGATTATTGTGATGACAGTGGTCATGGCACACTGTGATGACAAGTGCATGGGGCACTGTGATAACAAGGTCATAGAGTATAGGGTAGAGAGGTGTCAGGGAGAATTGTGGTGACATATATCATGGTCCATTGTGATGACAATGTCATGGAGCATTTTGATGCCAAGTGACATGGAGGATTGTGATGACAATGATAATGGAGCATTGGGCTGACAAGGGCTTGGAGCATTGTGATGTCAAGGGCATAGAGCATTGTGGTGACAGGGGCATGGAGCATTGGCCTGACAAGTTTCATGGATTATTGTGATGACAGTGTGCATGGCGCATTGTGATGACTAGGGCATGGAGCACTGTGATGACAAGGTCATGAAGTATTGTGTAGAGAGTTGTCAGGGAGCATTGTTATGACATATATCGTGGTTCATTGTGATGAAAATGGCCTGGAGCATTGTGATGCCAAGGGTCATGGAGGATTGTGTTGATAAAGGAAATGGAACATTGTGATGACAAGGGCTTGGAACATTGTGATGACAAGGACATGGGCCATTGTGTTGAGAATGCCATGGATCATTTTGGTGACATGCGTGATGGAGCTATGTTAGGACAAGGGCATGGAGCATTTTGATTACAGTATTCAAGAGCATAATGACGACAAGTATCTCGGAGTATTGTGATTACAACTCTATTGAGCATTGTGATGAAAAAGTCATGGAGCATTGTGATGAGAAGACCATGGATAATTGTGATGATGAACGTCATTGGGCATTGTGATGACAAGTGTTATGGAACATTGTGATGACAAGGGTTTGGAGCAATGTGATGAGAGGTTACATGGAGCATTGCGAAGACAATGGCATGGAGCATTGTGATGCCAAGTGTGATGGAGATTTTTGATGACAAATATTGGAACATTTTGATGACAAGGGCGTGGTGCATTGTGATGAGAAGAACAGGGAGCATTGTGATGACAGGGTCATGTAAGATTGAGATGAAAAGTGTCATGGATCATTTTGATGACTTGGGTTATGGAACATTGTATTGTCAAGTGTCATGGAGCATTTTGATGCTAAGGTCAGGTAGCATTGCCATGACAGGGTTCATGGAACATTGTGATAACAGGGATGAGGGTGTACTGTGATGACTAGTGATGGAACACTCTGATATCAGTGGTGAGAGAGAATTTTGATGAGAAGTGCATGGAGCATTGTGATGACAAGTTTTAAGGAGCATTGTGATGACAAGGCTTATGGAGCATTGTGATGACAAGGCTGAGCAGCATTATGATGACAAACGCATGGCACATTTTGATGATATGTGTCATGGAGCATTGTGCTGACAAGTGCATAGACCATTGTGATGACAAGGGTCATGGAGCACTGTGCTGACAAAGGCATGGAACATTGTGATGACAAGGATCAGAGAGCATTGTGATGAGAACTTCATGGAGCATTGTGGTGAGAAAAGTCACAGAGCCTTGTGATGTCGAGGGCATGGACAATTGTGATGACAAATGTCATGAAGCATTGTGATGACTGGAGTCAAGGAGAATTTTCATAAAAGAGGTCATGGAGCATTGTGATGACAAGGGCATGGAGCATTGTGGTGACAGGGCATGGACAATGGGTCTGACCATTTTCATGGATTATTGTGATGACAGTGGTCATGGCACTTTGTGATGACAAGTGCATGGAGCACTGTGATAACAAGGTCATGGAGTATTGTCTAGAGAGGTGTCAGGGAGCATTGTGATGACATATATCATGTACCATTGTGATGACAATGGCGTGGAGCATTGTGATGCCAAGTGTCATGGAGGATTGTGATGACAAAGGTAATGGAGCATTCTGATTACAAGGGTATGGAGCATTGTGATGACAAGGGCCATTGAAAATTTTAATGACAACTTCGGGAAACATTGGGATGACAAAGCACATGGAGCTTGCTATGACAGGGGTCATGGAGCATTGTGATGACAAGTGCATGGAAAATTTTGATGACAAGAGCCTGTATCATTGTGATGAGAAGTGTCATGGAGCATTTTGATGAAAAGAACGTGGAGAAATGTGATGACAGGTGTCATGGAACATTGTGATGACCAGGGCAAGGAGCATTGTGATGGTAAGCCCGTGGAGCACTGTGATGAGAAGACCATGGAAAATAGTGATGAGGAGCATCATGGAGCACTGTAATGACAATGGACCTTGAGCATTGTGAGGACAGGTGCCATGGAGCATTGTGATGTCAGTGGTCATAGAGCATTGTGATGCCAAGCTTCATCGAGCATTCTGATCACAAGCTTGTGCAGTAATATGACGACAATAGATGGAGCAATGTGATGACAAGGGCATGGAGCACGGTGATGACAAGGTCATGGAATTTTGTGAAAACAGATGTCAGGGAGCATTTTGATGAAATATATCATGGCCCATTGTGATGACAATGGCATGGAGCATTGTGAGGCCAAGTGTCATGGAGGATTTTGATGACAGAGGTAATGGAGCATTGTGATGACAAGGGTTTGGAGCATTTTGATGGGAACGGTCATCGAGCATTGTGATGAAAAGGGCATGAAGCATTTTGATGAAAATGACATGGAGCTATTTCATGACAGATTTCAAGGAGACTTCTGACAATTGTCAGGGAGCATGGTGATGTCAAGTGTATGGAGCATCGCAATGACAATGTTCATGCAGCACTGCGATGACAGGGACCTGTGATATTGTGATGACAGGCATCCTGGAGCGTTGTGATGACAAGTGTCATGGAGCATCGTGATGACAATGGCATGCAGCATTGTGTTGAGAACGCCATGGAGCATTCTGATGATATGTGTCATAGATCATTGTGATGACATATGTCCGGTTCATTGTGATGACAATGGCATGGAGGATTGTGATGCCAAGTGTCATGGAGGATTGTGATGACAAAGGTAATGGAGCATTGTGATGAAAAGGGACTGGAGCATTCTGATGAGAAGGGTCATCAAGCACTGTGATGACAATGGCATGGAGCACTGTGATGAAAAGGGCATGGAGCATTGTGATGAAAAAGGAATGGAGCTATTTCATGACAGGATTCAGGAGCATAATGACAACATGTATCAGGGAGCATTGTGATGACAACTCTATTGAGCATTGTGATGACAAAGATCATGGAGCATTGAGATGAGAAGACCATGGATAATTGTGATGATTAGCGACATGGGGCGTTGTGATGACAAGTGTTATGGAACATTGTGATCACAAGTGTTTGGAGCATTGTGATGACAAAGTCATGGAGTATTGTGAAGACAGGTGTCAGGGAGCATTGTGATGACATATGTCATGGACAATTGTGATGACAGTGGCAGGGAGCATTGTGATGCCAAGTGTCATGGAGGATTGTGATGACAAAGGTAATGGAGCATTGTGCTCACAAGGTCTTGGAGCTTTGTGATGACAAGAGCATGGAGCATTTTGATGAGAAAGACATGGAGCATTCTGATGACATGCATCATGGTGCATTGTGATGACAAGAACATGGAGCATTGTGATTACAGGGGTCTTGGAGCATTTTGATGATATGGGTCATAGAGCCTTGTAATGACAATGCCATGGAACATTGTGATGGCAGGGTTCATTGAGCATTGTTATGACAGGGGTAATGGAGCCTTGTGATGAGCTGGGCATGCAGCACTACTCTGAAAATTTTCATGAATTATTGTGAAGAGAGTGTGCCTGGAGTATTGTGATGACAAAGGCCAGGAACACTGTGATACATGGGTCATGGAGGATTGTAATGACAAGGGCATGGATCAGTGTGATGAGAAGGGCATCAAACATTGTGATGACTAGCGTCATGGAGCATTGCAATGCCAATGGCATGGAGCATTGTGATGCCAAGTGTCACGGAGCTTTGTGATGGCAAATGTTGGAGCATTTTGATGAAAAGGGCAAGGTGCATTGTGATGAGAAGGGCAGGGAGCAATGTGATGACAAGGTTTATGGAGCATTGTGATGACAAGGTTCTTCAGCATTATGATGACAAACATATGGCATATTTTGATGACATGGGTCATTGAGCATTGTGCTAACAAGTGCATAGACAATTGTGATGACAAGCGTCATGGATTATTGAGATGACAATGTCATGGAGCATTGTTATGACAGGGATCAGAGAGCTTTGAGATGAGAAGTACATGGAGCATTGTGGTGACAAAAGTCACAGAGCCTTGTGATGACGAGGGCATGGAAAATTACGATGGCAATTGTCATGAAGCATTGTGATGACTGGAGTCAAGGAGAATTTTCATAACAGAGGTCATGGAGCATTGTGATGACAAGGGCATGGAGTATTGTGATGACAGGGGCATGGAGCATTGGTCTCACAATTTTCATGGATTATTGTGATGAGAGTGGGCATGGCACATTGTGATGACAAGGGCATGGAGCACTGTGATGAAAAGATCATGGAATATAGTGTAGAGAGGTGTCAGGGAGAATTGTGATGACATATATCATGGTCCATTGTGATGACAATGGCATGGAGCATTTTGATGCCAAGTGAGTTTCCCTGGTGGCGCACTGGTTGAGAGTCCACCTGCCGGTGCAGGGGACACGGGTTCGTGCCCCGGTCCGGGAGGATCCAGCATGTCGTGGAGCGGCTGGGCCCGTGAACCATGGACGCTGAGCCTGCGTGTCCGAAGCCTGTGCTCCGTAACGGGAGAGGCCACAGCAGGGAGAGGCCCGCGACATGGAGGATTGTGATGACAATGGTAATGGAGCATTGGGCTGACAAGGGCTTGGAGCATTGTGATGTCAAGGGCATAGAGCATTGTGGTGACAGGTGCATGGAGCATTGGCCTGAAAGTTTCATGGATTATTGTGATGACAGTGCACATGGCTCATTGTGAGGACTAGGGCATGGAGCACTGTGATGACAAGGTCATGATGTATTCAGTACAGAGTTGTCAGGGAGCATTGTGATGACATATATCATGGTTCATTGTGATGACAATGACATGGAGCATTTTGATGCCAAGGGTCATGGAGGATTGTGTTGATAAAGGTAATGGAGCATTGCGATGACAAGGGCTTGGAGCATTGTGATGACAAGGACATGGGCCATTGTGTTGAGAATGCCATGGATGATTGTTGTGACATGCGTGATGGAGCTTTGTTATGACAAGGGCATGGAGCATTGTGCTTACAGTATTCAAGAGCATAATGACGGCAATATCTGGGAGCATTGTGATGACAACTCTATGGAGCATTGTGATGAAAAAGTCATGGAGCATTGTGATGAGAAGACCATGGATAATTGTGATGATGAACGTCATGGGGCGTTGCGATGACAAGTGTTATGGAACATTGTGATGACAAGGGTTTGGAGCATTGTGATGACAAGGTCATGGAGTATTGTGAAGACAGGTGTCAGGGAGCATTGTGATGACATATGTCATGGTCCACTGTGATGACAGTGTCATGGAGCATTGTGATGCCAAGTGTCATGGAGGATTGTGATGACAAAGATAATGGAGCATTGTGATGACAAGGTCTTGGAACATTGTGATGACAAGGGCATGGAGCATTGTGATGAGAATGATATGGAGCATTCTAATGACATGTGTCATGGAGCTATGAGATGACAAGCGCATGGAGTATTGTTATTACAGGGGTCTTGGAGCATTGTGATGACATGGGACATGGAGTCTTGTGATGACAAGGCCTTGGAACATTGTGATGGCAGGGGACATGGAACATTTTTATGACATAGTTAATGGAGCTTTGTGATGTCCTGGGCATGGAGCGTTTTTCTGAAAATTTTCATGGATTATTGTGATGAGAGTGGGCCTGCAGGATGGTGATGACAAAGGAAAGGAACACTGTCGTACATGGGTCATGGATGATTTTAATGACAAGGGCATGGACCATTGTGATGATAAGGTCATCGAGCATTTTGATGACAAGCGTCACGGAGCCCTGTGATGACAAGGGCATGGAGCAATGTGATGAGAGGTTACATGGAGCATTGCGATGACAATGGCATGGAGCATTGTGATGCCAAGTGTGATGGAGATTTTTGATGACAAATATTGGAGCATTTTGATGACAAGGGCGTGTTGCATTGTGATGAGAAGAACAGGGAGCATTGTGATGACAGGGTCATGCAAGATTGAGATGAAAAGGGTCATGGATCATTTTGATGACTTTGGTTATGGAACATTGTGATGTCAAGGGTCATGGAGCATTTTGATGCTAAGGTCATGTAGCATTGCGATGACAGGGTTCATGGAACATTGTGATAACAGGGATGAGGGAGTATTGTGATGACTAGTGATGGAACACTCTGATATCAGTGGTGATAGAGAATTTTGATGAGAAGCGCATGGAGCATTGTGATGACAAGTTTTAAGGAGCATTGTGATGACAAGGCTTATGGAGCATTGTGATGACAAGGTTGTGCAGCATTATGATGACAAGCACATGGCACATTTTGATGACATGTGTCATGGAGCATTGTGCTGACAAGTGCATAGACCATTGTGATGACAAGGGTCATGGAGCATTGTGCTGACAAAGGCATGGAACATTTTGATGACAAGGATCAGAGAGCATTGTGATGAGAACTTCATGGAGCATTGTGGTGAGAAAAGTCACAGAGCCTTGTGTTGTCGAGAGCATGGACAATTGTGATGACAAATGTCATGAAGCATTGTGATGACTAGAGTCAAGGAGAATTTTCATAAAAGAGGTCATGGAGCATTGTGATGACAAGGGCATGGAGCATTGTGGTGACAGGGGCATGGACAATGGGTCTGACCATTTTCATGGATTATTGTGATGACAGTGGTCATGGCACACTGTGATGACAAGTGCATGGGGCACTGTGATAACAAGGTCATAGAGTATAGGGTAGAGAGGTGTCAGGGAGAATTGTGGTGACATATATCATGGTCCATTGTGATGACAATGTCATGGAGCATTTTGATGCCAAGTGACATGGAGGATTGTGATGACAATGATAATGGAGCATTGGGCTGACAAGGGCTTGGAGCATTGTGATGTCAAGGGCATAGAGCATTGTGGTGACAGGGGCATGGAGCATTGGCCTGACAAGTTTCATGGATTATTGTGATGACAGTGTGCATGGCGCATTGTGATGACTAGGGCATGGAGCACTGTGATGACAAGGTCATGAAGTATTGTGTAGAGAGTTGTCAGGGAGCATTGTTATGACATATATCGTGGTTCATTGTGATGAAAATGGCCTGGAGCATTGTGATGCCAAGGGTCATGGAGGATTGTGTTGATAAAGGAAATGGAACATTGTGATGACAAGGGCTTGGAACATTGTGATGACAAGGACATGGGCCATTGTGTTGAGAATGCCATGGATCATTTTGGTGACATGCGTGATGGAGCTATGTTAGGACAAGGGCATGGAGCATTTTGATTACAGTATTCAAGAGCATAATGACGACAAGTATCTCGGAGTATTGTGATTACAACTCTATTGAGCATTGTGATGAAAAAGTCATGGAGCATTGTGATGAGAAGACCATGGATAATTGTGATGATGAACGTCATTGGGCATTGTGATGACAAGTGTTATGGAACATTGTGATGACAAGGGTTTGGAGCAATGTGATGAGAGGTTACATGGAGCATTGCGAAGACAATGGCATGGAGCATTGTGATGCCAAGTGTGATGGAGATTTTTGATGACAAATATTGGAACATTTTGATGACAAGGGCGTGGTGCATTGTGATGAGAAGAACAGGGAGCATTGTGATGACAGGGTCATGTAAGATTGAGATGAAAAGTGTCATGGATCATTTTGATGACTTGGGTTATGGAACATTGTATTGTCAAGTGTCATGGAGCATTTTGATGCTAAGGTCAGGTAGCATTGCCATGACAGGGTTCATGGAACATTGTGATAACAGGGATGAGGGTGTACTGTGATGACTAGTGATGGAACACTCTGATATCAGTGGTGAGAGAGAATTTTGATGAGAAGTGCATGGAGCATTGTGATGACAAGTTTTAAGGAGCATTGTGATGACAAGGCTTATGGAGCATTGTGATGACAAGGCTGAGCAGCATTATGATGACAAACGCATGGCACATTTTGATGATATGTGTCATGGAGCATTGTGCTGACAAGTGCATAGACCATTGTGATGACAAGGGTCATGGAGCACTGTGCTGACAAAGGCATGGAACATTGTGATGACAAGGATCAGAGAGCATTGTGATGAGAACTTCATGGAGCATTGTGGTGAGAAAAGTCACAGAGCCTTGTGATGTCGAGGGCATGGACAATTGTGATGACAAATGTCATGAAGCATTGTGATGACTGGAGTCAAGGAGAATTTTCATAAAAGAGGTCATGGAGCATTGTGATGACAAGGGCATGGAGCATTGTGGTGACAGGGCATGGACAATGGGTCTGACCATTTTCATGGATTATTGTGATGACAGTGGTCATGGCACTTTGTGATGACAAGTGCATGGAGCACTGTGATAACAAGGTCATGGAGTATTGTCTAGAGAGGTGTCAGGGAGCATTGTGATGACATATATCATGTACCATTGTGATGACAATGGCGTGGAGCATTGTGATGCCAAGTGTCATGGAGGATTGTGATGACAAAGGTAATGGAGCATTCTGATTACAAGGGTATGGAGCATTGTGATGACAAGGGCCATTGAAAATTTTAATGACAACTTCGGGAAACATTGGGATGACAAAGCACATGGAGCTTGCTATGACAGGGGTCATGGAGCATTGTGATGACAAGTGCATGGAAAATTTTGATGACAAGAGCCTGTATCATTGTGATGAGAAGTGTCATGGAGCATTTTGATGAAAAGAACGTGGAGAAATGTGATGACAGGTGTCATGGAACATTGTGATGACCAGGGCAAGGAGCATTGTGATGGTAAGCCCGTGGAGCACTGTGATGAGAAGACCATGGAAAATAGTGATGAGGAGCATCATGGAGCACTGTAATGACAATGGACCTTGAGCATTGTGAGGACAGGTGCCATGGAGCATTGTGATGTCAGTGGTCATAGAGCATTGTGATGCCAAGCTTCATCGAGCATTCTGATCACAAGCTTGTGCAGTAATATGACGACAATAGATGGAGCAATGTGATGACAAGGGCATGGAGCACGGTGATGACAAGGTCATGGAATTTTGTGAAAACAGATGTCAGGGAGCATTTTGATGAAATATATCATGGCCCATTGTGATGACAATGGCATGGAGCATTGTGAGGCCAAGTGTCATGGAGGATTTTGATGACAGAGGTAATGGAGCATTGTGATGACAAGGGTTTGGAGCATTTTGATGGGAACGGTCATCGAGCATTGTGATGAAAAGGGCATGAAGCATTTTGATGAAAATGACATGGAGCTATTTCATGACAGATTTCAAGGAGACTTCTGACAATTGTCAGGGAGCATGGTGATGTCAAGTGTATGGAGCATCGCAATGACAATGTTCATGCAGCACTGCGATGACAGGGACCTGTGATATTGTGATGACAGGCATCCTGGAGCGTTGTGATGACAAGTGTCATGGAGCATCGTGATGACAATGGCATGCAGCATTGTGTTGAGAACGCCATGGAGCATTCTGATGATATGTGTCATAGATCATTGTGATGACATATGTCCGGTTCATTGTGATGACAATGGCATGGAGGATTGTGATGCCAAGTGTCATGGAGGATTGTGATGACAAAGGTAATGGAGCATTGTGATGAAAAGGGACTGGAGCATTCTGATGAGAAGGGTCATCAAGCACTGTGATGACAATGGCATGGAGCACTGTGATGAAAAGGGCATGGAGCATTGTGATGAAAAAGGAATGGAGCTATTTCATGACAGGATTCAGGAGCATAATGACAACATGTATCAGGGAGCATTGTGATGACAACTCTATTGAGCATTGTGATGACAAAGATCATGGAGCATTGAGATGAGAAGACCATGGATAATTGTGATGATTAGCGACATGGGGCGTTGTGATGACAAGTGTTATGGAACATTGTGATCACAAGTGTTTGGAGCATTGTGATGACAAAGTCATGGAGTATTGTGAAGACAGGTGTCAGGGAGCATTGTGATGACATATGTCAT
This sequence comes from Mesoplodon bidens, assembly GCF_964165515.1. Classification (NCBI taxonomy): domain Eukaryota; kingdom Metazoa; phylum Chordata; class Mammalia; order Artiodactyla; family Ziphiidae; genus Mesoplodon; species Mesoplodon bidens. The sequence goes on from NW_027671391.1 coordinate 183,936, forward strand.
GGACAATTGTGATGACAGTGGCAGGGAGCATTGTGATGCCAAGTGTCATGGAGGATTGTGATGACAAAGGTAATGGAGCATTGTGCTCACAAGGTCTTGGAGCTTTGTGATGACAAGAGCATGGAGCATTTTGATGAGAAAGACATGGAGCATTCTGATGACATGCATCATGGTGCATTGTGATGACAAGAACATGGAGCATTGTGATTACAGGGGTCTTGGAGCATTTTGATGATATGGGTCATAGAGCCTTGTAATGACAATGCCATGGAACATTGTGATGGCAGGGTTCATTGAGCATTGTTATGACAGGGGTAATGGAGCCTTGTGATGAGCTGGGCATGCAGCACTACTCTGAAAATTTTCATGAATTATTGTGAAGAGAGTGTGCCTGGAGTATTGTGATGACAAAGGCCAGGAACACTGTGATACATGGGTCATGGAGGATTGTAATGACAAGGGCATGGATCAGTGTGATGAGAAGGGCATCAAACATTGTGATGACTAGCGTCATGGAGCATTGCAATGCCAATGGCATGGAGCATTGTGATGCCAAGTGTCACGGAGCTTTGTGATGGCAAATGTTGGAGCATTTTGATGAAAAGGGCAAGGTGCATTGTGATGAGAAGGGCAGGGAGCAATGTGATGACAAGGTTTATGGAGCATTGTGATGACAAGGTTCTTCAGCATTATGATGACAAACATATGGCATATTTTGATGACATGGGTCATTGAGCATTGTGCTAACAAGTGCATAGACAATTGTGATGACAAGCGTCATGGATTATTGAGATGACAATGTCATGGAGCATTGTTATGACAGGGATCAGAGAGCTTTGAGATGAGAAGTACATGGAGCATTGTGGTGACAAAAGTCACAGAGCCTTGTGATGACGAGGGCATGGAAAATTACGATGGCAATTGTCATGAAGCATTGTGATGACTGGAGTCAAGGAGAATTTTCATAACAGAGGTCATGGAGCATTGTGATGACAAGGGCATGGAGTATTGTGATGACAGGGGCATGGAGCATTGGTCTCACAATTTTCATGGATTATTGTGATGAGAGTGGGCATGGCACATTGTGATGACAAGGGCATGGAGCACTGTGATGAAAAGATCATGGAATATAGTGTAGAGAGGTGTCAGGGAGAATTGTGATGACATATATCATGGTCCATTGTGATGACAATGGCATGGAGCATTTTGATGCCAAGTGAGTTTCCCTGGTGGCGCACTGGTTGAGAGTCCACCTGCCGGTGCAGGGGACACGGGTTCGTGCCCCGGTCCGGGAGGATCCAGCATGTCGTGGAGCGGCTGGGCCCGTGAACCATGGACGCTGAGCCTGCGTGTCCGAAGCCTGTGCTCCGCAACGGGAGAGGCCACAGCAGGGAGAGGCCCGCGACATGGAGGATTGTGATGACAATGGTAATGGAGCATTGGGCTGACAAGGGCTTGGAGCATTGTGATGTCAAGGGCATAGAGCATTGTGGTGACAGGTGCATGGAGCATTGGCCTGAAAGTTTCATGGATTATTGTGATGACAGTGCACATGGCTCATTGTGAGGACTAGGGCATGGAGCACTGTGATGACAAGGTCATGATGTATTCAGTACAGAGTTGTCAGGGAGCATTGTGATGACATATATCATGGTTCATTGTGATGACAATGACATGGAGCATTTTGATGCCAAGGGTCATGGAGGATTGTGTTGATAAAGGTAATGGAGCATTGCGATGACAAGGGCTTGGAGCATTGTGATGACAAGGACATGGGCCATTGTGTTGAGAATGCCATGGATGATTGTTGTGACATGCGTGATGGAGCTTTGTTATGACAAGGGCATGGAGCATTGTGCTTACAGTATTCAAGAGCATAATGACGGCAATATCTGGGAGCATTGTGATGACAACTCTATGGAGCATTGTGATGAAAAAGTCATGGAGCATTGTGATGAGAAGACCATGGATAATTGTGATGATGAACGTCATGGGGCGTTGCGATGACAAGTGTTATGGAACATTGTGATGACAAGGGTTTGGAGCATTGTGATGACAAGGTCATGGAGTATTGTGAAGACAGGTGTCAGGGAGCATTGTGATGACATATGTCATGGTCCACTGTGATGACAGTGTCATGGAGCATTGTGATGCCAAGTGTCATGGAGGATTGTGATGACAAAGATAATGGAGCATTGTGATGACAAGGTCTTGGAACATTGTGATGACAAGGGCATGGAGCATTGTGATGAGAATGATATGGAGCATTCTAATGACATGTGTCATGGAGCTATGAGATGACAAGCGCATGGAGTATTGTTATTACAGGGGTCTTGGAGCATTGTGATGACATGGGACATGGAGTCTTGTGATGACAAGGCCTTGGAACATTGTGATGGCAGGGGACATGGAACATTTTTATGACATAGTTAATGGAGCTTTGTGATGTCCTGGGCATGGAGCGTTTTTCTGAAAATTTTCATGGATTATTGTGATGAGAGTGGGCCTGCAGGATTGTGATGACAAAGGAAAGGAACACTGTCGTACATGGGTCATGGATGATTTTAATGACAAGGGCATGGACCATGTGATGATAAGGTCATCGAGCATTTTGATGACAAGCGTCACGGAGCCCTGTGATGACAAGGGCATGGAGCAATGTGATGAGAGGTTACATGGAGCATTGCGATGACAATGGCATGGAGCATTGTGATGCCAAGTGTGATGGAGATTTTTGATGACAAATATTGGAGCATTTTGATGACAAGGGCGTGTTGCATTGTGATGAGAAGAACAGGGAGCATTGTGATGACAGGGTCATGCAAGATTGAGATGAAAAGGGTCATGGATCATTTTGATGACTTTGGTTATGGAACATTGTGATGTCAAGGGTCATGGAGCATTTTGATGCTAAGGTCATGTAGCATTGCGATGACAGGGTTCATGGAACATTGTGATAACAGGGATGAGGGAGTATTGTGATGACTAGTGATGGAACACTCTGATATCAGTGGTGATAGAGAATTTTGATGAGAAGCGCATGGAGCATTGTGATGACAAGTTTTAAGGAGCATTGTGATGACAAGGCTTATGGAGCATTGTGATGACAAGGTTGTGCAGCATTATGATGACAAGCGCATGGCACATTTTGATGACATGTGTCATGGAGCATTGTGCTGACAAGTGCATAGACCATTGTGATGACAAGGGTCATGGAGCATTGTGCTGACAAAGGCATGGAACATTTTGATGACAAGGATCAGAGAGCATTGTGATGAGAACTTCATGGAGCATTGTGGTGAGAAAAGTCACAGAGCCTTGTGTTGTCGAGAGCATGGACAATTGTGATGACAAATGTCATGAAGCATTGTGATGACTAGAGTCAAGGAGAATTTTCATAAAAGAGGTCATGGAGCATTGTGATGACAAGGGCATGGAGCATTGTGGTGACAGGGGCATGGACAATGGGTCTGACCATTTTCATGGATTATTGTGATGACAGTGGTCATGGCACACTGTGATGACAAGTGCATGGGGCACTGTGATAACAAGGTCATAGAGTATAGGGTAGAGAGGTGTCAGGGAGAATTGTGGTGACATATATCATGGTCCATTGTGATGACAATGTCATGGAGCATTTTGATGCCAAGTGACATGGAGGATTGTGATGACAATGATAATGGAGCATTGGGCTGACAAGGGCTTGGAGCATTGTGATGTCAAGGGCATAGAGCATTGTGGTGACAGGGGCATGGAGCATTGGCCTGACAAGTTTCATGGATTATTGTGATGACAGTGTGCATGGCGCATTGTGATGACTAGGGCATGGAGCACTGTGATGACAAGGTCATGAAGTATTGTGTAGAGAGTTGTCAGGGAGCATTGTTATGACATATATCGTGGTTCATTGTGATGAAAATGGCCTGGAGCATTGTGATGCCAAGGGTCATGGAGGATTGTGTTGATAAAGGAAATGGAACATTGTGATGACAAGGGCTTGGAACATTGTGATGACAAGGACATGGGCCATTGTGTTGAGAATGCCATGGATCATTTTGGTGACATGCGTGATGGAGCTATGTTAGGGCAAGGGCATGGAGCATTTTGATTACAGTATTCAAGAGCATAATGACGACAAGTATCTCGGAGTATTGTGATTACAACTCTATTGAGCATTGTGATGAAAAAGTCATGGAGCATTGTGATGAGAAGACCATGGATAATTGTGATGATGAACGTCATTGGGCATTGTGATGACAAGTGTTATGGAACATTGTGATGACAAGGGTTTGGAGCATTGTGATGACAAGGTCATGGAGTATTGTGAAGACAGGTGTCAGGGAGCATTGTGATGATATATGTCATGGTCCACTGTGATGACAGTGTCATGGAGCATTGTGATGCCAAGTGTCATGGAGGATTGTGATGGCAAAGGTAATGGAGAATTGTGATGACAAGGGCATGGAGCACTGTGATGAGAATGATATGGAGCATTCTAATGAGATGTGTCATGGAGCTATGAGATGACAAGCTCATGGAGCATTGTTATTACAGGGGTATTGGAGCATTGTGATGACATGGCTCATGGAGACTTGTGATGAAAAGGCCTTGAAACATTGTGATGGCAGGGGACATGGTGCATTTTTATGACATAGTTAATGGAGCATTGTGATGTCCTGGGCATGGAGCGTTTTTCTGAAAATTTTCATGGATTATTGTGATGAGAGTGGGCCTGCAGGATTGTGATGACAAAGGAAAGGAACACTGTCGTACATGGGTCATGGATGATTTCAATGACACGGACATGAACCATTGTGATGAGAAGCTCATCGAGCATTGTGATGACAAGCGTCATGGAGCCCTGTGATGACAAGGGCATGGAGCAATGTGATGAGAGCTTACATGGAGCATTGTGATGACAATGGCATGGAGCATTGTGATGCCAAGTGTGATGGAGATTTTCGATGACAAATATTGGAGCATTTTGATGACAAGGGCGTGGTGCATTGTGATGAGAAGAACAGGGAGCATTGTGATGACAGGGTCATGCAAGATTGAGATGAAAAGTGTCATGGATCATTTTGATGACTTGGGTTATGGAACATTGTGATGTCAAGGGTCATGGAGCATTTTGATGCTAAGGTCATGTAGCATTGCGATGACAGGGGTCATGTAACATTGTGATGACAGGGATGAGGGAGTATTGTGATGACTAGTGATGGAACACTCTGATATCATTGGTGAGAGAGAATTTTGATGAGAAGTGCATGCAGCATTGTGATGACAAGTTTTAAGGAGCATTGTGATGACAAGGCTTATGGAGCATTGTGATGACAAGGTTGAGCAGCATTATGATGACAAGCGCATGGCATATTTTGATGACATGTGTCATGGAGCATTGTGCTGACAAGTGCATAGTCCATTGTGATGACAAGGGTCATGGAGCATTGTGCTGACAAAGGCATGGAACATTGTGATGACAAGGATCAGAGAGCATTGTGATGAGAACTTCATGGATCATTGTGGTGAGAAAAGCCACAGAGCCTTGTGATGTCGAGGGCATGGACAATTGTGATGACATATGTCATGAAGCATTATGACGAATGGAGTCCAGGAAAATTTTCATAAAAGAGGTCATGGAGCATTGTGATGACAAGGGCATGGAGCATTGTGGTGACAGGGGCATGGTCAATGGGTCTGACCATTTTCATGGATAATTGTGATGACAGTGGTCATGGCACATTGTGATGACAAGGGCATGGAGCACTGTGATAACAAGGTCATGGAGTATTGTGTAGAGAGGTGTCAGGGAGCATTGTGATGACATATATCATGGACCATTGTGATGACAATGTCGTTGAACATTGTGATGCCAAGTGGCATGGAGGATTGTGATGACAAAGGTAATGGAGCATTCTGATTACAAGGGCATGGAGCACTGTGATGACAAGGGCCATTGACAATTTTAATGACAACTTCAGGAAGCATTGGGATGACAAAGCGTATGGAGCTTGCTATGACAGGGGTCATGGAGCATTGCGATGACAAGTGCATGTAAAATTGTGATGACAAGAGACTGTATCATTGTGATGAGAAGTGTCATGGAGCATTGTGATGAAAAGAACGTGGAGAATTGTGATGACAGGGGACATGGAACATTGTGATGACCAGGGCATGGAGCATTGTGATGGCAAGACCATGGAGCATTGTAATGAGAAGACCATGGATCATTGAGATGAGGAGCGTCATGGAGCACTGTAATGACAAGGGGCATTGAGCATTGTGAGGACAGGTGTCATGGAGCATTGTGATGACAAGCGTCATCGAGCATTCTGATCACAAGCTTGTGGAGTAATATGATGACAATAGATGGAGCATTGTGATGACAAGGGCATGGAGCACGGTGATGACAAGGTCAAGGAATTTTGTGAAACAGTTGTCAGGGAGCTTTTTGATGAAATATGTCATAGTCCATTGTGATGACAATGGCATGGAGCATTGTGAGGCCAAGTGTCATGGAGGATTGTGATGACAGAGGTAATGGAGCATCGTGATGACATGGGTTTGGAGCATTGTGATGACAAGGGTCATCGAGCATTGTGATGAAAAGGGCATGAAGCATTGTGATGAAAAAGGCATGTAGCTATTACATGACAGATTTCAAGGAGACTTCTGAACATTGTCAGGGAGCATGGTGATGTCAAGTGTATTGAGCATTGTGATGACAATGTTCATGCAGCACTGCGATGACAGGGTCCTGTGATATTGTGATGACAGGCATCCTGGAGCGTTGTGATGACAAGTGTCATGGAGCATTGTGATGACAATGGCATGCAGCATTGTGTTGAGAACGCCATGGAGCATTCTGATGATATGCGTCATAGATCATTGTGATGACATATGTCCGGTTCATTGTGATGACAATGACATGGAGCATTGTGATGCCAAGTGTCATGGAGGATTGTGATGACAAGGTAATGGAGCATTGTGATGACAAGGGACTGGAGCATTCTGATGACAAGGGTCATCAAGCATTGTGATGACAATGGCATGGAGCACTGTGATGAAAAGGGCATGGAGCATTGTGATGAAAAAGGAATGGAGCTATTTCGTAACAGAGTTCAAGGAGACTTCTGACAGTTGTCAGGAGGCATTTTGATGACAAGTGTATTGAGCATTGTGATGACACAGGTCATGGAGCATTGTGATGAAAAGGGCATGATATATTGTGATGACAGGCATCATGGAGCGTTGTGATGACAAGGGTAATGGAGCATCCTAATGACAATGACATTGAGCATAGTGTTGAGAATGCCATGGAGCATTCTGATGACATGCGTCAAGGAGGTTTGTGATGACAAGTGCATGGAGCATTGTAATTACAGGGGTCTGGGAACGTTGTGATGAAAAGGGCATGGATCATTGTGATGAAAAAGGCATGGAGCCTTGTCATGACAGGATTCAAGGAGCATAATGACAAGAAGTATCAGGGAGCATTGTGATGACAAATCTATTGAGCATTGTGATGACAAAGATCATGGAGCATTGAGATGAGAAGACCATGGAAAATTGTGATGATGAGCGTCATGGGGCGTTGTGATGACAAGTGTTATGGAACATTGTGATCACAAGGTTTTGGAGTATTGTGATGACAAGGTCATCGAGTATTGTGAAGACAGGTGTCAGGGAGCATTATGATGCCCAGTGTCATGAAGGATTGTGGTGACAAATGTAATGGAGCATTGTGAAGACAAGGGCTTGGAGCATTTTGATGACAAGGACATGGAACATTGTTATGACAATGACATGGTGCATTCTGATGAGAAGTACATGAAGCATTCTGCTGACTAGCGTCATGGAGCTTTGTGATGACAAGCGCATGGAGCATTGTGATTACAGGGGTCTTGGAGCATTGTGATGACATAGGTCATGGTGTCTTGTGATGACAAGGCAGTGCAACATTGTGATTGCAGGGGTCATGGAGCATTGTTATGACAGGGGTAATGGAGCATTGTGATGACCTGGGCATGCATCATTAGTCTGAAAATTTTCATGGATTATTGTGATGAGAGTTGGCCTGGAGCATTGTGATGACAAGGGAATGGAGCATTGTGATGAAAATGTCCTGGAGCATCGTTATGAGAAGACCATTGATCCTTGTGATGACAAGTCTCATGGAGCAATTTCATGAAAAGGGGCATGGAGCATTGTGATTACAGGGGTTGGAGAATTGTGATGACAAGGGCATGGAGCATTGTGTTGAGAATGCCATGGATCATTCTGATGGCATGCGTCATGGAGCTTTGTGATGACAAGGGCATGGAGCATTGTGATTACAGGGTTCTTGGAGCATTGTGATGAAAAGAGCATGGATCATTGTGATGGAAAAGGCATGGAGCCTTGTCATGACTGGTTTCAAGGAGCTTAATGATGACAAGTATCAGGGAGCATTGTGATGACTACTCTATTGAGCATTGTGATGACAAAAGTCATGGAGCATTGTAATGAGAAGTCCATGGATAATTGTGATGATGAGCGTCATGGGGCGTTGTGATGACAAGTGTTATGGAACATTGTGATCACAAGGGTTTGGAGCATTGTGATGACAAGGTCATGGAGTATTGTGAAGACAGGTGTCAGGGAGCATTGTGATGACATATGTCATGGACAATTGTGATGACAGTGGCATGGAGCATTGTGAGGCCAAGTGTCATGGAGGATTGTGATGACAAAGGTAATGGAACATTGTGATGACAAGGTCTTGGAGCATTGTGATGACAAGAGCATGGAGCATTTTGATGAGAAAGACATGGAGCATTCTGATGACATGCATCATGGTGCATTGTGATGACAAGCACATGGAGCATTGTGATTAGAGGGGTCTTGGAGCATTTTGATGATATGGGTCATTGAGCCTTGTAATGGCAATGCAGTGTAACATTGTGATGGCAGGGTTAATGGAACATTGTTATGAAAGGGGTAATGGAGCCTTGTGAAGAGCTGGGCGTGCAGCACTTTTCTGAAAATTTTCATTAATTATTGTGAAGAGAGTGGGCCTGGAGTATTGTGATGACAAAGGCCAGGAACACTGTGATACATGGGTCATGGAGGATTTTAATGACAAGGGCATGGATCAGTGTGATGAGAAGGGCATCGAGCATTGTGATGACTAGCGTCATGGAGCATTGCAATGCCAATGGCATGGAGCATTGTGATTCCAAGTGTCATGGAGCTTTGTGATGGCAAATGTTGGAGCATTTTGATGACAAGGGCAAGGTGCATTGTGATGAGAAGGGCAGGGAGCAATGTGATGACAAGGTTTATGGAGCATTGTGATGACAAGGTTGTTCAGCATTATGATGACAAACGCATGACACATTTTGATGACATGGGTCATGGAGCATTGTGCTGACAAGTGCACAGACCATTGTGATGACAAGCGTCATGGATTATTGAGATAACAAAGTCATGGAGCATTGTTATGACAAGGATCAGAGAGCATTGAGATGAGAAGTACATGGAGCATGGTGGTGACAAAAGTCACAGAGCCTTGTGACGACGAGGGCATGGAAATTTGCGATGGCAAATGTCAAGAAGCATTGTGATGACTGGAGTCAAGGAGAATTTTCATAACAGAGGTCATGGAGCATTGTGATGACAAGGGCATGGAGTATTGTGATGACAGGGGCATGGAGCATTGGTCTGACAATTTTCATGGATTATTGTGATGACAGTGGGCATGGCGCATTGTGATGACAAGGGCATGGAGCACTGTGATGAAAAGGTCATGGAGTATAGTGTAGAGAGGTGTCAGGGAGAATTGTGATGACATATATCATGGCCATTGTGATGAAAATGGCATGGAGCATTTTGATGATAAGTGACATGGAGGATTGTGATGACAATGGTAATGGAGCATTGGGCTGACAAGGGCTTGGAGCATTGTGATGTCAAGGGCATAGAGCATTGTGGTGACAGGGGCATGGAGCATTGGACTGAAAATTTCATGGATTATTGTGATGACAGTGTGCATGGCACATTGTGATGACTAGGGCATGGAGAACTGTGATGACAAGGTCATGATGTATTGAGTAGAGAGTTGTCAGGGAGCATTGTGATGACATATATCATGGTTCATTGTGATGACAATGGCATGGAGCATTGTGATGCCAAGGGTCATAGAGGATTGTGTTGATAAAGGTAATGAAGTATTGTGATTACAAGGGCATGGAGCATTGTGATGAGAATGATATGGAGCATTCTAATGACATGTGTCATGGAGCTATGAGATGACAAGCGCATGGATCATTGTTATTACAGGGGTCTTGGAACATTGTGATGACATGGGTCATGGAGCCTTGTGATGACAAGGCCTTGGAACATTGTGATGGCAGGGGACATGGAACCTTTGTTTGACATAGTTAATGGAGCATTGTGATTTCCTGGGCATGGAGCGTTTTTCTGAATATTTTCATGGATTATTGTGATGAGAGTGGGCCTGCAGGATTGTGATGACAAAGGAAAGGAACACTGTCGTACATGGGTCATGGATGATTTTAATGACAAGGTCATGGACCATTGTGATGAGAAGGACATCGAGCATTGTGATGACAAGCGTCACGGAGCCCTGTGATGACAAGGGCATGGAGCAATGTGATGAGAGGTTACATGGAGCATTGCGATGACAATGGCATGGAGCATTGTGATGCCAAGTATGATGGAGATTTTTGATGACAAATATTGGAGCATTTTGATGACAAGGGCGTGGTGCATTGTGATAAGAAGAACAGGGAGCATTGTGATGACAGTGTCATGCAAGATTGAGATGAAAAGTGTCATGGAGCATTTTGATGACCTGGGTTATGGAACATTGTGATGTCAAGGGTCATGGAGCATGTTGATGCTAAGGTCATGTAGCATTGCGATGACAGGGGTCATGGAACATTGTGATAACATGGATGACGGAGTATTGTGATCACTAGTGATGGAACACTCAGATATCAGTTGTGAGAGAGAATTTTGATGAGAATTGCATGGAGCATTATGATGACAAGTTTTAAGGAGCATTGTGATGACAAGGTTGTGCAGCATTATGATGACAAGCGCATGGCACATTTTGATGACATGTGTCATGGAGCATTATGCTGACAAGTGCATAGACCATTGTGATGACAAGGGTCATGGAGCATTGTGCTGACATAGGCATGGAACATTGTGATGACAAGGATCAGAGAGCATTGTGATGAGAACTTCATCGAGCATTGTGGTGAGAAATGTCACAGAGCCTTGTGATGTCGAGGGCATGGACAATTGTGATGACAAATGTCATGAAGCATTGTGATGACTGGAGTCAAGGAGAAATATCATAAAAGAGGTCATGGAGCATTGTGATGTCAAGGGCATGGAGCATTGTGGTGACAGGGGCATGGACAATGGGTCTGACCATTTTCATGGATAATTGTGATGACAGTGGTCATGGCACATTGTGATGACAAGGGCATGGAGCACTGTGATAACAAGGTCATGGAGTATTGTGTAGAGAGGGGTCAGGGAGCATTGTGATGACATATATCATGGACCATTGTGATGACAATGGCGTGGAGCATTGTGATGCCAAGTGTCATGGAGGATTGTGATGACAAAGTAATGGAGCATTCTGATTACAAGGGCATGGAGCATTGTGATGACAAGGGCCATTGACAATTTTAATGACAACTTCGGGAAGCATTGGGATGACAAAGTGCATGGAGCTTGCTATGACAGGGGTCATGGAGCATTGTGATGACAAGTGCATGGAATATTGTGATGACAAGAGCCTGTATCATTGTGATGAGAAGTGTCATGGAGCATTGTGATGAAAAGAACGTGGAGAATTGTGATGACAGGGGACATAGAACATTGTGTTGACCAGGGCACGGAGCATTGTGATGTCAAGACCGTGGAGCATTGTGATGAGAAGACCATGGATCATTGTGATGAGGAGCGTCATGGAGCACTGTAATGACAAGGGGCATTGAGCATTGTGAGGACAGGTGTCATGGAGCATTGTGATGGCAGGGTTCATGGAGCATTGTGATGACAAGTGTCATCGAGCATTCTGATCACAAGCTTGTGGAGTAATATGATGACAATAGATGGAGCATTGTGATGACAAGGGCATGGAGCACGGTGATGACAAAGTCATGGAATTTTGTGAAAACAGTTGTCAGGGAGCTTTTTGATGAAATATGTCATAGTCCATTGTGATGACAATGGCATGGAGCATTGTGAGGCCAAGTGTCATGGAGGATTGTGATGACATAGGTAATGGAGCATCGTGATGACAAGGGTTTGGAGCATTGCGATCACAAGGGTCATCGAGCATTGTGATGAAAAGGGCATGAAGCATTGTCATGAAAAAGGCATGGAGCTATTTCATGACAGATTTCAAGGAGACTTCTGACCATTGTCAGGGAGCATGGTGATGTCAAGTGTATTGATCACTGTGATGACAATGTTCATGCAGAACTGCGATGACAGGGTCCTGTGATATTGTGATGACAGGCATCCTGGAGCGTTGTGATGACGTGTCATGGAGCATTGTGATGACAATGGCATGCAGCATTGTGTTGAGAACGCCATGGAGCATTCTGATGATACGCGTCATAGATCATGGTGATGACATATGTCCGGTTCATTGTGATGACAATGACATGGAGCATTGTGATGCCAAGTGTCATGGAGGATTGTGATGACAAGGTAATGGAGCATTGTGATGACAAGGGACTGGAGCATTCTGATGACAAGGGTCATCAAGCATTGTGATGACAATGGCATGGAGCACTGTGAAAAAAGGGCATGGAGCATTGTGATGAAAAAGGAATGGAGCTATTTCTTAACAGAGTTCAAGGAGACTTCTGACAGTTGTCAGGAGGCATTTTGATGACAAGTGTATTGAGCATTGTGATGACACAGGTCATGGAGCATTGTGATGACAAGGGCATGGAATATTGTGATGACAGACAACATGGTGCGTTGTGATGACAAGGGTAATGGAACATCCTGATGACAATGACATTGAGCATAGTGTTGAGAATTCCATGGAGCATTCTGATGACAGGCATCATGGTGTATTGTGATGACAAGCACATGGAGCATTGTGATTACAGGGGTCTTTGAGCATTTTGATGATATGGGTCATCGAGCCTTGTAATGACAATGCTGTGGAACATTGTGATGGCAGGGTTAATGGAGCATTGTTATGAAAGGTGTAATGGAGCTTTGTGAAGAGCTGGGCATGCAGCACTTGTCTGAAAATTTTCATTAATTATTGTGAAGAGTGTGGGCCTGGAGTATTGTGATGACAAAGGCCAGGAACACTGTGATACATGGGTCATGGAGGATTGTAATGACAAGGGCATGGATCAGTGTGATGAGAAGGGCATCGGGCATGGTGATGACTAGCGTCATGGAGCATTGCAATGCCAATGGCATGGAGCATTGTGATTCCAAGTGTCATGGAGCTTTGTGATGGCAAATGTTGGAGCATTTTGATGACAAGGGCAAGGTGCATTGTGATGAGAAGGGCAGGGAGCAATGTGATGACAAGGTTTATGGAGCATTGTGATGACAAGGTTGTTCAGCATTATGATGACAAACGCATGACACATTTTGATGACATGGGTCATGGAGCATTGTGCTGACAAGTGCATAGACCATTGTGATGACAAGCGTCATGGATTATTGAGATAACAAAGTCATGGAGCATTGTTATGACAAGGATCAGAGAGCATTGAGATGAGAAGTACATGGAGCATGGTGGTGACAAAAGTCACAGAGCCTTGTGACGACGAGGGCATGGAAATTTGCGATGGCAAATGTCAAGAAGCATTGTGATGACTGGAGTCAAGGAGAATTTTCATAACAGAGGTCATGGAGCATTGTGATGACAAGGGCATGGAGTATTGTGATGACAGGGGCATGGAGCATTGGTCTCACAATTTTCATGGATTATTGTGATGACAGTGGGCATGGCGCATTGTGATGACAAGGGCATGGAGCACTGTGATGAAAAGGTCATGGAGTATAGTGTAGAGAGGTGTCAGGGAGAATTGTGATGACATATATCATCGTCCATTGTGATGAAAATGGCATGGAGCATTTTGATGCTAAGTGACATGGAGGATTGTGATGACAATAGTAATGAAACATTGGGCTGACAAGGGCTTGGAGCATTGTGATGTCAAGGGCATAGAGCATTGTGGTGACTGGGGCATGGAGCACTGGCCTTACAATTTCATGGATTATTGTGATGACAGTGTGCATGGCACATTGTGATGACTAGGGCATGGAGCACTGTGATGACAAGGTCATGAAGTATTGAGTAGAGAGTTGTCAGGGAGCATTGTGATGCCATATATCATGGTTCATTGTGATGACAATGGCATGGAGCATTGTGATGCCAAGTGTCATGGAGGATTGTGTTGATAAATGTAATGGAGTATTGTGATGACAAGGGCTTGGAGCATTGTGATGACAAGGACATGGGCCATTGTGTTGAGAATGCCATGGATCATTTTGGTGACATGCGTCATGGAACTTTGTTATGACAAAGGCATGGAGCATTGTGCTTACAGTATTCAAGAGCATAATGACGGCAAGTATCTAGGAGCATTGTGATGACAACTCTATGGAGCATTGTGATGAAAAAGTCATGGAGCATTGTGATGAGAAGACCATGGATAATTATGATGATGAACGTCATGGGGTGTTGTGATGACAAGTGTTATGGAACTTTGTGATGACAAGGGTTTGGAGCATTGTGATGACAAGGTCATGGAGTATTGTGAAGACAGGTGTCAGGGAGCATTGTGATGAGATATGTCATGGTCCGCTGTGATGACAGTGTCATGGAGCATTGTTATGCCAAGTGTCATGGAGGATTGTGATGACCAAGAAAATGGAGCATTGTGATGACAACGTCTTGGAACATTGTGATGACAAGGGCATGGAGCATTGTGATGGGAATGATATGGAGCATTCTAATGACATGTGTCATGGAGCTATGAGATGACAAGCGCATGGATCATTGTTATTACAGAGGTCTTGGATCATTGTGATGACATGGGTCATGGAGCCTTGTGATGACAAGGCCTTGGAACATTGTGATGGCAGGGGACATGTAACATTTTTATGACATAGTTAATGGAGCTTTGTGATGTCCTGGGCATGGAGCGTTTTTCTGAAAATTTTCATGGATTATTGTGATGAGAGTGGGCCTACAGGATTGTGATGACAAAGGAAAGGAACACTGTCGTACATGGGTCATGGATGATTTTAATGACATGGGCATGGAGCATTGTGATGAGAAGGACATCGAGCATTGTGATGACAAGCATCACGGAGCCCTGTGATGACAAGGGCATGGAGCAATGTGATGAGAGGTTACATGGAGCATTGCGATGACAATGGCATGGAGCATTGTGATGCCAAGTATGATGGAGATTTTTGATGACAAATATTGGAGCATTTTGATGACAAGGGCGTGGTGCATTGTGATAAGAAGAACAGGGAGCATTGTGATGACAGGTTCATGCAAGATTGAGATGAAAAGGGTCATGGTGCATTTTGATGACTTGGGTTATGGTACATTGTGATGTCAAGGGTCATGTAGCATTTTGATGCTAAGGTCATGTAGCATTGCCATGACAGGGTATATGGAACATTGTGATAACAGGGATGAGGGTGTACTGTGATGACTAGTGATGGAACACTCGGATATCAGTGGTGAGAGAGAATTTTGATGAGAATTGCATGGAGCATTATGATGACAATTTTTAAGGAGCATTGTGATGACAAGGCTTATGGAGCATTGTGATGACAAGGTTGTGCAGCATTATGATGACAAGCGCATGGCACATTTTGATGACATGTGTCATGGAGCATTATGCTGACAAGTGCATAGACCATTGTGATGACAAGGGTCATGGAGCATTGTGCTGACAAAGGTATGGAACATTGTGATGACAAGGATCAGAGAGCATTGTGATGAGAACTTCATGGAGCATTGTGGTGAGAAAAGTCACAGAGCCTTGTGATGTCGAGGGCATGGACAATTGTGATGACAAATGTCATGAAGCATTGTGATGACTGGAGTCAAGGAGAATTTTCATAAAAGCGGTCATGGAGCATTGTGATGACAAGGGCATGGAGCATTGTGGTGACAGGGGCATGGACAATGGGTCTGACCATTTTCATGGATTATTGTGATGACAGTGGTCATGGCACATTGTGATGACAAGGGCATGGAACACTGTGATAACAAGGTCATGGAGTATTGTGTAGAGAGGTGTCAGGGAGCATTGTGATGACATATATCATGGACCATTGTGATGACAATGGCGAGGAGCATTGTGATGCCAAGTGTCATGGAGGATTGTGATGACAAAGGTAATGGAGCATTCTGATTACAAGGGCATGGAGCATTGTGATGACAAGGGCCATTGACAATTTTAATGACAACTTCGGGAAGCATTGGTATGACAAAGCGCATGGAGCTTGCTATGACAGGGGTCATGGAGCATTGTGATGACAAGTGCATGGAATATTGTGATGACAAGAGCCTGTATCATTGTGATGAGAAGTGTCATGGAGCATTGTGATGAAAAGAACGTGGAGAATTGTGATGACAGGGGACATGGAACATTGTGATGACCAGGGCATGGAGCATTGTGATGGCAAGACCGTGGAGCATTGTGATGAGAAGACCATGGATCATTGTGATGAGGAGCGTCATGGAGCACTGTAATGACAAGGGGCATTGAGCATTGTGAGGACAGGTGTCATGGAGCATTGTGATGGCAGGGGTCATGGAGCATTGTGATGCCAATCGTCATTGAGCGTTCTGATCACAAGCTTGTGGAGTAATTTGATGACAATAGATGGAACATTGTGATGACAAGGGCATGGAGCACGGTGATGACAAGGTCATGGAATTTTGTGAAAACAGTTGTCAGGGAGCTTTTTTATGAAATATGTCATAGTCCATTGTGATGACAATGGCATGGAGCATTGTGAGGCCATGTGTCATGGAGGATTGTGATGATAGAGGTAATGAACCATCGTGATGACAAGGGTTTGGAGCATTGTGATGACAAGGATCATCGAGCATTGTGATGAAAAGGGCATGAAGCATTGTGATGAAAAAGCATGGAGGTATTTCATGACAGATTTCAAGGAGACTTCTGAACATTGTCAGGGAGCATGGTGTTGTCAAGTGTATTGAGCTTTGTGATGACAATGTTGATGCAGCACTGCGATGACAGGGTCCTGTGATATTGTGATGACAGGCATCCTGGAGCGTTGTGATGACAAGTGTCATGGAGCATTGTGATGACAATGGCATGCAGCATTGTGTTGAGAACGCCATGGAGCATTCTGATGATATGCGTCATAGATCATTGTGATGACATATGTCCGGTTCATTGTGATGACAATGACATGGAGCATTGTGATGCCAAGTGTCATGGAGGATTGTGATGACAAGGTAATGGAGCATTGTGATGACAAGGGACTGGAGCATTCTGATGACAAGGGTCATCAAGCATTGTGATGACAATGGCATGGAGCACTGTGATGAAAAGGGCATGGAGCATTGTGATGAAAAAGGAATGGAGCTATTTCTTAACAGAGTTCAAGGAGACTTCTGACAGTTGTCAGGAGGCATTTTGATGACAAGTGTATTTAGCATTGTGATGACACAGGTCATGGAGCATTGTGATGACAAGGGCATGATATATTGTGATGACAGGCATCATGGAGCGTTGTGATGACAAGGGTAATGGAGCATCCTAATGACAATGACATTGAGCATAGTTTTGAGAATGCCATGGAGCATTCTGATGACATGCGTCAAGGAGGTTTGTGATGACAAGTGCATGGAGCATTGTAATTACAGGGGTCTGGGAACCTTGTGATGAAAGGGGCATGGATCATTGTGATGAAAAAGGCATGGAGCCTGGTCATGACAGGATTCAAGGAGCATAATGACAACAAGTATCAGGGAGCATTGTGATGACAACTCTATTGAGCATTGTGATGACAAAGATCATGGAGCATTGAGATGAGAAGACCATGGAAAATTGTGATGATGAGCGTCATGGGGCGTTGTGATGACAAGTGTTATGGAACATTGTGATCACAAGGTTTTGGAGTATTGTGATGACAAGGTCATCGAGTATTGTGAAGACAGGTGTCAGGGAGCATTATGATGCCCAGTGTCATGAAGGATTGTGGTGACAAATGTAATGGAGCACTGTGAAGACAAGGGATTGGAGCATTTTGATGACAAGGACATGGAACATTGTTATGACAATGACATGGAGCATTCTGATGAGAAGTACATGAAGCATTCTGCTGACTAGCGTCATGGAGCTTTGTGATGACAAGCGCATGGAGCATTGTGATTACAGGGGTCTTGGAGTATTGTGATGACATAGGTCATGGAGTCTTGTGATGAACAGGCAGTGGAACATTGTGATTGCAGGGGTCATGGAACATTGTTATGACAGGGGTAATGGAGCATTGTGATGACCTGGGCATGCATCATTAGTCTGAAAATTTTCATGGATTATTGTGATGAGAGTTGGCCTGGAGCATTGTGATGACAAGGGAATGGAGCATTGTGATGAAAATGTCCTGGAGCATCGTGATGAGAAGACCATTGATCCTTGTGATGACAAGTCTCATGGAGCTCGTTCATGAAAAGGGGCATGGAGCCTTGTGATTACAGGGGTTGGAGCATTGTGATGACAAGGGCATGGAGCATTGTGTTGAGAATGCCATGGATCATTCTGATGGCATGCGTCATGGAGCTTTGTGATGACCAGGGCAAGGAGCATTGTGATTACAGGGTTCTTGGAGCATTGTGATGAAAAGGGCATGGATCATTGTGATGGAAAAGGCATGGAGCTTTGTCATGACTGGTTTCAAGGAGCTTAATGACGACAAGTATCAGGGAGCATTGTGATGACAACTCTATTGAGTATTGTGATGACAAAAGTCATGGAGCATTGTAATGAGAAGACAATGGATAATTGTGATGATGAGCGTCATGGGGCGTTGTGATAACAAGTGTTATGGAACATTGTGATCACAAGGGTTTGGAACATTGTGATGACAAGGTCATGGAGTATTGTGAAGACAGGTGTCAGGGAGCATTGTGATGACATATGTCATGGACAATTGTGATGACAGTGGCATGGAGCACTGTGATGCCAAATGTCATGGAGGTTTGTGATGACAAAGGTAATGGAGCATTGTTATGACAAGGTCTGGGAGCATTGTGATGACAAGAGCATGGAGCATTTTGATGAGAAAGACATGGAGCATTCTGATGACATGCATCATGGTGCATTGTGATGACAAGCACATGGAGCATTGTGATTAGAGGGGTCTTGGAGCATTTTGATGATATGGGTCATCGAGCCTTGTAATGACAATGCTGTGGAACATTGTGATGGCAGGGTTAATGGAGCATTGTTATGAAAGGGGTAATGGAGCCTTGTGAAGAGCTGGGCAAGCAGCACTTGACTGAAAATTTTCATTACTTATTGTGAAGAGAGAGGGACTGGAGTATTGTGATGACAAAGGCCAGGAACACTGTGATACATGGGTCATGGAGGATTGTAATGACAAGGGCATGGATCAGTGTGATGAGAAGGGCATCGAGCATTGTGATGACTAGCGTCATGGAGCATTGCAATGCCAATGGCATGGAGCATTGTGATTCCAAGTGTCATAGAGCTTTGTGATGGCAAATGTTGGAACATTTTGATGACAAGGACAAGGTGCATTGTGATGAGAAGGGCAGGTAGCAATGTGATGACAAGTTTATGGAGCATTGTGATGACAAGGTTGTTCAGCATTAGAATGACAAACACATGGCACATTTTGATGACATGGAACATGGAGCATAGTGCTGACATGTGCATAGACCATTGTGATGACAAGCGTCATGGATTATTGAGATGACAAAGTCATGGAGCATTCTTATGACAAGGATCAAAGAGCATTGAGATGAGAAGTACATGGAGCATTGTGGTGACAAAAGTCACAGAGCCTTGTGATGACGAGGGCATGGAAATTTGTGATGGCAAATGTCAGGAAGCATTGTGATGACTGGAGTCAAGGATAATTTTCATAACAGAGGTCATGGAGCATTGTGATGACAAGGGCATGGAGTATTGTGATGACAGGGGCATGGAACATTGGTCTGACAATTTTCATGGATTATTGTGATGACAGTGGGCATGGCACATTGTGATGACAAGGGCATGGAGCACTGTGATGAAAAGGTCATGGAGTATAGTGTAGAGAGTTGTCAGGGAGAATTGTGATGACATATATCATCGTCCATTGTGATGACAATGGCATGGAGCATTTTGATGCCAAGTGACATGGAGGATTGTGATGACAATGGTAATGTAGCATTGGGCTGACAAGGGCTTGGAGCATTGTGATGTCAAGGGCATAGAGCATTGTGGTGACAGGTGCATGGAGCATTGGCCTGAAAGTTTCATGGATTATTGTGATGACAGTGCACATGGCGCATTGTGATGACTAGGGCATGGAGCACTGTGATGACAAGGTCATGAAGTATTCAGTACAGAGTTTTCAGGGAGCATTGTGATGACATATATCATGGTTCATTGTGATGACAATGACATGGAGCATTGTGAGGCCAAGGGTCATGGAGGATTGTGTTGATAAAGGTAATGGAGCATTGTGATGACAAGGGCTTGGAGCATTGTGATGACAAGGACATGGGCCATTGTGTTGAGAATGCCATGGATCATTGTGGTGACATGCGTGATGGAGCTTTGTTATGACAAGGGCATGGAGCATTGTGCTTACAGTATTCAAGAGCATAATGACGGCAATATCTGGGGGCATTGTGATGACAACTCTATGGAGCATTGTGATGAAAAAGTCATGGAGCATTGTGATGAGAAGACCATGGATAATTGTGATGATGAACGTCATGGGGAGTTGTGATGACAAGTGTTATGGAACATTGTGATGACAAGGGTTTGGAGCATTGTGATGACAAGTCATGGAGTATTGTGAAGACAGGTGTCAGGGAGCATTGTGATGACATATGTCATGGTCCACTGTGATGACAGTGTCATGGAGCATTGTGATGCCAAGTGTCATGGAGGATTGTGATGACAAAGATAATGGAGCATTGTGATGACAAGGTCTTGGAACATTGTGATGACAAGGGCATGGTGCATTGTGATGAGAATGATATGGAGCATTCTAATGACATGTGTCATGGAGCTATGAGATGACAAGCACATGGGGTATTGTTATTAGAGGGGTCTTGGAGCATTGTGATGACATGGGACATGGAGTCTTGTGATGACAAGGCCTTGGAACATTGTGATGGCTGGGGACATTGAACATTTTTATGACATAGTTAATGGAGCATTGTGATGTCCTGGGCATGGAGCGTTTTTCTGAAAATTTTCATGGATTATTGTGATGAGAGTGGGCCTGCAGGATGGTGATGACAAAGGAAAGGAACACTGTCGTACATGGGTCATGGATGATTTTAATGACATGGGCATGGAGCATTGTGATGAGAAGGACATCGAGCATTGTGATGACAAGCGTCACGGAGCCCTGTGATGACAAGGGCATGGAGCAATGTGATGAGAGGTTACATGGAGCATTGCGATGACAATGGCATGGAGCATTGTGATGCCAAGTATGATGGAGATTTTTGATGACAAATATTGGAGCATTTTGATGACAAGGGCGTGGTGCATTGTGATAAGAAGAACAGGGAGCATTGTGATGACAGGGTCATGCAAGATTGAGATGAAAAGGGTCATGGAGCATTTTGATGACTTGGGTTATGGAACATTGTGATGTCAAGGGTCATGGAGCATTTTGATGCTAAGGTCATGTAGCATTGCCATGACAGGGTATATGGAACATTGTGATAACAGGGATGAGGGTGTACTGTGATGACTAGTGATGGAACACTCGGATATCAGTGGTGAGAGAGAATTTTGATGAGAATTGCATGGAGCATTATGATGACAAGTTTTAAGGAGCATTGTGATGACAAGGCTTATGGAGCATTGTGATGACAAGGTTGTGCAGCATTATGATGACAACCGCATGGCACATTTTGATGACATGTGTCATGGAGCATTGTGCTGACAAGTGCATAGACCATTGTGATGACAAGGGTCATAGAGCATTGTGCTGACAAATGTATGGAACATTGTGATGACAACGATCAGAGAGCATTGTGATGAGAACTTCATGGAGCATTGTGGTGAGAAAAGTCACAGAGCCTTGTGATGTCGAGGGCATGGACAATTGTGATGACAAATGTCATGAAGCATTGTGATGACTGGAGTCAAGGAGAATTTTCATAAAAGCGGTCATGGAGCATTGTGATGACAAGGGCATGGAGCATTGTGGTGACAGGGGCATGGACAATGGGTCTGACCATTTTCATGGATAATTGTGATGACAGTGGTCATGACACATTGTGTTGACAAGGGCATGGAACACTGTGATAACAAGGTCATGGAGTATTGTGTAGAGAGGTGTCAGGGAGCATTGTGATGACATATATCATGGACCATTGTGATGACAATGGCGAGGAGCATTGTGATGCCAAGTGTCATGGAGGATTGTGATGACAAAGGTAATGGAGCATTCTGATTACAAGGGCATGGAGCATTGTGATGACAAGGGCCATTGACAATTTTAATGACAACTTCGGGAAGCATTGGTATGACAAAGCGCATGGAGCTTGCTATGACAGGGGTCATGGAGCATTGTGATGACAAGTGCATGGAATATTGTGATGACAAGAGCCTGTATCATTGTGATGAGAAGTGTCATGGAGCATTGTGATGAAAAGAACGTGGAGAATTGTGATGACAGGGGACATGGAACATTGTGATGACCAGGGCATGGAGCATTGTGATGGCAAGACCGTGGAGCATTGTGATGAGAAGACCATGGATCATTGTGATGAGGAGCGTCATGGAGCACTGTAATGACAAGGGGCATTGAGCATTGTGAGGACAGGTGTCATGGAGCATTGTGATGGCAGGGGTCATGGAGCATTGTGATGCCAATCGTCATTGAGCGTTCTGATCACAAGCTTGTGGAGTAATTTGATGACAATAGATGGAACATTGTGATGACAAGGGCATGGAGCACGGTGATGACAAGGTCATGGAATTTTGTGAAAACAGTTGTCAGGGAGCTTTTTTATGAAATATGTCATAGTCCATTGTGATGACAATGGCATGGAGCATTGTGAGGCCATGTGTCATGGAGGATTGTGATGATAGAGGTAATGAACCATCGTGATGACAAGGGTTTGGAGCATTGTGATGACAAGGATCATCGAGCATTGTGATGAAAAGGGCATGAAGCATTGTGATGAAAAAGCATGGAGGTATTTCATGACAGATTTCAAGGAGACTTCTGAACATTGTCAGGGAGCATGGTGTTGTCAAGTGTATTGAGCTTTGTGATGACAATGTTCATGCAGCACTGCGATGACAGGGTCCTGTGATATTGTGATGACAGGCATCCTGGAGCGTTGTGATGACAAGTGTCATGGAGCATTGTGATGACAATGGCATGCAGCATTGTGTTGAGAACGCCATGGAGCATTCTGATGATATGCGTCATAGATCATTGTGATGACATATGTCCGGTTCATTGTGATGACAATGACATGGAGCATTGTGATGCCAAGTGTCATGGAGGATTGTGATGACAAGGTAATGGAGCATTGTGATGACAAGGGACTGGAGCATTCTGATGACAAGGGTCATCAAGCATTGTGATGACAATGGCATGGAGCACTGTGATGAAAAGGGCATGGAGCATTGTGATGAAAAAGGAATGGAGCTACTTCTTAACAGAGTTCAAGGAGACTTCTGACAGTTGTCAGGAGGCATTTTGATGACAAGTGTATTTAGCATTGTGATGACACAGGTCATGGAGCATTGTGATGACAAGGGCATGATATATTGTGATGACAGGCATCATGGAGCGTTGTGATGACAAGGGTAATGGAGCATCCTAATGACAATGACATTGAGCATAGTGTTGAGAATGCCATGGAGCATTCTGATGACATGCGTCAAGGAGGTTTGTGATGACAAGTGCATGGAGCATTGTAATTACAGGGGTCTGGGAACCTTGTGATGAAAGGGGCATGGATCATTGTGATGAAAAAGGCATGGAGCCTTGTCATGACAGGATTCAAGGAGCATAATGACAACAAGTATCAGGGAGCATTGTGATGACAACTCTATTGAGCATTGTGATGACAAAGATCATGGAGCATTGAGATGAGAAGACCATGGAAAATTGTGATGATGAGCGTCATGGGGCGTTGTGATGACAAGTGTTATGGAACATTGTGATCACAAGGTTCTGGAGTATTGTGATGACAAGGTCATCGAGTATTGTGAAGACAGGTGTCAGGGAGCATTATGATGCCAAGTGTCATGAAGGATTGTGATGACGAAGGTAATGGAGCATTGTGAAGACAAGGGCTTGGAGCATTTTGATGACAAGGACATGGAACATTGTGATGACAATGACATGGAGCATTCTGATGAGAAGTACATGAAGCATTCTGCTGACTAGCGTCATGGAGCTTTGTGATGACAAGCGCATGGAGCATTGTGATTACAGGGGTCTTGGAGTATTGTGATGACATAGGTCATGGAGTCTTGTGATGAACAGGCAGTGGAACATTGTGATTGCAGGGGTCATGGAACATTGTTATGACAGGGGTAATGGAGCATTGTGATGACCTGGGCATGCATCATTAGTCTGAAAATTTTCATGGATTATTGTGATGAGAGTTGGCCTGGAGCATTGTGATGACAAGGGAATGGAGCATTGTGATGAAAATGTCCTGGAGCATCGTGATGAGAAGACCATTGATCCTTGTGATGACAAGTCTCATGGAGCTCGTTCATGAAAAGGGGCATGGAGCCTTGTGATTACAGGGGTTGGAGCATTGTGATGTCAAGGGCATGGAGCATTGTGTTGAGTATGCCATGGATCATTCTGATGGCATGCGTCATGGAGCTTTGTGATGACCAGGGCAAGGAGCATTGTGATTACAGGGTTCTTGGAGCATTGTGATGAAAAGGCCATGGATCATTGTGATGGAAAAGGCATGGAGCCTTGTCATGACTGGTTTCAAGGAGCTTAATGACGACAAGTATCAGGGAGCATTGTGATGACAACTCTATTGAGCATTGTGATGACAAAAGTCATGGAGCATTGTAATGAGAAGACCATGGATAATTGTGATGATGAGCGTCATGGGGCGTTGTGATGACAAGTGTTATGGAACATTGTGATCACAAGGGTTTGGAACATTGTGATGACAAGGTCATCGAGTATTGTGAAGACAGGTGTCAGGGAGCATTGTGATGACATATGTCATGGACAATTGTGATGACAGTGGCATGGAGCATTGTGATGCCAAATGTCATGGAGGATTGTGATGACAAAGGTAATGGAGCATTGTTATGACAAGGTCTGGGAGCATTGTGATGACAAGAGCATGGAGCATTTTGATGAGAAAGACATGGAGCATTCTGATGACATGCATCATGGTGCATTGTGATGACAAGCACATGGAGCATTGTGATTAGAGGGGTCTTGGAGCATTTTGATGATATGGGTCATCGAGCCTTGTAATGACAATGCTGTGGAACATTGTGATGGCAGGGTTAATGGAGCATTGTTATGAAAGGGGTAATGGAGCCTTGTGAAGAGCTGGGCATGCAGCACTTGACTGAAAATTTTCATTACTTATTGTGAAGAGAGAGGGACTGGAGTATTGTGATGACAAAGGCCAGGAACACTGTGATACATGGGTCATGGAGGATTTTAATGACAAGGGCATGGATCAGTGTGATGAGAAGGGCATCGAGCATTGTGATGACTAGCGTCATGGAGCATTGCAATGCCAATGGCATGGAGCATTGTGATTCCAAGTGTCATGGAGCTTTGTGATGGCAAATGTTGGAACATTTTGAAGACAAGGACAAGGTGCATTGTGATGAGAAGGGCAGGTAGCAATGTGATGACAAGTTTATGGAGCATTGTGATGACAAGGTTGTTCAGCATTAGAATGACAAACACATGGCACATTTTGATGACATGGGACATGGAGCATTGTGCTGACATGTGCATAGACCATTGTGATGACAAGCGTCATGGATTATTGAGATGACAAAGTCATGGAGCATTCTTATGACAAGGATCAAAGAGCATTGAGATGAGAAGTACATGGAGCATTGTGGTGACAAAAGTCACAGAGCCTTGTGATGACGAGGGCATGGAAATTTGCGATGGCAAATGTCAAGAAGCATTGTGATGACTGGAGTCAAAGATAATTTTCATAACAGAGGTCATGGAGCATTGTGATGACAAGGGCATGGAGTATTGTGATGACAGGGGCATGGAACATTGGTCTGACAATTTTCATGGATTATTGTGATGACAGTGGGCATGGCACATTGTGATGACAAGGGCATGGAGCACTGTGATGAAAAGGTCATGGAGTATAGTGTAGAGAGTTGTCAGGGAGAATTGTGATGACATATATCATCGTCCATTGTGATGACAATGACATGGAGCATTTTGATGCTAAGTGACATGGAGGATTGTGATGACAATGGTAATGTAGCATTGGGCTGACAAGGGCTTGGAACATTGTGATGTCAAGGGCATAGAGCATTGTGGTGACAGGTGCATGGAGCATTGGCCTGAAAGTTTATTGGATTATTGTGATGACAGTGCACATGGCGCATTGTGATGACTAGGGCATGGAGCACTGTGATGACAAGGTCATGAAGTATTCAGTACAGAGTTTTCAGGGAGCATTGTGATGACATATATCATGGTTCATTGTGATGACAATGACATGGAGCATTGTGATGCCAAGGGTCATGGAGTATTGTGTTGATAAAGGTAATGGAGCATTGTGATGACAAGGGCTTGGAGCATTGTGATGACAAGGACATGGGCCATTGTGTTGAGAATGCCATGGATCATTGTGGTGACATGCGTGATGGAGCTTTGTTATGACAAGGGCATGGAGCATTGTGCTTACAGTATTCAAGAGCATAATGACGGCAATATCTGGGGGCATTGTGATGACAACTCTATGGAGCATTGTGATGAAAAAGTCATGGAGCATTGTGATGAGAAGACCATGGATAATTGTGATGATGAACGTCATGGGGAGTTGTGATGACAAGTGTTATGGAACATTGTGATGACAAGGGTTTGGAGCATTGTGATGACAAGTCATGGAGTATTGTGAAGACAGGTGTCAGGGAGCATTGTGATGACATATGTCATGGTCCACTGTGATGACAGTGTCATGGAGCATTGTGATGCCAAGTGTCATGGAGGATTGTGATGACAAAGATAATGGAGCATTGTGATGACAAGGCCTTGGAACATTGTGATGGCAGGGGACATGGAACATTTTTATGACATAGTTAATGGAGCATTGTGATGTCCTGGGCATGGTGCGTTTTTCTGAAAATTTTCATGGATTATTGTGATGAGAGTGGGCCTGCAGGATTGTGATGACAAAGGAAAGGAACACTGTCGTACATGGGTCATGGATGATTTTAATGACAATGACATGAACCATTGTGATGAGAAGGTCATCGAGCATTGTGATGACAAGCGTCATGGAGGATTGTGATGACAATGGTAATGTAGCATTGGGCTGACAAGGGCTTGGAGCATTGTGATGTCAAGGGCATAGAGCATTGTGGTGACAGGTGCATGGAGCATTGGCCTGAAAGTTTATTGGATTATTGTGATGACAGTGCACATGGCGCATTGTGATGACTAGGGCATGGAGCACTGTGATGACAAGGTCATGAAGTATTCAGTACAGAGTTTTCAGGGAGCATTGTGATGACATATATCATGGTTCATTGTGATGACAATGACATGGAGCATTGTGATGCCAAGGGTCATGGAGGATTGTGTTGATAAAGGTAATGGAGCATTGTGATGACAAGGGCTTGGAGCATTGTGATGACAAGGACATGGGCCATTGTGTTGAGAATGCCATGGATCATTGTGGTGACATGCGTGATGGAGCTTTGTTATGACAAGGGCATGGAGCATTGTGCTTACAGTATTCAAGAGCATAATGACGGCAATATCTGGGGGCATTGTGATGACAACTCTATGGAGCATTGTGATGAAAAAGTCATGGAGCATTGTGATGAGAAGACCATGGATAATTGTGATGATGAACGTCATGGGGAGTTGTGATGACAAGTGTTATGGAACATTGTGATGACAAGGGTTTGGAGCATTGTGATGACAAGTCATGGAATATTGTGAAGACAGGTGTCAGGGAGCATTGTGATGACATATGTCATGGTCCACTGTGATGACAGTGTCATGGAGCATTGTGATGCCAAGTGTCATGGAGGATTGTGATGACAAAGATAATGGAGCATTGTGATGACAAGGCCTTGGAACATTGTGATGGCAGGGGACATGGAACATTTTTATGACATAGTTAATGGAGCATTGTGATGTCCTGGGCATGGTGCGTTTTTATGAAAATTTTCATGGATTATTGTGATGAGAGTGGGCCTGCAGGATTGTGATGACAAAGGAAAGGAACACTGTCGTACATGGGTCATGGATGATTTTAATGACAATGACATGAACCATTGTGATGAGAAGGTCATCGAGCATTGTGATGACAAGCGTCATGGAGCCCTGTGATGACAAGGGCATGGAGCAATGTGATGAGAGCTTAAATGGAGCATTGTGATGACAATGGCATGGAGCATTGTGATGCCAAGTGTGATGGAGATTTTTGATGACAAATATTGGAGTATTTTGATGACAAGGGCGTGGTGCATTGTGATGAGAAGAACAGGGAGCATTGTGATGACAGGGTCATGCAAGATTGAGATGAAAAGTGTCATGGATCATTTTGATGACTTGGGTTATGGAACATTGTGATGTCAATGGTCATGGAGAATTTTGATGCTAAGGTCATGTAGAACTGCGATGACAGGGAGCATGGAACATTTTGATGACAGGGATGGAGGAGTTTTCCGATGACTAGTGATGGAACACTCGGATATCAGTGGTGAGAGAGAATTTGATGAGAAGCGCATGGAGCATTGTGATGACAAGTTTTAAGGAGCATTGTGATGACAAGGCTTATGGAGCATTGTGATGACAAGGTTGTGCAGCATTATGATGACAAGCGCATGGCACATTTTGATGACATGTGTCATGGAGCATTGTGCTGACAAGTGCATAGACCATTGTGATGACAAGGGTCATGGAGCATTGTGCTGACAAAGGCATGGAACATTGTGATGACAAGGATCAGAGAGCATTGTGATGAGAACTTCATGGAGCATTGTGGTGAGAAAAGTCACAGAGCCTTGTGATGTCGAGGACATGGACAATTGTGATGATAAATGTCATGAAGCATTGTGATGACTGGAGTCAAGGAGAATTTTCATAAAACAGGTCATCGAGAATTGTGATGACAAGGGCATGGAGCATTGTGGTGACAGGGGCATGGACAATGGGTCTGACCATTTTCATGGATTATTGTGATGACAGTGGTCATGGCACATTGTGATGACAAGGGCATGGAGCACTGTGATAACAAGGTCTTGGAGTATTGTGTAGAGAGGTGTCAGGGAGCATTGTGATGACATATATCATGGACCATTGTGATGATAATGGCGTGGAACATTGTGATGCCAAGTGACATGGAGGATTGTGATGACAAAGGTAATGGAGCTTTCTGATTACAAGGGCATGGAGCATTGTGATGA
This sequence comes from Mesoplodon bidens, assembly GCF_964165515.1. Lineage (NCBI taxonomy): Eukaryota > Metazoa > Chordata > Mammalia > Artiodactyla > Ziphiidae > Mesoplodon > Mesoplodon bidens. The sequence continues at coordinate 213,839 of NW_027671391.1, forward strand.
CAAGAGCCATTGACAATTTTAATGACAACTTCGGGAAGCATTTTAATGACAAAGCACATGGAACTTGCTATGACAGGGGTCATGGAGCATTGCGATAACAAGTGCATGGACAAATGTGATGACAAGAGACTGTATCATTGTGATGAGAAGTGTCATGGAGCATTGTGATGAAAAGAACGTGGAGAATTGTGATGACAGGGGACGTGGAACATTGTGATGACCAGTACATGAAGCATTGTGATGGCAAGACCGTGGAGCATTGTGATGAGAAGACCATGGATCATTGTGATGAGGAGCGTCATGGAGCACTGTAATGACAAGGGGCATGGCGCATTGTGAGGACAGGTGTCATGGAGCATTGTGATGGCCGGTGTCATGGAGCATTGTGATGCCAAGCGTCATCGAGCATTCTGATCACAAGCTTGTGGAGTGATATGATGACAATAGATGGAGGATTGTGACGACAAGGGCATTGAGCACGGTGATGACAAGATCATGGAATTTTGTGAAAACAGTTGTCAGGGAGCATTTTGATGAAATATGTCATGGCCCATTGTGTTGACAATGGCATGGAGCATTGTGAGGCCAAGTGTCATGGAGGATTGTGATGACAGAAGTAATGGAGCATTGTGATGACAAGGGTTTGGAGCATTGTGATGACAAGGGTCATCAAGCATTGTGATGAAAAGGGCATGCAGCATTGTGATGAAAAAAGCATGGAGCTATTTCATGACAGATTTCAAGGAGACTTCTGACAATTGTCAGGGAACATTGTGATGTCAAGTGTATTGAGCATTGTGATGACAATGTTCATGCAGCATTGCGATGACAGGGGCCTGTGATATTGTGATGGCAGGCATCCTGGAGTGTTGTGATGACAAGTGTCATGGAACATTGTGATGAAAATGGCATGCAGCATTGTGTTGAGAACGCCACGGAGCATTCTATTGATATGCGTCAGAGTTCATTGTGATGACATATGTCCGGTTCATTGTGATGACAATGGCATGGAACATTGTGATGCCAAGTGCCATGGAGGATTGTGATGACAAAGGTAATGGAGCATTGTAATGACAAGGGACTGGAACATTCTGATGACTAGGGTCACCAAGCATTGTGATGACAATGGCATGGAGCACTGTGATGAAAAGGGCATGGAGCATTGTGATGAAAAAGGAATGGAGCTATTTCATGACAGAGTTCAAGGAGACTTCTGACAGTTGTCAGGATGCATTTTGATGACAAGTGTATTGAGCATTGTGATGACACAGGTCTTGGAGCATTGTGATGACCAGGGCATGGAATATTGTGATGACAGGCATCATGGAGCATTGTGATGACAAGGGTAATGGAGCATCCTGATGACAATGACATTGAGCATCATGTTGAGAATGCCTTGGAGCATTCTGATGACATGCATCATGGAGATTTGTGATGACAAGGACATGGAGCATTGTAATTACTGGGGTCTGGGAACCTTGTGATGAAAAGGGCATGGATCATTGTGATGAAAAAGACATGGAGCCTTGTCATGACAGGATTCAAGGAGCATAATGACAACAAGTATCAGGGAGCATTGTGATGTCAACTCTATTGAGCATTGTGATGACAAAGATCATGGAGCATTGAGATGAGAGGACCATGGATAATTGTGATGATGAGCGACATGGGGCGTTGTGATGACAAGTGTTATGGAACATTGTGATCACAAGGTTTTGGAGTATTGTGATGACAAGGTCATCGAATATTGTGAAGACAGATGTCAGGGAGCATTGTGATGCCAATTGTCATGGAGGATTGTGATGACAAAGGTAATGGAGAATTGTGATGACAAGGGCTTGGAGCATTTTGATGACAAGGGCATGGAACATTGTGATGACAATGACATGGAGCATTGTGATGAGAAGGACAGGAAGCATTCTGCTGACATGAGTCATGGAGCTTTGTGATGACAAGCGCATGGAGCATTGTGATTACAGGGGTCTTGGAGCATTGTGATGACATAGGTCATGGAGTCTTGTGATGACAAGTCAGTGGAACATTGTGATTGCAGGGGTCATGGAGCATTGTTATGACAGGGGTAATGGAGCATTGTGATGACCTAGGCATGCATCATTAGTCTGAAAATTTTCATTGATTATTGTGATGAGAGTTGGCCTGGAGCATTGTGATGACAAGGGAATGGAGCATTGTGATGACAATGTCCTGGAGCATTGTGATGAGAAGACCATTGAGCCTTGTGATGACAAGTCTCATGGAGCTCTTTCATGAAAGGGGCATGGAGCATTGTGATTACAGGGGATGGAGCATTGTGATGACAAGGGCATGAAACATTGTGTTGAGAAAGCCATGGATCATTCTGATGGCATGCGTCATGGAGCTTTGTGATGACAAGGACATGGAGCATTGTGATTACAGGCTTCTTGGAGCATTGTGATGAAAAGGCCATGGATCATTGTGATGAAAAAGGCATGGAGCCTTGTCATGACTGGTTTCAAGGAGCTTAATGAAGACAAGTATCAGGGAGCATTGTGATGACAACTCTATTGAGCATTGTGATGACAAAAGTCATGGAGCATTGTGATGAGAAGACCATGGATAATTGTGATGATGAGCGTCATTGGGCGTTGTGATGACAAGTGTTATGGAACATTGTGATCACAAGGGTTTGGAGCATTGTGGTGACAAGGTCATGGAGTATTGTGAAGACAGGTGTCAGGGAGCATTGTGATGACATATGTCATGGAAAATTGTGATTACATTGGCAAGGAGCATTGTGATGCCAAGTGTCATGGAGGATTGTGATGACAAAGGTAATGGAGCATTGTGATGACAAGGTGTTTGAGCATTGTGATGAAAAGAGCATGGAACATTTTGATGAGAAAGACATGGAGCATTCTGATGACATGCATCATGATGCATTGTGATGACAAGCACATGGAGCATTTTGATTACAGGGGTCTTGGAGCATTTTGATGATATGGGACATCAAGCCTTGTAATGACAATGCCGTGGAACATTGTGATGGCAGGGTTCATGGAGCATTGTTATGACAGGTGGAATGGAGCCTTGTGATGAGCTGGGCATGCAGCACTACTCTGAAAATTTTCATGAATTATTGTGAAGAGAGTGGGCCTGGAGTATTGTGATGACAAAAGCAAGGAACACTGTGATACATGGTAATGGAGGATTGAAATGACAATGGCATGGATCAGTGTGATGAGAAGGGCATCGAACATTGTGATGACTAGCGTCATGGAGCATTGTGATGACAATGGCATGGAGCATTGGGATGCCAAGTGTCATGGAGCTTTGTGATGGCATATATTGGAGCATTTTGATGACAAGGGCAAGGTGCATTGTGATGAGAAGGGCAGGGAGCAATGTAATGACAATGTTTATGGAGCATTGTGATGACAAGGTTGTTCAGCTTTATGATGACAAACACATGGCACATTATGATGACATGGGTCATGGAGCATTGTGCTGACAAGTGCATAGACCATTGTGATGACAAGCATCATGGATTATTGAGATGACAATGTCATGGAGCATTGTTATGACAAGGATCAGAGAGCATTGAGATGAAAATTACATGGAGCATTGTGGTGACAAAAGTAACAGAGCCTTATGATGACGAGGGCATGGAAAATTGCGATGGGAAATGTCATGAAGCATTGTGATGACTGGAGTCAAGGAGAATTTTCATATCTGAGGTCATGGAGCATTGTGATGACAAGGGCATGTAGTATTGTGATGTCAGGGGCATGGAGCATTGGTCTGACAATTTTCATGGATTATTGTGATGAGAGTGGGCATGGCACATTGTGATGACAAGGGCATGGAGTATAGTGTAGAGAGGTGTCAGGGAGAATTGTGATGACATATATCATGGTCCATTTTGATGACAATGGCATGGAGCATTTCGATGCCAAGTGACATGGAAGGTTGTGATGACAATGGTAATGGAGCATTGGGCTGACAAGGGCTTGGATCATTCTCATGTCAAGGGCATAGAGCATAGTGGTGACAGGGGCATGGAGCATTGGCCTAACAAATTTCAGGGATTATTGTGATGACAGTACGCATGGCGCATTGTGATGACTAGGGCATGGAGCACTGTGATGACAAGGTCATGAAGTATTGAGTAGAGTGTTGTCAGGGAGCATTGCGATGACATATATCATGGTTCATTGTGATGACAATGGCATGGAGCATTGTGATGCCAAGAGTCATGGAGGATTGTGTTGATAAAGGTAATGGAGCATTGTGATGACAAGGGCTTAGAGCATTTTGATGACAAGGACATGGGCCATTTTGTTGAGAATGCCATGGATCATTGAGGTGACATGCGAAATGGAGCTTTGTTATGACAAGGGCATGGAGCATTGTGATTACAGTGTTCAAGGAGCATAATGACGACAAGTATCTGGGAGCATTGTGATGACAATTTATTGAGCACTGTGATGAAAAAGTCATGGAGCATTGTGATGAGAAGACCATGGATAATTGTGATGATGAACGTCATGGGGCGTTGTGATGACAAGTGTTATGGAACATTGTGATGACAAGGGCATGGAGCCTTGTGATGAGAATGATATGGAACATTCTAATGACATGTGTCATGGAGCTATGAGATGACAAGCGCATGGAGCATTGTTATTACAGGGGTCTTGGAGCATTGTGATGACATGGGTCATGGAGCCTTGTGATGACAAGGCCTTGGAACATTGTGATGGCTGGGGACATTGAACATTTTTATGACATAGTTAATGGAGCATTGTGATTTCCTGGGCATGGAGCGTTTTTCTGAAAATTTTCACGGATTATTGTGATGAGAGTGGGCCTGCAGGATTGAGATGACAAAGGAAAGAAACACTGTCGTACACGGGTCATGGATGATTTTAATGACAAGGGCATGGACCATTGTGATGAGAAGGTCATCGAGCACTGTGATGACAAGCGTCACGGAGCCCTGTGATGACAAGGGCATGGAGCAATGTGATGAGAGGTTACATGGAGCATTGTGATGACAATGGCGTGGAGCAATGTGATGCCAAGTGTGATGGAGATTTTTGATGACAAATATTGGAGCATTTTGATGACACGGGCGTGGTGCATTGTGATGAGAAAAACAGGGAGCATTGTGATGACAGGGTCATGCAAGATTGAGATGAAAAGTGTCATGGATCATTTTGATGACTTGGTTTATGGAACATTGTGATGTCAAGGGTCATGGAGCATTTTGATGCTAAGGTCATGTAGCATTGCCATGACAGGGTATATGGAACATTGTGATAACAGGGATGAGGGTGTACTGTGATGACTAGTGATGGAACACTCTGATATCAGTGGTGAGAGAGAATTTTGATGAGAAGTGCATGGAGCATTGTGATGACAAGTTTTAAGGAGCATTGTGATGACAAGGCTTATGGAGCATTGTGATGACAAGGTTGAGCAGCATTATGATGACAAGCGCATGGCACATTTTGATGACATGTGTCATGGAGCATTGTGCTGACAAGTGCATAGACCATTGTGATGACAAGGGTCATGGAGCACTGTGCTGACAAAAGCATGGAACATTGTGATGACAAGGATCAGAGAGCATTGTGATGAGAACTTCATGGAGCATTGTGGTGAGAAAAGTCACAGAGCCTTTTGATGTCGAGGACATGGACAATTGTGATGACAAATGTCATGAAGCATTGTGATGACTGGAGTCAAGGATAATTTTCATAAAAGAGGTCATGGAGCATTGTGATGACAAGGGCATGGAGCATTGTGGTGACAGGGGCATGGACAATGGGTCTGACCATTTTCATGGATTATTGTGATGACAGTGGTCATGGCACATTGTGATGCCAAGTGTCATGGAGGATTGTGATGACAAAGGTAATGGAGCATTCTGATTACAATGGCATGGAGCATTGTGATGGCAAGGGCCATTGAAAATTTTAATGACAACTTCGGAAGCATTGGGATGACAAAGCGCATGGAGCTTGCTATGACAGGGGTCATGGAGCATTGCGATGACAAGTGCATGGAATATTGTGATGACAAGAGCCTGTATCATTGTGATGAGAAGTGTCATGGAGCATTTTGATGAAAAGAACGTGGAGAATTGTGATGACAGGGGTCATGGAACATTGTGATGACCAGGGCACGGAGCATTGTGATGCCAACCCGTGGAGCACTGTGATGAGAAGACCATGGACAATAGTGATGAGGAGCGTCATGGAGCACTGTAATGACAATGGACCTTGAGCATTGTGAGGACAGGTGCCATGGAGCATTGTGATGTCAGGGGTCATGGAGCATTGTGATGCCAAGCTTCATCGAGCATTCTGGTCACAAGCTTGTGGAGTAATATGATGACAATAGATGGAGCATTGTAATGACAAGGACATGGAGCACGGTGATGACAAGGTCATGGAATTTTGTGAAAACCGATGTCAGGTAGCATTTTGATGTAATATGTCATGGCCCATTGTGATGACAATGGCATGGAGCATTGTGAGGCCAAGTGTCATGGAGGATTGTGATGACAGAAGTAATGGAGCATTGTGATGACAAGGGCTTGAAGCATTGTGATAACAAGGACATGTGCCATTGTCTTGAGAATGCCATGGATCATTGTGGTGACATGCGTGTTGGAGCTTTGTTATGACAAGGGCATGGAGCATTGTGATTACAGTGTTCAAGGAGCATAATGACGACAAGTATCTGGGAGCATTGTGATGACAACTCTATTGAGCATTGTGATGAAAAAGTCATGGAGCATTGTGATGAGAAGACCATGGATAATTGTGATGATGAACGTCATGGGGCGTTGTGATGACAAGTGTTATGGAACATTGTGATGACAAGGGTTTGGAGCATTGTGATGACAAGGTCATGGAATATGGTGAAGACAGGTGTCAGGGAGCATTGTGATGACATATGTCATGGTCCACTGTGATGACAGTGTCATGGAGCATTGTGATGCCAAGTGTCATGGAGGATTGTGATGGCAAAACTAATGGAGCATTGGGATGAAAGTCTTGGAGCATTGTGATGACAAGGCAAGGAACATTGTGATGAGAATGATATGGAGCATTCTAATGGCATGTATCATGGAGCTATGAGATGACAAGCACATGGAGCATTGTTTATTACAGGGGTCTTGTAGCATAGTGATGACATGGTTCATGGAGCCTTGTGGTGACAAGGCTTTGGAACATTGTGATGGCAGGGGACATGGAGCATTTTTATGACATAGTTAATGGAGCATTGTGATGTTCTGGGCATGGAGCGTTTTTCGGAAAATTTTCATGGATTATTGTAATGAGAGTGGGCCTGCAGGATTGTGATGACAAAGGAAAGGAACACTGTCGGACATTTGTCATGTATGATTTTAATGACAGGGTCATGGACCATTGTGATGAGAAGGTCATCGAACTTTGTGATGACAAGCGTCATGGAGCCCTGTGATGACAAGGGCAGGGAGCAATGTGATGAAAGGTTACATGGAGCATTGCGTTGACAATGGCATGGAACATTGTGATGCCAAGTGTGATGGAGATTTTTGTTGACAAATATTGGAGCATTTTGATGACATGGGCGTGGTGCTTTGTGATAAGAACAGGGAGCATTGTGATGACAGGGTCATTCAAGATTGAGATAAAAAGGGCCATGGAGCATTTTGATGACTAGGGTTATGGAACATTGTGATGTCAAGGGTCATGGAGCATTTTGATGCTAAGGTCATGTAGCATTGCGATGACATGGGTCATGGAACATTGTGATGACAGGGATGACGGAGTATTGTGATGGCTAGTGATGGAACACTCTGAAGACAGTGGTGAGAGAGAATATTGTTGAGAAGTGCATGGAGCATTGTGATGACAAGTTTTAAGGAGCATTGTGATGACAAGGCTTATGGAGCATTGTGATGACAAGGTTGTGCAGCATTATGATGACAAGCACATGGCACATTTTGATGACATGTGTCATGGAGCATTGTGCTGACAAGTGCATAGAACATTGTGATGACAAGGGTCATGGAGCATTGTGCTGACAAAGGCATGGAACATTGTGATGACAAGGATCAGAGAGCATTGTGATGAAAACTTCATGGAGCATTGTGGTGAGAAAAGTCATAGAGCCTTGTGATGTTGATGGCATGGACAATTGTGATGACAAATGTCATGAAGCATTGTGATGACTGGAGTCAAGGAGAATTTTCTTAAAAGAGGTCATGGAGCATTGTGATGACAAGGACATGGAGCATTGTGGTGACAGGGGCATGGACAATGGGTCTGACCATTTTCATGGATAATTGTGATGACAGTGGTCATGGCACATTGTGATGACAAGGGCATGGAGCACTGTGATAACAAGGTCATGGAGTATTATGTAGAGAGGTGTCAGGTAGCATTGTGATGACATATATCATGAACCATTGTGATGACAATGGCGTGGAGCCTTGTGATGCCAAGTGTCATGGAGGATTGTGATGTCAAAGGTAATGGAGCATTCTGATTACAAGGGCATGGAGCATTTTAATGGCAAGGGACATTGAAAATTTTAATGACAACTTCGGGAAGCATTGGGATGACAAAGCGCATGGAGCTTGCTATGACAGGTGTCATGGAGCATTGCGATGACAAGTGTATGGAAAATTGTGATGACAAGAGACTGTATCATTGTGATGAGAAGTGTCATGGAGCATTGTGATGAAAAGAACGTGGAGAATTGTGATGACAGGGGACATGGAACATTGTGATGACCAGGGCATGGAGCATTGTGATGGCAAGACCGTGGATTACTGTGATGAGAAGACCATGGATAATTGTGATGAGGACCGTCATGGAGCACGGTAATGACAAGGGACCTTGAGCATTGTGAGGACAGGTTTCATGGAGCATTGTGATGGCAGGGGTCATGGAGCATTGTGATGCCAAGCTTCATCGAGCATTCTGATCAGAAGCTTGTGGAGTAGTATGATGATAATAGAGGAGCATTGTGATGACAAGGGTTTGGAGCATTTTGATGACAAGGGTCATCGAGCATTGTGATGAAAACGGCATGAAGCATTTTGATGAAAAAGGCATGGAGCTATTTCATGACAGATTTCAAGGAGACTTCTGGCTATTGTCAGGGAGCATGGTGATGTCAAGTGTATGGAGCATTGCGATGACAATATTCATGCAGCACTGCGATGACAGGGACCTGTGATATTGTGATGACAGGCATACTGGAGCGTTGTGATGACAATTGTCATGGAGCAATGTGATGACAATGGCATGCAGCATTGTGTTGAGAACGCCATGGAGCATTCTGATGATATGTGTCATAGATCATTGTGATGACATATGTCCGGTTCATTGTGATGACAATGGCATGGAGCATTGTGATGCCAAGTGTCATGGAGGATTGTGATGACAAAGGTAATGGAGCATTGTGATGACAAGGGACAGGAGAATTCTGATGACAAGGGTCATCAAGCATTGTGATGACAATGGCATGGAACACTGTGATGAAAAGGGCATGGAGCATTGTGATGAAAAAGGAATGGATCTATTTCATGACAGAATTCCAGGAGACTTCTGACAGTTGTCAGGAGGCATTTTGATAACAAGTGTATTGAGCATTGTGATGACACATGTCATGGAGCATAGTGAGGACAAGGGCATGGAATATTGTGATGACAGGCATCATGGAGCGTTGTGATGACAAGGGTAATGGAGCATCCTGAAGACAATGACATTGAGCATAGTGTTGAGAATGTCATGGAGCGTTCTGATGACATGCGTCAAGGAGATTTGTGATGACAAGGGCATGGAGTATTGTAATTACAGGGGTCTGGGAACCTTGTGATGAAAAGGGCATGGATCATTGTGATGAAAAAGGCATGGAGTCTTGTCATGACAGGATTCAAGGAGCATAATGACAACAAGTATCAGGGAGCATTGTTATGACAACACTATTGAGCATTGTGATGACAAAGATCATGGAGCATTGAGATGAGAAGACCATGGATAATTGTGATGATGAGCGACATGGGGCGTTGTGATGACAAGTGTTATGGAACATTGTGATCACAAGGTTTTGGAGTATTGTGATGACAAGGTCATCGATTATTGTGAAGACAGTTGTCAGGGAGCATTGTGATGCCAAGTGTCATGGAGGATTGTGATGACAAAGGAAATGGAGCATTGTGATGACAAGGGCTTGGAGCATTTTGATGACAAGGACATGGAACATTGGGATGACAATGACATGGAGCATTGTGATGAGAAGGACATGAAACATTCTGCTGACATGCGTCATGGAGCTTTGTGATGACAAGTGCATGGAGCATTGTGATTACAGGGGTCTTGGAGCATTGTGATGACATAGGTCATGGAGTCTTGTGATGACAAGGCAGTGGAACATTGTGATTGCAGGGGTCATGGAGCATTGTTATGACAGGGGTAATGGAGCATTGTGATGACCTGGGCATGCATCATTAGTCTGAAAATTTTCATGGATTATTGTGATGAGAGTTGGCCTGGAGCATTGTGATGACAAGGGAATGGAGCATTCTGATGACAATGTCCTGGAGCATCGTGATGAGAAGACCATTGAGCCTTGTGATGACAAGTCTCATGGAACTCTTTCATGAAAAGGGGCATGGAGCATTGTGATTACAGGGTTTGGAGCATTGTGATGACAAAGGCATGGAGCATTGTGATTACAGGGTTCTTGGAGCATTGTGATGAAAAGGGCATGGATCATTGTGATGAAAAAGGCATGGAGCCTTGTCATGACTGGTTTCAAGGAGCTTAATGATGACAAGTATCAGGGAGCATTGTGATGACAACTCTATTGAGCATTGTGATGACAAAAGTCATGGAGCATTGTGGTGAGAAGACCATGGATAATTGTGATGATGAGCGTCATGGGGCGTTGTGATGACAAGTGTTATGGAACATTGTGATCACAAGGGTTTGGAGCATTGTGATGACAAGGTCATGGAGTATTGTGAAGACACGTGTCAGGAGCATTGTGATGACATATGCCATGGACAATTGTGATGACAGTGGAATGGAGCATTGTGATGCCAAGTGTCATGGAGGATTGTGATGACAAAGGTAGTGGAACATTGTGATGACAAGGTCTTGGAGCATTGTGATGACAAGAGCATGGAGCATTTTGATGAGAAAGTAATGGAGCATTCTGATGACATGCATCATGGTGCCTTGTGATGACAAGCACATGGAGCATTGTGATTACAGGGGTCTTGGGGCATTTTGATGATATGGGTCATCGAGCCTTGTAATGACAATGCCGTGGAACATTGTGATTGCAGGTTTCATGGAGCATTGTTATGACAGGTGTAATGGAGCCTTGTGATGAGCTGGGCATGCAGCACTGGTGAAAATTTTTATTAATTATTGTGAAAAGAGTGGGCCTGGAGTATTGTGATGACAAAGGCAAGGAACACTGTGATACATGGGTCATGGAGGATTGTAATGACAAGGGCATGGATCAGTGTGATGAGAAGGGCATCGAGCATTGTGATGACTAGCGTCATGGAGCATTGCAATGCCAATGGCATGGAGCATTGTGATTCCAAGTGTCATGGAGCTTTGTGATGGCAAATGTTGGAGCATTTTGATGACAAGGGCAAGGTGCATTGTGATGAGAAGGGCAGGTAGCAATGTGATGACAAGTTTATGGAGCATTGTGATGACAAGGTTGTTCAGCATTAGAATGACAAACACATGGCACATTTGATGACATGGGACATGGAGCATTGTGCTGACATGTGCATAGACCATTGTGATGACAAGCGTCATGGATTATTGAGATGACATAGTCATGCAACATTGTTATGACAAGGATCAAAGAGGATTGAGATGAGAAGTACATGGAGCATTGTGGGACAAATGTCACAGAACCTTGTGATGACGAGGGCATGGAAAATTGCGATGGCAAATGTCATGAAGCATTGTGATGACTTGAGTCAAGGAGAATTTTCATATCAGAGGTCATGGAGCATTGTGATGACAAGGGCATGGAGTATTGTGATGAAAGGTGCATGGAGCATTGATCTGACAATTTTCATGGATTATTGTGATGACAGTGAGCATGGCACATTGCGATGACAAGGGCATGGAGCACTGTGATGAAAAGGTCATGGAGTATAGTGTAGAGAGGTGTCAGGGAGAATTGTGATGACATATATCATGGTCCATTGTGATGACAATGGCATGGAGCATTTTGATGCCAAGTGACATGGAGGATTGTGATGACAATGGTAATGGAGCATTGGGCTGACAAGGGCTTGGAGCATTGTGATGTCAAGGGCATAGAGCATTGTGGTGACAGCGGCATGGAGCATTTGCCTGACAAGTTTCATGGATTATTGTGATGACATTGCACATGGCGCATTGTGATGACTAGGGCATGGAGCACCGTGATGACAAGGTCATGAAATATTGAGTAGAGAGTTGTCAGGGAGCATTGTGATGACATATATAATGGTTCATTTTGATGACAATGGCATGGAGCATTGTGATGCCAAGCGTCATAGAGGATTGTGTTGTTAAAGGTAATGGAGCATTGTGATGACAAGGGCTTGGAGCATTGTGATGACAAGGACATGGGCCATTGTGTTGAGAATGCCATGGATCATTGTGGTGACATGCGTGATGGAGCTGTGTTATGACAAGGGCATGGAGCATTGTGATTACAGGGTTCAAGGAGCATAATGACGACAAGTATCTTGGAGCATTGTGATGACAACTCTATTGAGCATTGTGATTTAAAAGTCATGGAGCATTGTGATGAGAAGACCATGGATAATTGTGATGATGAACGTCAAGGGGCGTTGTGACGACAAGTGTTATGGACATTGTGATGACAAGGGTTTGGAGCATTGTGATGACAAGGTCATGGAGTATTGTGAAGACAGGTGGCAGGGAGCACTGTGATGACATATGTCATGGTGCACTGTGATGACAGTGTCATGGAGCATTGTGATGACAAGTGTCATGGAGGATTGTGATGGCAAATGTAATGGAGCATTGTGATGACAAGGTCTTGGAGCATTGTGATGACAAGGGCATGGAGCATTGTGATGAGAATGATATGGAGCATTCTAATGACATGTGTCATGGAGCTATGAGATGACAAGCACAAGGAGCATTGTTATTGCAGGGGTCTTTTAGCATAGTGATGACATGGTTCATGGAGCCTTGTGATGACAAGGCCTTGGAACATTATGATGGCAAGGGAAATGGAGCATTTTTATGACATAGTTAATTCAGCATTGTGATGTCCTGGGCATGGAGCGTTTTTCGGAAAATTTTCATGGATTATTGTGATGAGAGTGGGCCTTCAGGATTGTGATGACAAAGGAAAGGAACACTGTCGTACATGGGTCATGGATGATTATAATGACAAGGGAATGAACCATTGGGATGAGAAGGTCATCGAGCATTGTGATGACAAGCGTCATGGAGCACTGTGATGACAAGGGCTTGGAGCAATGTGATGAGAGATTACATGGAGCATTGCGATGACAATGGCATGGAGCAATGTGATGCCAAGTGTGATGGAGATTTTTCATGACAAATATTGGAGCATTTTGATGACAAGGGCGTGGTGCATTGTGATGAGAAGAACAGGGAGCATTGTGATGACAGGGTCATGCTAGATTGAGATGAAAAGGGTCATGGTGCATTTTGATGACTTGGGTTATGGAACATTGTGATGTCAAGGGTCATGGAGCATTTTGATGCTAAGATCATGTAGCATTGCGATGACATGGGTCATGGAACATTGTGATGACAGGGATGAGGGAGTATTGTGATGACTAGTGATGGAACACTCTGATATCAGTGGTGAGAGAGAATTTTGATGAGAAGTGCATGGAGCATTGTGATGACAAGTTTTAAGTAGCATTGTGATGACAAGGCTTATGGAGCATTGTGATGACAAGGTTGTGCAGCATTATGATGACAAGCGCATGGCACATTTTGATGACATGTGTCATGGAGCATTGTGCTGACAAGTGCATAGATCATTGTGATGACAAGGGTCATAGAGCATTGTGCTGACAAAGGCATGGAACATTGTGATGACAAGGATCAGAGAGCATTGTGATGAGATCTTCATGGATCATTGTGGTGAGAAAAGTCACAGAGCCTTGTGATGTCGAGGGCATGGACAATTGTGATGACAAATGTCATGAAGCATTGTGATGACTGGAGTCAAGGAGAATTTTCATAAAGAGGTCATGGAGCATTGTGATGACAAGGGCATGGAGCATTGTGGGGACAGGGACATGGACAATGGGTCTGACCATTTTCATGGATTATTGTGATGACAGTAGTCATGGCACATTGTGTTGACAAGGGCATGGAACACTGTGATAACTAGGGTTGGAGTATTATATAGAGAGGTGTCAGGGAGAATTTTGATGACATATATCATGGACCATTGTGATGACAATGGCGTGGAGCATTTTGATGCCAAGTGTCATGGAGAATTGTGATGTCAAATGTAATGGAGCATTGTGATAACAAGGGCATGGAGCATTGTGATGACAGGGGCCATTGAAAATTTTAATGACAACTTCGGGAAGCATTGGAATGCAAAGCACATGGAGCTTGCTATGACAGGGGTCATGGAGCATTGCGATGACAAGTGCATGAAATATTGTGATGACAAGAGCCTGTATCATTGTGATGAGAAGTGTCATGGAGCATTGTGATGAAAAGAACGTGGAGAATTGTGATGACAGGGGTCATGGAACATTGTGACGACCAGGGCATGGAGCATTGTGATGGCAAGACCGAGGAGCACTGTGATGAGAAGACCATGGATAATTGTGATGACAAGCGTCATGAAGCACGGTAATGACAAGGGACCTTGAGCATTGTGAGGACAGTGTTCATGGAGCATTGTGAGGGCAAGTGTCATGGAGCATTGTGATGCCAAGCTTCATCGAGCATTCTGATCACAAGCTTGTGGAGTAACATTTTGACAATAGATGGAGCATTGTGAAGACAAGGGCATGGAGCACGGTGATGAGAAGTCCATGGAGCATTCTGACGACATGTGTCATGGAGCATTTTGATGACAAGGGCATGGATAATTTTGATTACAGGGGTCTTGGAGAATTAGGATGGAAAGGAATGGATCATTGTGATGAAAAAGACATGGAGCTTTGTCATGACAGTGTTCAAGGAGCATACTGATGGCACGTGTCAGGGAGCATTGTGATGACAACTGTATTGAGCATTGTGATGAAAAAGGTCATGGAGCATTGTGATGACAAAGGTCATGGAGCATTGTGATGATAAGCCCATGGGTAATTGTGATGATGAGCTTCATGGGGTGCTGTAATGACCAGTGTTATGGAAAATTGTGATCACATGGTTTTGGAGCATTGTGATGCCAGAGGTCATGGAGAATACTGATTTCATTGTGATGACAATACGATGAAGCATTATGATGATGGGCGTGGTGCCTTTTGATGAGAGGGTTCATGGATCATTGAGATGAAAACGGGCATGGAGCATTGTGTTTACAGGTGTCTTGGAACACTGTGATGACGAGGGCATGGAGCATTGTCATGAGAAGGAAATGGAGCATTCTGATGACATGTGTCATGGAGCTTTATGATGACAAGGGCATGGAGCATTGTGATTAGTGGTGTCTTGGAGCATTGTGAGGACAAGGGTCATGGAGCCATGAGATGACAATGCCGTGGAACATTGTTATTGCAGGGGTCATGGAGCATTATTATCACAGGTGTAATGGAGCATTTTGATGATAAGGACATGGAATATTGGTCTGAAAACTTTCATGGATTATTATGATGAGACTGGGCACGGAGCATTGTGATGACAAGGGCATGGATCACTGTGATACATGGGTCATGGAGGATTGTAATGACAAGGGCATGGAGCCTTGTGATGAGAAGGGCATCGAGCATTTTGATGACAAGTGTCATGAAGCTTTATGATATCAAGTGCATGGAACATTGCGATTAAAAAGGCATGGATCATTGTGATGAAAAATGCATAGAGACTTTTCACGACAGGGATCAAGGAGCATTTTCAAGACAAGTGTCAGGGAGAATTGTGATGACAAGTGTATTGAGCATTGTGATGACAATGATCATGGAGCATTGGGATGTTAAAGGCATGGAGTATTGTGATGACAGTAATCATAGAACTTTGTGATGACAAATGTCATGGATCACTGTGATGACATGCATCACTTAGCATTGTGATTACAGGTGTCATGGAGCATTGGGCTGAGAAGGGCCAGATCATTGTGATGACAAGTGTCATGGAGCATTTTGATGACAAGTGTCCCGGACCATTGTGTTGTCAGGGGTCATGGAGAGATGAGATGACAGTTGTTATGGAGCATTGTGACAACAAGGTTCATGGCACATTATTATGAGAAGGTCAGGTAGCATTGGTTTGAAAATATTCATGGAGTATTGTTATTACAGGGTTTATGGAGCATTTTGATGACAAGGGAATGGAGCATTGTGATGAAAAACGCATGGAGCAATAAGGTGACAGGTTTCATGGAGCATTGTGATGACAATGGCATGGAGTATTTGATGCCAACGGTCATGGAGATTTGTGATGAGAAAATCATGGAGCATTTTGATGACAAGGACATTGTGCAATGTGATGAGAAATGCAGGGATCATTGTGATGACAGGGTCACGGAGCAATTTGATGAAAAGGGCCATGGAACATTTTGATGACAGTGGTTATGGAACATTGTGATGACAAGGGACTTGGAGCATTGTGATGACCAGGGCATGGATCACTGTGATGGCAATACCGTGGAGCATGGTGATGAGAAACCATGGAAGATTGTGATGACGAGCCTCATGGAGCACTGTAATGACAAGGGCTTGGGGCATTTTGATGAGAGGTGTCACGGAGCACTGTGATGACAGGGGTCATGGAACATTGTGATGACAAGGTTCATGGAGCATTCTGATGACAAGCTTGTGGAGTATTGTGATGACAATGGCACGAAGCATTGTGATTGAAAGGACATGGAGCATTGTGATGAAAAATACATGGAACCTTTTCATGACAGGGTTCATGGAGCATTTTGACGACAAGTGTCAGGGAGCATTGTGATGACAAGTGTCATGGAGCATTTTGGTGACAAGTGTCCCGGACCATTGTGTTTCAGGGGACATGAAGCGTTGTGATGACAGTGGTCACGTAGCATTTTGATGACAGGTTTCATGGAGCATTGTGATGAGCAGGTCATGGAGCATTGGGCTGAAAATATTCATGGAGTATTGTGATGACAGGTTTCATGGAACATGTGATGAAAAGAGAAAGGAGCATTGTGATGACAATGTCCTGGAACATTGTGATCAGTAGACCATGGAGCCTTGTGATGACAAGTCTCATGGAGCATTCTGATGAAAAGTGGCATGGAGCATTGTGATTACCGGGTTCTTGGAGCATTGTGATGACAAAGTCATGGAGCATTGTGATGAGAAGTCCATGGAGCATTCTGATGACATGCGTCATGGAGCTTTTTGATGACAAGGGCATGGTTAATTTTGATTACAGGGGTCTTGGAGCATTAGGATGAAAAGGAATGGATGATTGTGATGAAAAAGACATTGAGCCTTGTCAGGACAGGGTTCAAGGAACATACTGATGGCACGTGTCATGGAGCGTTATGATGACAACTCTATTGAGCATTCTTATGACAAATGTCATGGAGCATTGTGATGATAAGACCATGGGTAATTGTGATGATGAGCGTCATGGGGCGCTGTAATGACAAGTGTTATGGAACATTGTGATCACAAGGTTTTGGAGCATTGAGATGACAGAGGTCATGGAGAATACTGATTTCATTATGATGAAAATACGATGAATCATTATGAAGATGGGCATGTTGCCTTTTGATGAGAGGGTTCATGGATCATTGAGATGAAAACGGGCATGGAGCATTGTGTTTACAGGTGTCTTGGAACATTGTGATGACAAGGGCACGGAGCATTGTGATGAGAAGGAAATGGAGCATTCTGATGACATGTGTCATGGAGCTTTATGATGACAAGGGCATGGAGCATTGTGATTAGTGGGGTCTTGGAGCATTGTGAGGACAAGGGTCATGGAGCCATGTGATGTCAATGCCGTGGAACATTGTGATTGCAGGGTTCATGGAGCATTGTTATCACAGGGGTAATGGAGCATTTTGATGATAAGGGCATGGAACATTGGTCTGAAAACTTTCATAGATTATTGTGATGAGAGTGGGCATGGAGCATTGTGATGACAAGGGCATGGAACACTGTGATACATGGGTCATGGAGGATTGTAATGACAAGGGCATGGAGCCTTGTGATGAGAAGGGCATCGAGCATTTTGATGACAAGTGTCATGAAGCTTTGTGATGACAAGTGCATGAAACATTGCGATTAAAAAGGCATGGATCATTGTGATGAAAAATTCATGGAGACTTTTCACGACAGGGGTCAAGGAGCATTTTCAAGACAAGTGCCAGGGAGAATTGTGATGACAAGTGTATTGAGCATTTTGATGACAATGGTCATGGAGCATTGGGATGATAAGGGCATGGAGTATTGTGATGACAGTAATCATAGAACTTTGTGATGACAAGTGTTATGGAACACTGTGACCACAAGAGTTTGGAGCATTGTGAAGACAGACGTCATGCATCTTGTTGATATCAAGTGACATGGAGCATTGTGATGATAAGGGCATGAAGCAATGTGATCCCAAAGTTCATGGAGGCCTGCAATGACAAGTGCATGGAGTATGGTGATGACAAGGTCATGTAACATTGTGATGAAAAAGGCATGGAGCCTTTCATGACACGGTTCATGCACAAAACTGACGACAAGTGTCAAGGAGACTTGTGATTACAAGTGTATTGATTATTGTGATGATAAAGGTCATGGAGAATTGTGATGACAAGGGCATGGAGTATTGTGATGACAGGCATCATTGAGCGTTGTGATGACAAGTGTTATGGAACATTGTGACCACAAGAGTTTGGAGCATTGTGATGATAGAGGTTATGGATCATTTTGATTACAAGGAGCATGGAGCATTGTGATGACAAGGGCATGAAGCAATGTGATCCCAAGGTTCATGGAGGATTGTGATGACAATGGTAATGGAGGATTGTGATGGCAATGGTAAAGGAGTATTGTGATGAAAATCGCATGGAGCATTTTGCTGACAAAGGCATGGAGCATTGTGATGACTGGGGTCATGGAGCATTGTGATGAAAAGTTCATGGAGCATTGTGGTGACAAAGGTCACAAAGCCTTGTGTTGAAGGGGGCATGGACCATTGTGATGAAAATGTTCATGAAGCATTATGATGACTGGAGTCACGGAGCACTGTGTTGACAGGGGTCATGGAGCATTGTGATGAAAAGTTCATGGAGCATTTTCGTGACAAAGGTCACAGAGCCTTGTGTTGACAAAAGCATGGACCATTGTGATGACAAAGGTCATGAAGCATTGTAATGACTGGTGTCACGGAATATTGTGATGACAGGGGTCATGGAGCATCTTGGTGACAGCGGCATGGAGCATTTTGATGACAGGGTCATGGTGCATTGGTCTGACAAGTTTCAGGGATTATTGTGATGACAGTGGGCATGGCACACTGGGATTACAAGGGAATGGAGTTCTGTGAAGACATGTGTCAGTTAGCATTGTGATGACATATTTCATGGTCCATTGTGATGACAATTGCATGCAGCATTGTGATGCCAGGTGTCATGGAGGATTGTATTGACAATGGCTTGGATCATTGTGATGACCAGGGCATGGAGCATTGTGATGTCAAGAGAGTGGAGAATGATGATGTGCAGACCATGGATAATTGTGATGACGAGCGTCATGGAACACTGTAATGACAAGTTTCATGGAGCATTGTGATAACAGGAGTCATGGAGCATTGTGATGACAAGCTTGTGGAGTATTGTGATGACAATGGCATGGAGCATTGTAATGAGAAGTGCATGGAGCATTATGATGACAAGGTCATGTAGCCTTTTGCTGACAAATGCATGGAGCATCGTGATGACAAGTGTCATGGACCTCTGTGATGACAGGCATCACGGAACAGTGTGATTAAAGGTGTCATGGAGGGTTAGGATGACAAGGGCTTGGATCATTGTGATGCAAAGGGTCATGGAGCATTTTGATGACAAACGCATGGAACATTGTGATGACAAGTGTCATGGAGAATTTTGGTGACCAGAGTCCCGGACCATTGTGTTTCAGGGGACATGAAGCGTTGTGATGACAGTGGTCACGGAGCATTTTGATGACAGGGTTCATGGAGCATTGTGATGAGCAGGTCATGGAGCATTGTGCTGAAAACCTTCATGGAGTATTGTGATGACAGGTTTCATGGAGCATTGTGATGAAAAGGGAAAGGAGCATTGTGATGACAATGTCCTGGAACATTGTGATGAGTAGACCATGGAGCCTTGTGATGACAAGTCTCATGGAGCATTCTGATGAAAAGTTGCTTGGAGCATTGTGATTACAGGGGTCTTGGAGCATTGTGATGACAAAGTCATGGAGCATTGTGATGAGAAGTCCATGGAGCATTCTGATGACATGCGTCATGGAGCTTTTTGATGACAAGGGCATGGATAATTTTGATTACAGGGGTCTTGGAGCATTAGGATGAAAAGGAATGGATCATTGTGATGAAAAAGACATGGAGCCTTGTCATGACAGGGTTCAAGGAGCATACTGATGGCACGTGTCACGGAGTGTTGTGATGACAACTGTATTGAGCATTGTGATGACAAAGGTCATGGAGCATTGTGATGATAAGACCATGGGTAATTGTGATGATGAGCGTCATGGGGCGCTGTAATGACAAGTGTTATGGAACATTGTGATCACAAGGATTTGGAGTATTGTGATGACAGAGGTCATGGAGAATACTGATTTCATTGTGATGACAATACGATGAAGCATTATGATGATGGGCATGGTGCCTTTTGAGGAGAGGGTTCATGGATCATTGAGATGAAAATGGGCATGGAGCATTGTGTTTACAGGTGTCTTGAACATTGTGATGAAAATGGCATGGAGCATTGTGATGAGAAGGAAATGGAGCATTCTGATGACATGTGTCATGGAGCTTTATGATGACAAGTGCATGGAGTATTGTGATTAGTGGTGTCTTGCAGCATTGTGAGGACAAGGGTCATGGAGCCATGTGATGACAATGCCGTGAAACATTGTTATTGCAGGGGTCATGGAGCATTGCTATCACAGGGGTAATGGAGCATTTTGATGATAAGGCCATGGAACATTTGTCTGAAAACTTTCATGGATTATTGTGATGAGAGTGGGCACGGAGCATTGTGATGACAACGGCATGGAGCACTGTGATACATCGGTCATGGAGGATTGTAATGACAAGGGCATGGAGCCTTGTGATGAGAAGGGCATCGAGCATTTTGATGACAATTGTCATGAAGCTTTGTGATGACAAGTGCATGGAACATTGCGATTAAAAAGGCATGGATCATTGTGATGAAAAATGCATGGAGACTTTTCATGACAGGGGTCAAGGAGCATTTTCAAGACAAGTGTCAGGGAGAATTGTGATGACAAGTATATTGAGCATTGTGATGACAATGGTCATGGAGCATTGGGATGATAAGTGCATGGAGTATTGTGATGACAGTAATCATAGAACTTTGTGATGACAAGAGTTATGGAACACTGTGACCACAAAGATATGGAGCATTGTGATGACAGAGGTCATGGATCTTGTTGATATCAAGTGACATGGAGCATTGTGATGACAAGGGCATGAAGCAATGTGATCCCAAAGTTCATGGAGGACTGCAATGACAAGCGCATGGAGCATTTTGATGACAAGGTCATGTAGCATTGTGATGAAAAAGGCATGGAGCCTTTCATGACAGGGTTCATGGAGCATACTATCGACAAGTGTCAAGGAGCCTTGTGATGACCATTGTATTGATTATTTTGATGATAAAGGTCATGGAGCATTGTGATGACAAGGGCATGGAGTATTGTGATGACAGGCATCATGGAGCGTTGTGATGACAAGTGTTATGGAACATTGTGACAACAAGGGTTTGGAGCATTGTGATGAGACAGGTTATGGATCATTTTGATTACAAGGAGCATGGAGCATTGTGATGACAAGGGCATGAAGCAATGTGATCCCAAAGTTCATGGAGGCCTGCAATGACAAGTGCATGGAGTATGGTGATGACAAGGTCATGTAACATTGTGATGAAAAAGGCATGGAGCCTTTCATGACACGGTTCATGCACAAAACTGACGACAAGTGTCAAGGAGACTTGTGATTACAAGTGTATTGATTATTGTGATGATAAAGGTCATGGAGAATTGTGATGACAAGGGCATGGAGTATTGTGATGACAGGCATCATTGAGCGTTGTGATGACAAGTGTTATGGAACATTGTGACCACAAGAGTTTGGAGCATTGTGATGATAGAGGTTATGGATCATTTTGATTACAAGGAGCATGGAGCATTGTGATGACAAGGGCATGAAGCAATGTGATCCCAAGGTTCATGGAGGATTGTGATGACAATGGTAATGGAGGATTGTGATGGCAATGGTAAAGGAGTATTGTGATGAAAATCGCATGGAGCATTTTGCTGACAAAGGCATGGAGCATTGTGATGACTGGGGTCATGGAGCATTGTGATGAAAAGTTCATGGAGCATTGTGGTGACAAAGGTCACAAAGCCTTGTGTTGAAGGGGGCATGGACCATTGTGATGAAAATGTTCATGAAGCATTATGATGACTGGAGTCACGGAGCACTGTGTTGACAGGGGTCATGGAGCATTGTGATGAAAAGTTCATGGAGCATTTTCGTGACAAAGGTCACAGAGCCTTGTGTTGACAAAAGCATGGACCATTGTGATGACAAAGGTCATGAAGCATTGTAATGACTGGTGTCACGGAATATTGTGATGACAGGGGTCATGGAGCATCTTGGTGACAGCGGCATGGAGCATTTTGATGACAGGGTCATGGTGCATTGGTCTGACAAGTTTCAGGGATTATTGTGATGACAGTGGGCATGGCACACTGGGATTACAAGGGAATGGAGTTCTGTGAAGACATGTGTCAGTTAGCATTGTGATGACATATTTCATGGTCCATTGTGATGACAATTGCATGCAGCATTGTGATGCCAGGTGTCATGGAGGATTGTATTGACAATGGCTTGGATCATTGTGATGACCAGGGCATGGAGCATTGTGATGTCAAGAGAGTGGAGAATGATGATGTGCAGACCATGGATAATTGTGATGACGAGCGTCATGGAACACTGTAATGACAAGTTTCATGGAGCATTGTGATAACAGGAGTCATGGAGCATTGTGATGACAAGCTTGTGGAGTATTGTGATGACAATGGCATGGAGCATTGTAATGAGAAGTGCATGGAGCATTATGATGACAAGGTCATGTAGCCTTTTGCTGACAAATGCATGGAGCATCGTGATGACAAGTGTCATGGACCTCTGTGATGACAGGCATCACGGAACAGTGTGATTAAAGGTGTCATGGAGGGTTAGGATGACAAGGGCTTGGATCATTGTGATGCAAAGGGTCATGGAGCATTTTGATGACAAACGCATGGAACATTGTGATGACAAGTGTCATGGAGAATTTTGGTGACCAGAGTCCCGGACCATTGTGTTTCAGGGGACATGAAGCGTTGTGATGACAGTGGTCACGGAGCATTTTGATGACAGGGTTCATGGAGCATTGTGATGAGCAGGTCATGGAGCATTGTGCTGAAAACCTTCATGGAGTATTGTGATGACAGGTTTCATGGAGCATTGTGATGAAAAGGGAAAGGAGCATTGTGATGACAATGTCCTGGAACATTGTGATGAGTAGACCATGGAGCCTTGTGATGACAAGTCTCATGGAGCATTCTGATGAAAAGTTGCTTGGAGCATTGTGATTACAGGGGTCTTGGAGCATTGTGATGACAAAGTCATGGAGCATTGTGATGAGAAGTCCATGGAGCATTCTGATGACATGCGTCATGGAGCTTTTTGATGACAAGGGCATGGATAATTTTGATTACAGGGGTCTTGGAGCATTAGGATGAAAAGGAATGGATCATTGTGATGAAAAAGACATGGAGCCTTGTCATGACAGGGTTCAAGGAGCATACTGATGGCACGTGTCACGGAGTGTTGTGATGACAACTGTATTGAGCATTGTGATGACAAAGGTCATGGAGCATTGTGATGATAAGACCATGGGTAATTGTGATGATGAGCGTCATGGGGCGCTGTAATGACAAGTGTTATGGAACATTGTGATCACAAGGATTTGGAGTATTGTGATGACAGAGGTCATGGAGAATACTGATTTCATTGTGATGACAATACGATGAAGCATTATGATGATGGGCATGGTGCCTTTTGAGGAGAGGGTTCATGGATCATTGAGATGAAAATGGGCATGGAGCATTGTGTTTACAGGTGTCTTGAACATTGTGATGAAAATGGCATGGAGCATTGTGATGAGAAGGAAATGGAGCATTCTGATGACATGTGTCATGGAGCTTTATGATGACAAGTGCATGGAGTATTGTGATTAGTGGTGTCTTGCAGCATTGTGAGGACAAGGGTCATGGAGCCATGTGATGACAATGCCGTGAAACATTGTTATTGCAGGGGTCATGGAGCATTGCTATCACAGGGGTAATGGAGCATTTTGATGATAAGGCCATGGAACATTTGTCTGAAAACTTTCATGGATTATTGTGATGAGAGTGGGCACGGAGCATTGTGATGACAACGGCATGGAGCACTGTGATACATCGGTCATGGAGGATTGTAATGACAAGGGCATGGAGCCTTGTGATGAGAAGGGCATCGAGCATTTTGATGACAATTGTCATGAAGCTTTGTGATGACAAGTGCATGGAACATTGCGATTAAAAAGGCATGGATCATTGTGATGAAAAATGCATGGAGACTTTTCATGACAGGGGTCAAGGAGCATTTTCAAGACAAGTGTCAGGGAGAATTGTGATGACAAGTATATTGAGCATTGTGATGACAATGGTCATGGAGCATTGGGATGATAAGTGCATGGAGTATTGTGATGACAGTAATCATAGAACTTTGTGATGACAAGAGTTATGGAACACTGTGACCACAAAGATATGGAGCATTGTGATGACAGAGGTCATGGATCTTGTTGATATCAAGTGACATGGAGCATTGTGATGACAAGGGCATGAAGCAATGTGATCCCAAAGTTCATGGAGGACTGCAATGACAAGCGCATGGAGCATTTTGATGACAAGGTCATGTAGCATTGTGATGAAAAAGGCATGGAGCCTTTCATGACAGGGTTCATGGAGCATACTATCGACAAGTGTCAAGGAGCCTTGTGATGACCATTGTATTGATTATTTTGATGATAAAGGTCATGGAGCATTGTGATGACAAGGGCATGGAGTATTGTGATGACAGGCATCATGGAGCGTTGTGATGACAAGTGTTATGGAACATTGTGACAACAAGGGTTTGGAGCATTGTGATGAGACAGGTTATGGATCATTTTGATTACAAGGAGCATGGAGCATTGTGATGACAAGGGCATGAAGCAATGTGATCCCAAAGTTCATGGAGGCCTGCAATGACAAGTGCATGGAGTATGGTGATGACAAGGTCATGTAACATTGTGATGAAAAAGGCATGGAGCCTTTCATGACACGGTTCATGCACAAAACTGACGACAAGTGTCAAGGAGACTTGTGATTACAAGTGTATTGATTATTGTGATGATAAAGGTCATGGAGAATTGTGATGACAAGGGCATGGAGTATTGTGATGACAGGCATCATTGAGCGTTGTGATGACAAGTGTTATGGAACATTGTGACAACAAGAGTTTGGAGCATTGTGATGATAGAGGTTATGGATCATTTTGATTACAAGGAGCATGGAGCATTGTGATGACAAGGGCATGAAGCAATGTGATCCCAAGGTTCATGGAGGATTGTGATGACAATGGTAATGGAGGATTGTGATGGCAATGGTAAAGGAGTATTGTGATGAAAATCGCATGGAGCATTTTGCTGACAAAGGCATGGAGCATTGTGATGACTGGGGTCATGGAGCATTGTGATGAAAAGTTCATGGAGCATTGTGGTGACAAAGGTCACAAAGCCTTGTGTTGAAGGGGGCATGGACCATTGTGATGAAAATGTTCATGAAGCATTATGATGACTGGAGTCACGGAGCACTGTGTTGACAGGGGTCATGGAGCATTGTGATGAAAAGTTCATGGAGCATTTTCGTGACAAAGGTCACAGAGCCTTGTGTTGACAAAAGCATGGACCATTGTGATGACAAAGGTCATGAAGCATTGTAATGACTGGTGTCACGGAATATTGTGATGACAGGGGTCATGGAGCATCTTGGTGACAGCGGCATGGAGCATTTTGATGACAGGGTCATGGTGCATTGGTCTGACAAGTTTCAGGGATTATTGTGATGACAGTGGGCATGGCACACTGGGATTACAAGGGAATGGAGTTCTGTGAAGACATGTGTCAGTTAGCATTGTGATGACATATTTCATGGTCCATTGTGATGACAATTGCATGCAGCATTGTGATGCCAGGTGTCATGGAGGATTGTATTGACAATGGCTTGGATCATTGTGATGACCAGGGCATGGAGCATTGTGATGTCAAGAGAGTGGAGAATGATGATGTGCAGACCATGGATAATTGTGATGACGAGCGTCATGGAACACTGTAATGACAAGTTTCATGGAGCATTGTGATAACAGGAGTCATGGAGCATTGTGATGACAAGCTTGTGGAGTATTGTGATGACAATGGCATGGAGCATTGTAATGAGAAGTGCATGGAGCATTATGATGACAAGGTCATGTAGCCTTTTGCTGACAAATGCATGGAGCATCGTGATGACAAGTGTCATGGACCTCTGTGATGACAGGCATCACGGAACAGTGTGATTAAAGGTGTCATGGAGGGTTAGGATGACAAGGGCTTGGATCATTGTGATGCAAAGGGTCATGGAGCATTTTGATGACAAACGCATGGAACATTGTGATGACAAGTGTCATGGAGAATTTTGGTGACCAGAGTCCCGGACCATTGTGTTTCAGGGGACATGAAGCGTTGTGATGACAGTGGTCACGGAGCATTTTGATGACAGGGTTCATGGAGCATTGTGATGAGCAGGTCATGGAGCATTGTGCTGAAAACCTTCATGGAGTATTGTGATGACAGGTTTCATGGAGCATTGTGATGAAAAGGGAAAGGAGCATTGTGATGACAATGTCCTGGAACATTGTGATGAGTAGACCATGGAGCCTTGTGATGACAAGTCTCATGGAGCATTCTGATGAAAAGTTGCTTGGAGCATTGTGATTACAGGGGTCTTGGAGCATTGTGATGACAAAGTCATGGAGCATTGTGATGAGAAGTCCATGGAGCATTCTGATGACATGCGTCATGGAGCTTTTTGATGACAAGGGCATGGATAATTTTGATTACAGGGGTCTTGGAGCATTAGGATGAAAAGGAATGGATCATTGTGATGAAAAAGACATGGAGCCTTGTCATGACAGGGTTCAAGGAGCATACTGATGGCACGTGTCACGGAGTGTTGTGATGACAACTGTATTGAGCATTGTGATGACAAAGGTCATGGAGCATTGTGATGATAAGACCATGGGTAATTGTGATGATGAGCGTCATGGGGCGCTGTAATGACAAGTGTTATGGAACATTGTGATCACAAGGATTTGGAGTATTGTGATGACAGAGGTCATGGAGAATACTGATTTCATTGTGATGACAATACGATGAAGCATTATGATGATGGGCATGGTGCCTTTTGAGGAGAGGGTTCATGGATCATTGAGATGAAAATGGGCATGGAGCATTGTGTTTACAGGTGTCTTGAACATTGTGATGAAAATGGCATGGAGCATTGTGATGAGAAGGAAATGGAGCATTCTGATGACATGTGTCATGGAGCTTTATGATGACAAGTGCATGGAGTATTGTGATTAGTGGTGTCTTGCAGCATTGTGAGGACAAGGGTCATGGAGCCATGTGATGACAATGCCGTGAAACATTGTTATTGCAGGGGTCATGGAGCATTGCTATCACAGGGGTAATGGAGCATTTTGATGATAAGGCCATGGAACATTTGTCTGAAAACTTTCATGGATTATTGTGATGAGAGTGGGCACGGAGCATTGTGATGACAACGGCATGGAGCACTGT
Source organism: Mesoplodon bidens (assembly GCF_964165515.1). Classification (NCBI taxonomy): domain Eukaryota; kingdom Metazoa; phylum Chordata; class Mammalia; order Artiodactyla; family Ziphiidae; genus Mesoplodon; species Mesoplodon bidens. The sequence goes on from NW_027671391.1 coordinate 242,201, forward strand.
GATACATCGGTCATGGAGGATTGTAATGACAAGGGCATGGAGCCTTGTGATGAGAAGGGCATCGAGCATTTTGATGACAATTGTCATGAAGCTTTGTGATGACAAGTGCATGGAACATTGCGATTAAAAAGGCATGGATCATTGTGATGAAAAATGCATGGAGACTTTTCATGACAGGGGTCAAGGAGCATTTTCAAGACAAGTGTCAGGGAGAATTGTGATGACAAGTATATTGAGCATTGTGATGACAATGGTCATGGAGCATTGGGATGATAAGTGCATGGAGTATTGTGATGACAGTAATCATAGAACTTTGTGATGACAAGAGTTATGGAACACTGTGACCACAAAGATATGGAGCATTGTGATGACAGAGGTCATGGATCTTGTTGATATCAAGTGACATGGAGCATTGTGATGACAAGGGCATGAAGCAATGTGATCCCAAAGTTCATGGAGGACTGCAATGACAAGCGCATGGAGCATTTTGATGACAAGGTCATGTAGCATTGTGATGAAAAAGGCATGGAGCCTTTCATGACAGGGTTCATGGAGCATACTATCGACAAGTGTCAAGGAGCCTTGTGATGACCATTGTATTGATTATTTTGATGATAAAGGTCATGGAGCATTGTGATGACAAGGGCATGGAGTATTGTGATGACAGGCATCATGGAGCGTTGTGATGACAAGTGTTATGGAACATTGTGACAACAAGGGTTTGGAGCATTGTGATGAGACAGGTTATGGATCATTTTGATTACAAGGAGCATGGAGCATTGTGATGACAAGGGCATGAAGCAATGTGATCCCAAAGTTCATGGAGGCCTGCAATGACAAGTGCATGGAGTATGGTGATGACAAGGTCATGTAACATTGTGATGAAAAAGGCATGGAGCCTTTCATGACACGGTTCATGCACAAAACTGACGACAAGTGTCAAGGAGACTTGTGATTACAAGTGTATTGATTATTGTGATGATAAAGGTCATGGAGAATTGTGATGACAAGGGCATGGAGTATTGTGATGACAGGCATCATTGAGCGTTGTGATGACAAGTGTTATGGAACATTGTGACAACAAGAGTTTGGAGCATTGTGATGATAGAGGTTATGGATCATTTTGATTACAAGGAGCATGGAGCATTGTGATGACAAGGGCATGAAGCAATGTGATCCCAAGGTTCATGGAGGATTGTGATGACAATGGTAATGGAGGATTGTGATGGCAATGGTAAAGGAGTATTGTGATGAAAATCGCATGGAGCATTTTGCTGACAAAGGCATGGAGCATTGTGATGACTGGGGTCATGGAGCATTGTGATGAAAAGTTCATGGAGCATTGTGGTGACAAAGGTCACAAAGCCTTGTGTTGAAGGGGGCATGGACCATTGTGATGAAAATGTTCATGAAGCATTATGATGACTGGAGTCACGGAGCACTGTGTTGACAGGGGTCATGGAGCATTGTGATGAAAAGTTCATGGAGCATTTTCGTGACAAAGGTCACAGAGCCTTGTGTTGACAAAAGCATGGACCATTGTGATGACAAAGGTCATGAAGCATTGTAATGACTGGTGTCACGGAATATTGTGATGACAGGGGTCATGGAGCATCTTGGTGACAGCGGCATGGAGCATTTTGATGACAGGGTCATGGTGCATTGGTCTGACAAGTTTCAGGGATTATTGTGATGACAGTGGGCATGGCACACTGGGATTACAAGGGAATGGAGTTCTGTGAAGACATGTGTCAGTTAGCATTGTGATGACATATTTCATGGTCCATTGTGATGACAATTGCATGCAGCATTGTGATGCCAGGTGTCATGGAGGATTGTATTGACAATGGCTTGGATCATTGTGATGACCAGGGCATGGAGCATTGTGATGTCAAGAGAGTGGAGAATGATGATGTGCAGACCATGGATAATTGTGATGACGAGCGTCATGGAACACTGTAATGACAAGTTTCATGGAGCATTGTGATAACAGGAGTCATGGAGCATTGTGATGACAAGCTTGTGGAGTATTGTGATGACAATGGCATGGAGCATTGTAATGAGAAGTGCATGGAGCATTATGATGACAAGGTCATGTAGCCTTTTGCTGACAAATGCATGGAGCATCGTGATGACAAGTGTCATGGACCTCTGTGATGACAGGCATCACGGAACAGTGTGATTAAAGGTGTCATGGAGGGTTAGGATGACAAGGGCTTGGATCATTGTGATGCAAAGGGTCATGGAGCATTTTGATGACAAACGCATGGAACATTGTGATGACAAGTGTCATGGAGAATTTTGGTGACCAGAGTCCCGGACCATTGTGTTTCAGGGGACATGAAGCGTTGTGATGACAGTGGTCACGGAGCATTTTGATGACAGGGTTCATGGAGCATTGTGATGAGCAGGTCATGGAGCATTGTGCTGAAAACCTTCATGGAGTATTGTGATGACAGGTTTCATGGAGCATTGTGATGAAAAGGGAAAGGAGCATTGTGATGACAATGTCCTGGAACATTGTGATGAGTAGACCATGGAGCCTTGTGATGACAAGTCTCATGGAGCATTCTGATGAAAAGTTGCTTGGAGCATTGTGATTACAGGGGTCTTGGAGCATTGTGATGACAAAGTCATGGAGCATTGTGATGAGAAGTCCATGGAGCATTCTGATGACATGCGTCATGGAGCTTTTTGATGACAAGGGCATGGATAATTTTGATTACAGGGGTCTTGGAGCATTAGGATGAAAAGGAATGGATCATTGTGATGAAAAAGACATGGAGCCTTGTCATGACAGGGTTCAAGGAGCATACTGATGGCACGTGTCACGGAGTGTTGTGATGACAACTGTATTGAGCATTGTGATGACAAAGGTCATGGAGCATTGTGATGATAAGACCATGGGTAATTGTGATGATGAGCGTCATGGGGCGCTGTAATGACAAGTGTTATGGAACATTGTGATCACAAGGATTTGGAGTATTGTGATGACAGAGGTCATGGAGAATACTGATTTCATTGTGATGACAATACGATGAAGCATTATGATGATGGGCATGGTGCCTTTTGAGGAGAGGGTTCATGGATCATTGAGATGAAAATGGGCATGGAGCATTGTGTTTACAGGTGTCTTGAACATTGTGATGAAAATGGCATGGAGCATTGTGATGAGAAGGAAATGGAGCATTCTGATGACATGTGTCATGGAGCTTTATGATGACAAGTGCATGGAGTATTGTGATTAGTGGTGTCTTGCAGCATTGTGAGGACAAGGGTCATGGAGCCATGTGATGACAATGCCGTGAAACATTGTTATTGCAGGGGTCATGGAGCATTGCTATCACAGGGGTAATGGAGCATTTTGATGATAAGGCCATGGAACATTTGTCTGAAAACTTTCATGGATTATTGTGATGAGAGTGGGCACGGAGCATTGTGATGACAACGGCATGGAGCACTGTGATACATCGGTCATGGAGGATTGTAATGACAAGGGGATGGAGCCTTGTGATGAGAAGGGCATCGAGCATTTTGATGACAATTGTCATGAAGCTTTGTGATGACAAGTGCATGGAACATTGCGATTAAAAAGGCATGGATCATTGTGATGAAAAATGCATGGAGACTTTTCACGACAGTGGTCAAGGAGCATTTTCAAGACAAGTGTCAGGGAGAATTGTGATGACAAGTATATTGAGCATTGTGATGACAATGGTCATGGAGCATTGGGATGATAAGTGCATGGAGTATTGTGATGACAGTAATCATAGAACTTTGTGATGACAAGAGTTATGGAACACTGTGACCACAAAGATATGGAGCATTGTGATGACAGAGGTCATGGATCTTGTTGATATCAAGTGACATGGAGCATTGTGATGACAAGGGCATGAAGCAATGTGATCCCAAAGTTCATGGAGGACTGCAATGACAAGCGCATGGAGCATTTTGATGACAAGGTCATGTAGCATTGTGATGAAAAAGGCATGGAGCCTTTCATGACAGGGTTCATGGAGCATACTATCGACAAGTGTCAAGGAGCCTTGTGATGACCATTGTATTGATTATTTTGATGATAAAGGTCATGGAGCATTGTGATGACAAGGGCATGGAGTATTGTGATGACAGGCATCATGGAGCGTTGTGATGACAAGTGTTATGGAACATTGTGACAACAAGGGTTTGGAGCATTGTGATGAGACAGGTTATGGATCATTTTGATTACAAGGAGCATGGAGCATTGTGATGACAAGGGCATGAAGCAATGTGATCCCAAGGTTCATGGAGGATTGTGATGACAATGGTAATGGAGGATTGTGATGGCAATGGTAAAGGAGTATTGTGATGAAAATCGCATGGAGCATTTTGCTGACAAAGGCATGGAGCATTGTGATGACTGGGGTCATGGAGCATTGTGATGAAAAGTTCATGGAGCATTGTGGTGACAAAGGTCACAAAGCCTTGTGTTGACGGGGGCATGGACCATTGTGATGAAAATGTTCATGAAGCATTGTGATGACTGGAGTCACGGAGCACTGTTTTGAAGGGGTCATGGAGCATTGTGATGAAAAGTTCATGGAGCATTTTCGTGACAAAGGTCACAGAGCCTTGTGTTGACAAAAGCATGGACCATTGTGATGACAAAGGTCATGAAGCATTGTAATGACTGGTGTCACGGAGCATTGTAATGACAGGGGTCATGGAGCATTTTGATGACAACGGCATGGAGCATTTTGATGACAGGATCATGGAACATTGGTCTGACAAGTTTCACGGATTACTGTGATGACAGTGGGCATGGCACATTGGGATTGCAAGGGAATGGAGTACTGTGAAGACATGTGTCAGTTAGCATTGTGATGATATATTTTATGGTCCATTGTGATGACAATTGCATGCAGCATTGTAATGCCAGGTGTCATTGAGGATTGTATAGACAATGGCTTGGATCATTGTGAAGACCAGGGCATGGAGCATTGTGATGGCAAGAGAGTGGAGAATGATGATGTGCAGACCATGGATAATTGTGATGTCGAGCGTCATGGAACACTGTAATGACAAGTTTTATGGAGCATTGTGATAACAGGAGTCATGGAGCATTGTGATGACAAGCTTGTGGAGTATTGTGATGACAATGGCATGGAGCATTGTGATGAGAACTGCATGGAGCATTGTGATGACAAGGTCATATAGCCTTTTGCTGACAAATGCATGGAGCATCGTGATGACAAGTGTCATGGACCTCTGTGATGACAGGCGTCACGGAACAGTGTGATTACAGGTGTCATGGAGGTTAGGATGACAAGGGCTTGGATCATTGTGATGCAAAGGGTCATGGAGCATTTTGATGACAAACGCATGGAACATTGTGATGACAAGTGTCATGGAGCATTTTGGTGACAAGAGTCCCGGGCCATTGTGTTTCAGGGGACATGAAGTGTTGTGATGACAGTGGTCACGGAGCATTTTGATGACAGGTTTCATGGAGCATTGTGATGAGCAGGTCATGGAGCATTGTGCTGAAAATGTTCATGGAGTATTGTGATGACAGGTTTCATTGAGCATTGTGATGAAAAGGGAAAGGAGCATTGTGATGACAATGTCCTGGAACATTTTGATGAGTAGACCATGGAGCCTTGTGATGACAAGTCTCATGGAGCATTCTGATGAAAAGTTGCGTGGAGCATTGTGATTACAGGTCTCATGGAGGGTTAGGATGACAAGGGCTTGGATCTTTGTGATGCAAAGTGTCATGGAGCATTTTGATGACAAATACATGGAACATTGTAATCACAAGTGTCATGGAGCATTTTGGTGACAATAGTCCCGGACCATTGTGTTTCAGGGGACATGAAGCGTTTTGATGACAGTGGTCACGGAGCATTTTGATGACAGGGTTCATGGAGCATTGTGATGAGCAGGTCATGGAGCATTGTGCTGAAAATGTTCATGGAGTATTGTGATGACAGGTTTCATTGAGCATTGTGATGAAAAGGGAAAGGAGCATTGTGATGACAATGTCCTGGAACATTGTGATGAGTAGACCATGGAGCCTTGTGATGACAACTCTCATGGAGCATTCTGATGAAAAGTTGAGTGGTGCATTTTGATTACAGGGCTCTTGGAGCATTGTGCTGACAAAGTCATGGAGCATTGTGATGACAGGGGCATGGAGCATTGGTCTGAGAAATTTCATGGATTATTGTGATGACAGTGGGCATGGCGCATTGGGATTTCAAGGGCATGGAGTACTGTGAATACAGGTTTCAGTTAGCCTTGTGATGACATATTTCATGGTCCATTGTGATGACAATTGCATGCAGCCTTGTGATGCCAGGTGTCATGTAGGACTGTGATGACAAGGGTTTGGAGCTTTGTGATGACCAGGGCATGGAGCATTGTTATGTCATGACCGTGGAGCATGTTGATGAGAAGACATGTATAATTGTGATGACGAGAGTCATGGAGCACAGTAATGACAAGGAGCAAGGAGCATTATGATGACATTTTTCATGGAGAATTGTGATGACAGAAGTAATTGAGCATTCTGAGGATAAGCTTGCGGAGTATTATGATGACAATGACATGGAGCATTGTGATGAAATGTGAATGGAGCATTGTGTAGAAAATGGCATGGTACCTTTTCATGACAGGGTTCATGGAACATTCTGATGACAAGTGTCATGGAGTATTGTGAAGACAAGTGTATTGAGCATTGTGATGATAAAAGTCATGGAGCATTGTGATGACAAAGTCATGGAGAATTGTGATGAGAGGTATTATGGAGCCTTGTGATGATAAGGTTTATGGAACATTGTGATCACAATGGTTTGGAGCATGGTGATGACAGAGGTCATGGATCATGTTGATTTCAAGGAGCATGGAGCATTGTGATGACAAGGGCATGAAGTAATGTGATCCCCAGGTTCATGGAGGATTGTGATGACAATGGTAATGGAGGATTGTGATGACAAGCACATGGAGCATTGTGATGAAAAAGTCATGTAGCATTTTGCTGACAAAAGCATGGAGCATTGTGATGACAAGTGTCATGGATCACTGTGATGACAACAACACGAAGCATTGTGATTACAGGGGTCAAGGAGCATTGGGCTGAGAAGGGCCAGATCATTGTGATGACAAGTGTCATGGAGCATTTTGGTGAAAAGAGTCCCGGAACATTGTGCTGTCAGGGGTCATGGAGCGATGAGATGACAGTTGTTATGGAGCATTGTGACAACAAGGTTCATGGCACATTATGATGAGAAGGTCATGGAGCATTGGATAGAAAATATACATGGAGTATTGTTATGACAGGGTTCATGGAACATTTTGATGACAAGGGAATGGAGCATTGTGACGACAAAGGAATGGAGCAATAAGATGACAGGTTTCATGGAGCATTGTGATGACAATGGCATGGAGTATTGTGATGCCAACGGTCATGGAGATTTGTGATGAGAAAATCATGGAGCATTTTGATGACAAGGACATTGTGCAAAGTGATGAGAAATGCAGGGTTCATTGTGATGACAGGGTCACGGAGCAATTTGATGAAAAGGGCCATGGAACATTTTGATGACAGTGGTTATGGAACATTGTGATGACAAGGGACTTGGAGCATTGTGATGACCAGGGCATGGAGCACTGTGATGGCAATACCATGGAGCATGGTGATGAGAAACCATGGAAGATTGTGATGACGAGCCTCATGGAGCACGGTAATGACAAGGGCATGGAGCATTTTGATGACAGTTGTCACGGAGCACTGTGATGACAGGGGTCATGGAGCATTGTGATGACAAGTTTCATGGAGCATTCTGATGACAAGCTTGTGGAGTATTGTGATGACAATGGCACGGAGCATTGTGATTGAAAGGGCATGGAGCATTGTGATGAAAAATGCATGGAACCTTTTCATGACAGTGTTCATGGAGCATTTGGACGACAAGACTCAGGGAGCATTGTGATGACAAGTGTATTGAGCATTGTGATGACTAAGGTCATGGATCATTGTTGTGAAAAGAGCATGGAGTATTGTGATGACAGGCATCATTGAGTGTTGTGATGACAAGTGTTATTTAACACTGTGATCACAATATTTTGGAGCATTGAGAAGACAGAGGTCAAGGATCATTTTGATTTCAAGGCACATGGAGCATTGTGAAGACAAGGGCAGGAAGCAATGTGATCCCAAGATTGATGGAGGATTGTATGACAATGGCATGGAGCATTGTGAAGACAAGGGCATGCAGCATTGTGATGCCAGGTGTCATGGAGGATTGTATTGACAATGGCTTGGAGCATTGTTATGACCAGGGCATGGAGCATTGTGTTCGCAAGAGAGTGGAGAATGATGATGTGCATACCATGGATAATTGTGATGACGAGCGTCATGGAGCACTGTAATGACAATTTTCATGGAGCATTGTGATAACAGGAGTCATGGAGCTTTGTGATGACAAGCTTGTGGAGTATTGTGATGACAATGACATGTAGCATTGTGATGAGAACTGAATGGAGCATTTTGATGACAAGGTCATGTAGTCTTTGCTGACAAATGCATGGAGCATCGTGATGACAAGTGTCATGGACCTCTGTGATGACAGGCGTCACGGAACAGTGTGATTACAGGTGTCATGGAGGGTTAGGATGATAAGGGCTTGGATCATTGTGATGCAAAGCGTCATGGAGCATTTTGATGACAAATGCATGGAACATTGTGATGACAAGTGTCATGGAGCATTTTGGTGACAAGAGTCCCGGACCATTGTGTTTCTGGGGATATGAAGCGTTGTGATGACAGTGGTCACGGAGCATTTTGATGACAGGGTTCATGGAGCATTGTGATGAGCAGGTCATGGAGCATTGGGCTGAAAATGTTCATGGAGTATTGTGATGACAGGTTTCATGGAGCATTGTGATGAAAAGGGAAAGGAGCATTGTGATGACAATGTCCTGGAACATTGAGATGAGTAGACCATGGAGCCTTGTGATGACAAGTCTCATGGAGCATTCTGATGAAATTTTGCTTGGAGCATTGTGATTACAGGGGTCTTGGAGCATTGTGATGACAAAGTCATGGAGCATTGTGATGAGAAGTCCATGGAGCATTCTGATGACATGCGTCATGGAGCATTTTGATGACAAGGGCATGGATAATTTTGATTACAGGGGTCTTGGAGCATTAGGATGAAAAGGAATGGATCATTGTGATGAAAAAGACATGGAGCCTTGTCATGACAGGGTTCAAGGAGCATACTGATGGCACGTGTCAGGGAGCGTTGTGATGACAACTGTATTGTGCATTGTGATGACAAAGGTCATGGAGCATTGTGATGATAAGACCATGGGTAACTGTGATGATGAGCGTCATGAGGCGCTGTAATGACAAGTGTTATGGAGCATTGTGATCACAACGTTTTGGAGAATTGTGATGACAGAGGTCATGGAGAATACTGATTTCATTGTGATGACAATACGATGAAGCATTATGATTATGGGCATGGTGCCTTTTGAAGAGAAGGTTCATGGATCATTGAGATGAAAATGGGCATGGAGCATTGTGTTTACAGGTGTCTTGGAACATTGTGATGACAAGGGCATGGGGCATTGTGATGAGAAGGAAATGGAGCATTCTTATGGCATGCGTCATGGTGCTTTATGATGACAAGGGCATGGAACATTGTGATTAGTGGGGTCTTGGAGCATTGTGAGGACAAGGGTCATGGAGCCATGTGATGACAATGCCGTGGAACATTGTGATTGCAGGGGTCATGGAGCATTGTTATCACAGGGGTAATGGAGCATTTTGTTGATAAGGGCATGGAACATTGGTCTGAAAACTTTCATGGATTATTGTGATGAGAGTGGGCACGGAGCATTGTGATGACAAGGGCACGGAACACTGTGATACATGGGTCATGGAGGATTGTAATGACAAGGGCATGGAGCCTTGTGATGAGAAGGGCATCGAGCATTTTGATGACAAGTGTCATGAAGCTTTGTGATGACAAGTGCATGGAACATTGCGATTAAAAAGGCATGGATCATTGTGATGAAAAATGCATGGAGACTTTTCACGACAGGGGTCAAGGAGCATTTTCAAGACAAGTGTCAGGGAGCATTGTGATGACAAGTGTATTGAGCATTGTGATGACAATGGTCATGGAGCATTGGGATGATAAGGGCATGGAGTGTTGTGATGACATTAATCATAGAACTTTGTGATGACAAGTGTTATGGGACACTGTGACCACAAGGATTTGGAGTATTGTGATGACAGAAGGCATAGATCTTGTTGATATCAAGTGACATGGAGCATTGTGATGACAAGGGCATGAAGCAATGTGATCTCAAAGTTCATGGAGGACTGCAATGACAAGCACATGGAGCATTGTGATGAAAAAGGCATGGAGCCTTTCAAGACAGGGTTCATGGAGCATACTGACGACAAGTGTCAAGGAGCCTTGTGATGACCATTGTATTGATTATTGTGATGATAAAGGTCATGGAGCATTGTGATGACAAGGGCATGGAGTATTGAGATGACAGGCATCTTGGAGCGTTGTGATGACAAGTGTTATGGAACATTGTGACCACAAGGGTTTGGAACATTGTGATGATAGAGATTATGGATCATTTTGATTACAAGGAGCATGGAGCATTGTGATGACAAGGGCATGAAGCAATGTGATCCCAAGGTTCATGGAGGATTGTGATGACAATAGTAATGGTGGATTTTGATGGCAATGGTAATGGAGTATTGTGATGAAAATCGCATGGAACATTTTGCTGACAAAGGCATGGAGCATTGTGATGACTGGTGTCATGGAGCATTGTGATGAAATGTTCATGGAGCATTGTGGTGACAGAGGTCACAAAGCCTTGTGTTGACGGGGGAATGTACCATTGTGATGATTGATCCATGTGATAACAAGGGTTATGGAACTTGGTGATCACAATGGTTTGGAGCATGGTGATGACAGAGGTCATGGATCTTTTTGATTTCAAGGAGCATGGAGCATTGTGATGACAAGGGCATGGAGCAATGTGTTCCCAAGTTTCATGGAGGATTGTGATGACAATGGTAATGGAGGATTGTGATAACAAGCACATGGAGCATTTTGTTGAAAAGGTCATGTAGCATTTTGCTGACAAAAGCATGGAGCATTGTGATGACAAGTGTCATGGATCACTGTGAAGACAAGCATCACGTAGCATTGTGATAACAGGGGTCATGGAGCATTGGGCTGATAAGGGCAAGATCATTGTGATGACAATTGTCATGGAGCATTTTGATGACAAGATTCCCGGACCATTGTGTTGTCAGGGGTCATGGAGCGATGAGATGACAGTTGTTATGGAGCATTGTGACAACAAGTTTCATGGCACATTATGATGAGAAGGTCATGGAGCATTGGTTTGAAAATATTCATGGAGTATTGTTATGACAGGTTTCATGGAACATTTTGATGACAAGGGAATGGAGCATTGTGATGACAAAGGCATGGAGCAATAAGATGACAGGTTTCATGGAGCATTGTGATGACAATGGCATGGAGTATTGTGATGCCAACGGTCATGGAGATTTGTGATGAGAAAATCATGGAGCATTTTGATGACAAGGGCATTGTGCAATGTGATGAGAAATGCAGGGATCATTGTGATGACAGGGTCACGGAGCAATTTGATGAAAAGGGCCATGGAACATTTTGATGACAGTGGTTATGGAACATTGTGATGACAAGGGACTTGGAGCATTGTGATGACCAGGGCATGGAGCAGTGTGACGGCAATACCGTGGAGCATGGTGATGAGAAACCACGGAAGATTGTGATGACGAGCCTCATGGAGCACTGTAATGACAAGGGCATGGAGCATGGTGATGACAGGTGTCACGGAGCACTGTGATGACAGGGGTCATGGAGCATTGTGATGACAAGGTTCATGGAGCATTCTGATGACAAGCTTGTGGAGTATTGTGATGACAATGGCACGGAGCATTGTGATTGAAAGGGCATGGAGCATTGTGATGAAAAATGCATGGAACCTTTTCATGACAGTGTTCATGGAGCATTTGGACGACAAGTGTCAGGGAGCATTGTGATGACAAGTGTATTGAGCATTGTGATGACTAAGGTCATGGATCATTGTTGTGAAAAGAGCATGGAGTATTGTGATGACAGGCATCATTGAGTGTTGTGATGACAAGTGTTATTTAGCATTGGGATCACAATATTTTGGAGCATTGTGAAGACAGAGGTCATGGATCATTTTGATTTCAAGGCGCATGGAGCATTGTGAAGACAAGGGCATTAAGCAATGTGATCCCAAGGTTGAAGGAGGATTGTATGACAATGGCATGGATCATTGTGATGAAAACGGCATGAAGCATTGTGATGAAAAAATCATGGAAGCTTTTCATGACAGGATTCAAGGAGCATTCTGACCACAAGTGTCTGGGAGCATTGTGATGACAGCTGTATTGAGCATTGTGATGACAAAGTCATGGAGCATTCTGATGGCAAGTGCATGGAGTACTGTGATGACAGGCATCATTGAGCGTTTTGATGACAACAGTTATGGAACATTGCAGTCAATGGTTTGGAGCATTATCATGACAGAGGTCTCGGATGATTTTGATTTCAAGGAGCATGGTGTATTGTGCTGATAAGGGCATGAAGCAATGTGATACCAAGTATCATGGAGGATTGTGATGACAATGGTATTGGGATATTTTGATGACAATGATAATGGAGCACTGTTATGACAATGGCATGGAGCATCATGATGACAAGGGTCATGGAACACTGTGATGAGAGGCATCACGGTTCATTGTGATTAGAGGTGTCATGGAGCATTGTGATTTCAAGGGATTGGAGCATTCTGATGACCAGGGTCATGGAGCATTGTGATGACAAAGGTAATGGAGCATTGTGATGACAAGGGCTTGGATCATTGTGATGACAAGAGTCATGGAAGAATGTGATTACAAGGGCATGGAGCATTGTGATGACACGGGCCATTGAAAATTTTAATGACAACTTCGTGAAGCTTTGTGATGACAAAGCGCATGGAGCTTGCTATGACAGGGATCATGGAGCATTAGGATTACAAGGGCACGGAAAATTGTGATGAGAAGAGCCTGTTTCATTGTGATGAGAAGTGTCATGGAGCATTGTGATAACAAGGACGTGGAGAATTTTGATGACAAGGGACATGGAGCATTGTGATGACCAGCGAATGGAGCATTTTGATTGCAAGACCGTGGAGCATTGTGATGAGAACACCACGCATAATTGTGATGTCGAGCGTCATGGAGCACTGTAATGACAAGGGGCATGGAGCATTGTGAGGACAGGTGTCATGGAGCATTGTGATGACAGGGATTATGGAGCATTGTGAGGCCAAGGGTCATGGGGCATTCTGATGACAAGCTGGTGGAGTATTGAGATGACAATGGCAAGGTGCATTGTGATGACAAGTACATGGAGCATTGTGACGATAAGGGCCATTGAGAATTTGATGACAACGTCGTGAAGCATTGTGATCTCATGCGCATGGAACTTGCTATGAGAAGTGTCATGGAGCATTGAGATGACAAGCTCATGGACTATTGTGAAGAAAGGTGTCAGGGAGCATTGTGATGACAAAGGAAATGGAGCATTGTGATGACAAGGGCTTGGAGCATTGTGATGACAAGATGACAATGGCATGGAACATTGTCATGAAAAGGGTATGGAGCATTGTGAAGAAAAAGGCATGGAGACTTTTCATGATAGGGTTCAAGGAGCAATCTGACGACAAGTGTCATGGAGCACTGTGTTGACAACTGTATTGAGCATTGTGATGACAAAGGTCATGAAGCATTGTGATGACAATCGCATGGAGCATTGTGCTGACAAACGCATGGAGCATTGTGATGAGTGGGGTCATGGAGCATTTTGATGAAAATTTCATGGAGCATTGTGGTGACATAGGTCACAAAGCCTTGTGATGACAGGGTCATGGACCATTGGGATGACAAGGTTCTGGAAGCATTGTGAAGACTGGAGTCATGGAGCATTGTGTTGCCGTGGGTCATGGAACATTTTGATGGAAAGTTCATGGAGCATTGTGGTGACAAATGTCACAGAGCCTTGTGATGACAAAAGCATGGGCCATTGTGATGACAAAGGTCATGAAGCATTGTAATGACTGGTGTCACGGAGCATTGTGATGACAGGGGTCATGGAGCATTTTGAAGACAAGTGCATGGAGCATTGTGATGACAGGGTCATGGTGCATTGGTCTGACAAGTTTCATGGATTTTTGTGATGTCAGTGGGCATGTCACATTGGGATTACAAGGGCATGGAGTACTGTGAAGACAAGTGTCAGTTAGGATTGTGATGACATATTTCATGGGCCATTGTGATGACAATTGCATGGAGCATTATGATGCCAGGTGTTATGGAGGATTGTAATGACAATGGCTTGGAGCTTTCTGATGACCAGGGCATGGAGCATTGTGATGGCAAGGCAGTGGAGAATGGTTTTGAGCAGACCATGGATGATTGTGATGACGAGCGTCATGGAGCACTGTAATGACAAGGGGCAAGGAGCATAGTGATGAAAAGTGTCATGGAGCATTGTGATAACAGGAGTCACGGAGCATTGTGATGACAAGCTTGTGGAGTATTTTGATGACAATGGCATGGAGTATTGTGATGAAAATTGCATGGAGGTTTGTGATGACAGTTTCATGTAGCCTTTTGATGACAAATACATGGAGTATCGTGATGCCACGTGTCATGGAGCTCTGTGATGACAGGCGTCACGGAACAGTGTGATTACAGGTGTCATGGAGGGTTGGGATGACAAGTGCTTGGATCATTGTGATGCAAAGGGTAATGGAGCATTTTGATGACACATGCATGGAACATTGTGATGACAAGTGTCATGGAGCATTTTGGTAACAAGAGTCCCGGATCATTCTGTGTCAGGGGACATGAAGCGTTGTGATGACAGTGGTCATGGAGCATTTTGATGACACGGGTCATGGAGCATTGTGATGAGAAGGTCATGGAACATTCCGCTGGAAATGTTCATGGGGTATTGTGATGACATGTTTCATGGAGCATTGTGATGAAAAGGGAAAGGAGCATTGTGATGACAAGGTCCTGGACCATTGTGATGAGGAGACAATGGAGCCTTGTGATGACAAGTCTCATGGAACATTCTGATGAAAATTTGCGTAGAGCATTGTGATTACAGGGGTCTTGGAGCATTGTGATGACAAAGTCATGGAGCATTGTGATGAGAAGTCCATGGAGCATTCTGATGACATGCGTCATGGATCTTTTTGATGACAAGGGCATGGATAATTTGATTAGAGGGGTCTTGGAGCATTAGGATGAAAAGGAATGGATCATTGTGATGAAAAAGACATGGAGCCTTGTCATGACAGGGTTCAAGGAGCATACTGATGGCACGTGTCAGGGAGCGTTGTGATGACAACTGTATTGAGCATTGTGATGACAAAGGTCATGGAGCATTGTGATGATAAGACCATGGGTAATTGTGATGATGAGCGTCATGGGGCGCTGTAATGACAACTGTTAGGGAACATTGTGATCACAAGGTTTTGGAGCATTGTGATGACAGAAGTCATGGAGAATACTGATTTCATTGTGATGACAGTAGGATGAAGCATTATGATGATGGGCATGGTGCCTTTTGATGAGAGGGTTCATGGACCATTGAGATGAAAACAGGCATAGAACATTGTGTTTACAGGTACTTGGAAAATTGTGATGATAAGGGCATGGAGCATTGTGATGAGATGGATATGGAGCATCCTGATGACATACGTCATGGAGCTTTATGATGACAAGCACATGGAGCATTTTGATGGCAAGACAGTGGAGAATGGTGATGAGCAGACCATGGATAATTGTGATGACGAGAGTCATGGAGCACTGTAATGACAAGGAGCTAGGAGCATTATGATGACAGGTGTCATGGAGCATTGTGATGACAGGAGTCATGAAGCATTGTGATGAGAAGCTTGTAGAGTATTGTGATGACAATGACATGGAACATTGTGATGAACAGTGCATGGAGTATTGTGAAGAAAATGGCATGGAGACTTTCCATGACATGGTTCATGGAGCATACTGATGACAAGTGTCAAGGAGCATTGAGATGACAAGTGTATTGAGCATTGAGATGATAAAAGTCATGGAGCATTGTGATGACAAGATCATGGAGTATTGTGATGACAGGCATTATGGAGCCTTGTGATGACAAGGGTTATGGAACATTGTGATCACAAGTGTTTGGAGCATGGTGATGACAGAGGTCATGGATCATTTTGATTTCAAGGAGCATGGAGCATTGTGATGACAAGGGCATGAAGCAATGTGATCCCAACGTTCATGGAGGATTGTGATGACAATGGTAATGGAAGATTGTGATGACAAGCGCATGGAGCATTGTGATGAAAATGTCATGTAGCATTTTGCTGACAAAAGCATGTAGCATTGTGATGACAAGTGTCATGGATCACTGTGATCACATGCATCACGGAGCATTGTGATTAGAGGGGTCATGGAGCATTGGGCTGCGAAGGGCAAGATCATTGTGATGACAAGTGTCATGGAGCATTTTGATGACAAGAGTTCCGGACCATTGTGTTGTCAGGGTCATGGAGCGATGAGATGACAGTTCTTATGTAGCATTGTGACAACAAGTTTCATGGGGCATTATGATGAGGAGGTCATGGAGCATTGGTTTGAAAATATTCTTTGAGAATTGTTATGACAGTGTTCATGGAGCATTGTGATGAAAAGGGAATGGAGCATTGTGATGACAAAGGCATGGATCAATATGATGACAGGTTTCATAGAGCATTGTGATGACAATGGCATGGAGTATTGTGATGCCAATGGTCATGGAGATTTGTGATGAGAAAATCATGGAGCATTTTGATGACAAGGGCATTGTGCAATGTGATGAGAAATGTAGGGATCATTGTGATGAGAGGGTCATGGAGCAATTTGATGAAAAGGGCCATGGAACATTTTGATGACAGTGGTTATGGAACATTGTGATGACAAGGGACTTGGAGCATTGTGATGACCAGGGCGTGGAGCACTGTCATGGCTATACCGTGTAGCTTGGTGATGAGAAACCATGGATGATTGTGATGACGAGCCTCATGGAGCACTGTAATGACCAGGGCATGGAGCATTGTGATGACAGGTGTCATGGAGCACTGTGATGAGAGGGGTCATGGAGCATTGTGATGACCAGTTTCATGGAGCATTCTGATGACAAGCTTGTGGAGTATTGTGATGACAATGGCATGGAGCAATGTGATGAGAAGTGCATGGAGCATTGTGATGACAAGGTCATGTAGTCTTTTGTTGACAAATGCATGGAGCATCGTGATGACAAATGTCATGGACCTCTGTGATGACAGGCGTCACGGAACAGTGTGATTACAGGTGTCATGGAGGGTTAGGATGACAAGGGCTTGGATCATTGTGAAGCAAAGGGTCATGGAGCTTTTTGATGACAAATGCATGGAACATTGTGATGACATGTGTCATGGAGCATTTTGGTGACAAGAGTCCCGGACCATTGTGTTTCAGGGGACATGAAGCATTGTGATGACAGTGGTCACGGAGCATTTTGATGACAGGGTTCATGGAGCATTGTGATGAGCAGGTCATGGAGCATTGGGCTGAAAACGTTCATGGAGTTTTGTGATGACATGTTTCATGGATCATTGTGATGAAAAGGGAAAGGAACATTGTGATGACAATGTCCTGGAACATTGTGATGAGTAGACCATGGAGCCTTGTGATGACAAGTCTCATGGAGCATTCTGATGAAAAGTTGCGTGGAGCATTGTGATTACAGGGGTCTTGGAGCATTGTGATGACAAAGTGATGGAGCATTGTGATGAGAAGTCCATGGAGCATTCTGACGACATGTGTCATGGAGATATTTGATGACAAGGGCATGGATAATTTTGATTACAGGGGTCTTGGAGCATTAGGATGAAAAGGAATGGATCATTGTGATGAAAAAGACATGGAGCATTGTCATGACAGGGTTCAAGGAACATACTGATGGCACGTGTCAGGGAGCATTGTGATGACAACTGTATTGAGCATTGTGATGAAAAAGGTCATGGAGCATTGTGAGGATAAGACCATGGGTAATTGTGATGATGAGCTTCATGGGGCGCTGTAATGACAAGTGTTATGGAACATTGTGATCACAAGGTTTTGGAGCATTGTGATGACGGAGGTCATGGAGAATAGTGATTTCATTGTGATGACAATACGATGAAGCATTATGATGATGGGCATGGTGCCTTTTGATGAGGGGGTTCATGGATCATTGAGATGAAAACGGGCATGGAGCATTGTGTTTACAGGTGTCTTGGAACATTGTGATGACAAGGGCATGGAGCATTGTGATGAGAAGGAAATGGAGCATTCTGATGACATGCGTCATGGAGCTTTATGATGACAAGGGCATGGAGCATTGTGATTAGTGGGGTCTTGGAGCATTGTGAGGACAAGGGTCATGGAGCCATGTGATGACAATGTCGTGGAACATTGTGATTGCAGGGGTCATGGAGCATTGTTATCACAGGGGTAATGGAGCATTTTGATGATAAGGGCATGGAACATTGGTCTGAAAACTTTCATGGATTATTGTGATGAGAGTGGGCACGGAGCATTGTGATGACAAGGGCATGGAGCACTGTGATACATGGGTCATGGAGGATTGTAATGACAAGGGCATGGAGCCTTGTGATGAGAAGCGCATCGAGCATTTTGATGACAAGTGTCATGAAGCTTTGTGATGACAAGAGCATGGAACATTGCGATTAAAAAGGCATGGATCATTGTGATGAAAAAGGCATGGAGACTTTTCACGACAGGGGTCAAGGAGCATTTTCAAGACAAGTGTCAGGGAGAATTGTGATGACAAGTGTATTGAGCATTGTGATGACAATGGTCATGGAGCATTGTGATGACAAGTGCATGGAGTATTGTGATGACAGTAATCATAGAACTATGTGATGACAAGTGTCATGGATCACTGAGATGACATGCATAACGTAGCATTGTGATTACAGGGGTCATGTAGCATTGGGTTGAGGAGGGCCAGATCATTGTGAGGACAAGTGTCATGGAGCATTTTGATGACAAGTGTCCCGGACTATTGTGTTGTCAGGGGTCATGGAGCGATGAGATAACAGTTGTTATGGAGCATTGTGACAACAAGGTTCATGGCGCATTATGATGAGAAGGTCAGGGAGCATTGGTTTGAAAATATTCATGGAGTATTGTTATGACAGGGTTCATGGAGCATTTTGATGACAAGGGAATGGAGCATTGTAATGACAAAGGAATGGAGCAATAAGATGACAGGTTTCATGGAGCATTGTGATGACAATGGCATGGAGTATTGTGATGCCAACGGTCATGGAGATTTGTGATGAGAAAATCATGGAGCATTTTGATGACAAGGGCATTGTGCAATGTGATGAGAAATGCAGGGATCATTGTGATGACAGGGTCAAGGAGCAATTTGATGAAAAGGGCCATGGAACATTTTGATGACAGTGGTTATGGAACATTGTGATGACAAGGGACTTGGAGCATTGTGATGACCAGGGCATGGATCACTGTGATGGCAATACCGTGGAGCATGGTGATGAGAAACCATGGAAGATTGCGATGACGAGCCTCATGGAGCACTATAATGAAAAGGGTATGAAGCATTTTGATGAGAGGTGTCACGGAGCACTGTGATGACAGGGGTCATGGAGCATTGTGATGACAAGGTTCATGGAGCATTCTGATGACAAGCTTGTGGAGTATTGTGATGACAATGGCACGAAGCATTGTGATTGAAAGGGCATGGAGCATTGTGATGAAAAATGCATGGAACCTTTTCATGACAGGGTTCATGGAGCATTTTGACGACAAGTGTCAGGGAGCATTGTGATGACAAGCGTATTGAGCATTGTGATGACTAAGGTCATGGATCATTTTTGTGAAAAGAGCATGGAGTATTGTGATGACAGGCATCATTGAGTGTTGTGATGACAAGTGTTATTTAATATTGTGATCAGAATATTTTGGAGCATTGTGAAGACAGAAGTCATGGATCATTTTGATTTCAAGGCACATGGAGCATTGTGAAGACAAGGACATGAAGCAATGTGATCCCAAGGTGATGGAGGATTGTATGACAATGGCATGGAGCATTGTGAAGACAAGGGCACGCAGCATTGTGATGCCAGTTGTCATGGAGGATTGCATTGACAATGGCTTGGAGCACTCTGATTACCAGGACATGGAGCATTGTGATGGCAAGAGAGTGGAGAATGATGATGTGCAGACCATGGATAATTGTGATGACGAGCGTCATGGAGCACTGTAATGACAAGTTTCATGGAGCATTGTGATAACAGGAGTCATGGAGCATTGTGATGACAAGCTTGTGGAGTATTGTGATGACAATGGCATGGAGCATTGTGATGACAAGGTCATGTAGCCTTTTGCTGACAAATGCATGGAGCATCGTGATGACAAGTGTCATGGACCTCTGTGATGACAGGCATCACGGAACAGTGTGATTAAAGGTGTCATGGAGGGTTAGGATGACAAGGGCTTGGATTATTGTGATGCAAAGTGTCATGGAGAATTTTGATGACAAATGCATGGAACATTGTGATGACAAGTGTCATGGAGCATTTTGGTGACAAGAGTCCCGGACCATTGTGTTTCAGGGGACATGAAGCATTGTGATGACAGTGGTCACGGAGCATTTTGATGACAGGGTTGATGGAGCATTGTGATGAGCAGGTCATGGAGCATTGTGCTGAAAATATTCTTGGAGTATTGTGATGACATGTTTCATGGAGCATTGTGATGAAAAGGGAAAGGAGCATTGTGATGACAATGTCCTGGAACATTGTGATGAGTAGACCATGGAGCCTTGTGATGACAAGTCTCATGGTGCATTCTGATTAAACGTGGCGTGGAGCATTGTGATTACAGGGGTCTTGGAGCATGGTGATGAAAAAGTCATGGATCATTGTGATGAGAAGTCCATGGAGCATTCTGATGACATGCATCCTGGAGCTTTTTGATAACAAGGGAATGGATAATTTTGATTACAGGGGTCTTGGAGCTTTAGGATGACAAGGAATGGATCATTGTGATGAAAAAGACATGGAGCCTTGTCATGACAGGGTTCAAGGAGCATACTGATGGCACGTGTCAGGGAGCATTGTGATGACAACTGTATTGAGCATTGTGATGACAAAGGTCATGGAGCATTGTGAGGATAAGACCATGGGTAATTGTGATGATGAGCGTCATGGGGCACTGTAATGACAAGTGTTATGGAACATTGTGATCACAAGGTTTTGGAGCATTGTGATGACGGAGGTCATGGAGAATAGTGATTTCATTGTGATGACAATACGATGAAGCATTATGATGATGGGCATGGTGCCTTTTGATGAGAGATTTCATGGATCATTGAGATGAAATCGGTCATGGAGCATTGTGTTTACAGGTGTCTTGGAACATTGTGATGACAAGGGCATGGAGCATTGTGATGAGAAGGAAATGGAGCATTCTGATGACATGCGTCATGGAGCTTTATGATGACAAGGGCATGGAGCATTGTGATTAGTGGGGTCTTGGAGCATTGTGAGGACAAGGGTCATGGAGCCATGTGATGACAATGCCGTGGAACATTTTGATTGCAGGGGTCATGGAGCATTGTTATCACAGGGTAATGAAACATTTTGATGATAAGGGCATGGAACATTTGTCTGAAAATTTTCATGGATTATTGTGATGAGAGTGGGCACGGAGCATTGTGATGACAAGGGCACGGAACACTGTGATACATGGGTCATGGAGGATTGTAATGACAAGGGCATGGAGCCTTGTGATGAGAAGGGCATCGAGCATTTTGATGACAAGTGTCATGAAGCTTTGTGATGACAAGTGCATGGAACATTGCGATTAAAAAGGCATGGATCATTGTGATGAAAAATGCATGGAGACTTTTCACGACAGGGATCAAGGAGCATTTTCAAGACAAGTGTCAGGGAGAATTGTGATGACAAGTGTATTGAGCATTGTGATGACAATGGTCATGGAGCATTGGGATGACAAGGTCATGGAGTATTGTGATGACAGTAATCATAGAACTTTGTGATGACAAGTGTTATGGAACACTGTGACCACAAGTGTTTGGAGCATTGTGATGACAGAGGTCATGGATCTTGTTGATATCAAGTGTCATGGAGCATTGTGATGACAAGGGCATGAAGCAATGTGATCCCAAAGTTCATGGAGGACTGCAATGACAAGCGCATGGAGCATTGTGATGCCAAGGTCATGTAGCATTGAGATGAAAAGGCATGGAGCCTTTCATGACAGGGTTCATGGAGCATACTGACTACAAGTGTCAAGGAGCCTTGTGATAACAAGTGTATTGATTATTGTGATGATAAAGGTCATGGAGCATTGTGATGACAAGGACATGGAGTATTGTGATGACAGGCATCATGGAGCGTTGTGATGACAAGTGTTATGGAACATTGTGACCACAAGGGTTTGGAGCATTGTGATGAGAGAGGTTATGGATCATTTTGATTACAAGGAGCATGGAGCATTGTGATGAGAAGGGTATGAAGCAATGTGATCCCAAGTTTCATGGAGGATTGTGATGACAATGGTAATGGAGGATTGTGATGGCAATGGTAATGGGGTATTTTGATGAAAATTGCATGGAGCATTTTCCTGACAAAGGCATGGAGCATTGTGATGACTGGGGTCATTGAGCATTGTGATGAAAAGTTCATGGAGCATTGTGGTGACAAAGGTCACAAAGCCTTGTGTTGACGGGGACATGGAGATTGTGATGAAAAGGTTCATGAAGCATTGTGATGTCTGGAGACATGGAGCACTGTGTTGACAGGGTTCACGGAGCATTGTGATGAAAAGTTCATGGAGCATTTCCGTGACTAATGTCACAGAGACTTGTGTTGACAAAAACATGGACCATTGTGATGAGGAAGGTCATGAAGCATTGTAATGACTGGTGTCACGGAACATTGTGATGACAGGGGTCATGGAGCATTTTGATGACATCGGCATGGAGCATTGTGATGACAGAGGCACGGAGCATTGGTCTGACAAGTTTCATGGATTATTGTGATGACAGTGGGCATGGCACATTGGGATTACAAGGGCATGGGGTACTGTGAAGACAGGTTTCAGTTAGCATTGTGATGACATATTTCATGGTCCATTGTGATGACAATTGCATGCAGCATTGTGATGCCAGGTGTCATGTAGTTCTGTGATGACAAGGGCTTGGAGCTTTGTGATGACCAGGGCATGGAGCATTGTGATGGCATGACCGTGGAGCATGTTGATGAGAAGACATGGATAATTGTGATGACGAGAGTCATGGAGCACAGTAATGACAAGGAGCAAGGAGCATTATGATGACAATTGTCATGGAGAATTTTGATGACAGAAGTCATGGAGCATTGTGAGGGGAAGTTTGTGGATTATTGTGATGACAACGGCAAGGAGCATTTTGATGAAAAGTGCATGGAGCATTGTGAAGAAAATGGCATGGAAACTTTTCATGACAGGGTTAAGGGAGCATTCTGATGACAAGTGTCATGGAGCATTGTGATGACAAGTGTATTGAGCATTGTGATGATAAAAGTCATGGAGCATTGTGATGACAAAGTCATGGAGAATTGTGATGACAGGTATCATGGAGCCTTGTGATGACAAGGGTTATGGAACATTGTGATCACAATGGTTTGGAGCATGGTGATGACAGAGGTGATGGATCATTTTGATTTCAAGGAGCATGGATCATTGTGATGACAAGGGCATGAAGCAATGTGATCCCAAGGTTCATGGAGGAATGTGATGACAATGGTAATGGAGGATTGTGATGACAAGCACATGGAGCACTGTGATGAAAAGGTCATGTAGCGTTTTGCTGACAAAAGCATGGAGCATTGTGATGACAGAGGTCATGGATCATTTTGATTTCAAAGAGCATGGAGCATTGTGATGACAAGGGCATGAAGTAATGTGATGTCAATGTTCATGGAGGATTGTGAATGACAATGGTAAAGAAGTATTGTGATGACAAGCGCATGGAGCATTGTGATGACAAGTCATGTAGCATTTTCCTGACATAGGCATGGAGCATTGTGATGACAAGGGTCATGGTACACTGCGATGACAATTGTCAGAGAGCATTGTGATTAGAGGGGTTATGGAACATTGTGACGACAAATGTCATGGAGCATTGTGATGAGAAGACCATGGATAATTGTGATGATGAGCGTCATGGGTCGTTGTGATGACAAGTGATATGGAACATTTGGATCACAAGGGTTTGGAGCATTGTGATGACAGAGGTCATGGAGCATGTTGATTTCATTGTGATGACAATAGCAAAAGGCATTATGATGATGGGCAAGGTGCATTGTGATGACAGGGTTCATGGAGCATTGAGATGAAAAGGGCATGGAGCATTGTGATGAGAAAGCCATGGAGCATTCCGATGACATGTGTCATGGAGCTTTGTGATGACAAGGGCATGGAGCATTGTGAATACAGGGGTCTTGGTGCACAGTGATGACAAGGGTCAAGGAGAAGTGTTATGACAAGGCCATGGAAGATTGTGATGCCAGGGGTCATTGAGCGTTTTTATGACAGTGGTAATGGAGCATTGTGATGACAAGCGCATGGATCATTGTGATGAAATAACACGGAGCCTTGTCATGACAGGGTTCAAGGAGCATACTGACCACAAGTGTGAGGTAGCATTGTGACGACAAGTGGATTGAGCATTGTGATGACAAAGGCATGGAGCAGAGTGATGAGAAGACCATGGATAATTGTGATGAGGAGCATCATGGGGCGTTGTGATGATAAGTGTTATGGAACAATGTGATGACAAGGGTTTGGAGCATTATGATGACAGAGGTCTTGGTGCATTTTGATTTCATTGTGATGGCAATAGCATGAAGCATTATGATGAAGGGCATGGTGCATTGTAATGACAGGGTTCATGGAGCATTGAGATGAAAAGCGGCATGGAGCTTTGTGATTACAGGGGTCTTGAAGCATTGTGATGACAAGGGCATGGAGCATTGTGATGAGAAAGCCATGGCGCATATTGATGACATGCGTCATGGAGCTTTGTGATGAAAAGGGCATAGATCATTGTGATGACAGGGTTCTTGGAGCCTTGTGATGACAAGTGTCATGGAGCCTTGTGATGACAAGACCGTGGAACATTGTGATGGCATGGATAATGGAACATTGTTATGACAGGGGTAATGGAGCATTGTGACGACAATGGCATGGATCATTGGTCTCAAATGTTTCATGGATTCTTTTGATGAGAGTGGGCATTGAGCACTGTGATGACAAGGGCACAGATCACTGTGATACATGAGTCAGCGAGGATTGTAATGAAAAAGGGGTGGAGAATTGAGATGAGAAGTGAATCGAGCATTTTGATGACAAGAGTCATGGAGCATTGTGATGACAACGGCATTGAGCAATGTGATGAGAGGGTTCATGGAGCATTGTGATGACAATAGCATGGATCATTGTGATGCCAAGGATCAAGGAGCTTTGTGATGACAAAGGTCATGGAGCATTTTGATGACAAGGGCGTGGTGCATTGTGATGAGAAGGGCATGGAGCTTGCTATGGCAGGGGTCATGGAGCATTGCAATGACTAGTGCATGGAGAATTGTGATGACAAGAGCATGCAACATTGTGATGAGAAATGTCATGTAGCATTCTTATGAGGAGGACGTGGAAAAATGGGATGACAAGGGACTTGGAGCATTGTGATGATCAGGGAATGGTTCATTGTGATGGCAAGACCTTGGAGTATAGTGATGAGAAGTCAATGGATTATGATGATGATGAGTGTCATGGAGCACTCTAATTACAAGAGCCATGGAGCATTGTGATTACAGGTGTCATGGAGCATTGTGATGACAGGGGTCATGGAGCATTGTGATGACAAGTGTCATGGAGCATTGTGATGACAAGCTTGTGGAGTATTGTGATGACATTTGGATGGAGCATTGTGATGAAAAAGGCATGGATTCTTTTAATGAGAGTGTTCAAGGAGCATTCTGATGACAAATGTCAAGGAACATTGTGATGACAAGTGCATTGAGCATTGTGATTACAATGGCCATGGCGTATTGTGATGACAAGGGCACAGGAGTATTGTGATGACAGGCATCATGGAGAATTGTGATGACAAGTGTTATGGAATATTTTGATCACAAGCAATTAGATCGTTGTGATGAATGTGGTCATGGATCATTTTGATTTCAAGGAGCATGGAGCCCTGTGATGCCAAGATCATGAAGCAATGTGATCCCAAGGTTCATGGAGGATTGTGATGACAAGCGCATGGAGCTTTGTGGTGACGAGGTCTTGTAGCATTTTGCTGAAAAAGGCATGGAGCATTCTGATTACAGGAGACTTGTAGCATTGTGATGGAAAGGGCATGGATCATTGTGATGAAAAAGGCATGGAGGATTGTCATGACATGGTTCAAGTGCATACTGATGGCATGTGCCAGGGAGCATTGTGATGACAAGTGTATTGTGCATTGTAATGACAAAGGACATGGAACATTGTGATGACAAGGGCATGGAATATAGTGATGACAGGCATCATAGAGCATTGTGATGACAAGTGTTATGGAACATTGTGATCACAAGGGTTTGGAACATTGTGATGACAGAGTTCATGGATCATTTGATTTCAAGGAGCATGGAGCATTGTGATGACAAGGGCATGAAGCAATGTGATCCCAAGGTTCATGGAGGATTGTGATGACAAGCGCATGGAGCATTGTGATGAAAAGGTCAAGTAGCATTTTTCTGACAAAGGCATGGAGCACTGTGATGACAAGCGTCATGGAGCATTGTGATTAGAGGGGACATGGAACATTGGGATGACATGAGCATGGATTATGTGATGACAAGTGTCATGGAGTATTTTGATGAAAAATGTCCAGGATCATTGTGTTGTCATGGGTCATGGAGCATTGTGATTACTGTGGTCATGGAACATTGTGATGACAGGGGTCATGGAGCATTGTGATGAGAAGGTCATGGAGCATTGAGCTGAAAATATTCATGGAGTATTGAGATGACAATGGAATGGAGCCTTTTCATGACAACGTCCTGGAGCATTGTGATGAGTGGACCAAGGAGCATTGTGATGACAATTATCATGGAGCATTCTCACTAAAAGAGGCATGGGGCATTGTGATTACAGGGTTCTTGGAGCATTCTGAGGACAAGTGCTAAAAGCATTGTGATGAGAAAGCCATGGAGCATTCGGATAACATGCATCATGGAGCTTTGTGATGACAACATCACAGAGCATTTTGATTACAGGTGTCTTGGAGCATTGTGATGAAAAGGGCAAGGATCATTGTGAAGAAAAAGGCATGGAGCCTTGTCATGACAGGGTTCAAGGAGCATACTGACGAAAAGTGGCAGGGAGCATTGTGATGACAATTGTATGGAGCATTGTGATGACAAAGGTCATGGAACATTGTGATGAGAAGACCATGGATAATTGTAATGACGAGCATCATGGGGCGATGTGATAACAAGAGTTATGGAACATTGTGATCACAAGGGTTTGGAGCATTGTGAAGACAGAGGTCATGGAGCGTTTTGATTTCATTGTGATGACAATTGCATGAAGCATTATGATGATGGGCATGGTGCATTGTGATGACAGGGTTCATGGTGTTTTGAGATGAAAAGGGGCATGGAGCATTGGTCTGACAAGTTTCATGGATTATTGTGATGAGAGTGGACATGGAGCATTGTGATGACAAGGGCATGGAACATTGTGATGACAAGGTCACGGAGTACTGTGAAGACAGGTGTCAGGGAGCATTGTGATGACATAGGTCATGGTCCATTTTGATGATAATGGCATGAAGCATTGTGATGGCATGTGTCATGGGGGATTGTGATGACAAAGGTAATGGAGCATTTTGATGACAAGGGCTTGGAGCATTGTGATGACAAGGCCCATTGCGAATTTTGATGACAAGGTCGTGAAGCATTGAGATTACAAGCGCATGGATCTTGCTATGACAGGGATCATGGAGCATTGCTGTGACAAGTGCATGGAGAATTGTGATGTCAAGAGCATGAAACATTGTGATGAGTAGTGTCATGTAACATTGTGATGAAAAGGACGTGGGGAATTTTGATGACAAAGACATGTAGCATTGTGATGACCAGGGCATGGAGCATTGTGATGGCAAAATCGTGGAGCATTGTGATGAGAAGACCATGGATATTTGTAATGACGAGCGTCCTGGAGCACTGTAATGACAAGGGGCATGAAGCATTGTGATGATAGGTGTCATGGAGCTTTGTGATGACAGGGGTCATGGAGCATTCTGATGACAAGACTCATGGAGCATTCTGATGACAAGCTTGTGGAGTATTGTGATGACAATGGCATGGAGCATTGTGATGAAAAGGGCATGGAGCATTGTGATGAAAAAGGCATGGAGACTTTTCATGATAGGTTTCAAGGAGCATTTTGACGACAAGTGTCAGGGAGCATTGTGATGACAAGTGTATTGAGCATTGTGATGACAAAGTTCATGGAACATTGTGATGACAAGTGCATGGAGTATTGTGATGAAAGGAATCATGGAGCCTTTGGATGACACGTGTTATGGAAAATTGGGATCACAAGGGTTTGGAGCATTGTGATGACAGAGGTCATGGATCATTTTGATTACAAGGAACATGGAGCATTTTGATGACAGGGGCATGAAGTAATGTGATGCCAATGTTCACGAAGGATTATGAATGACAATGGTAAAGAAGTATTGTGATGACAAGCGCATGGAGCATTGTGATGACAAGTCATGTAGCATTTTGCTGACATAGGCATGGAGCATTGTGATGACAAGGGTCATGGTACACTGCGAGGACAATTGTCAGAGAGCATTGTGATTAGAGGCGTTATGGAACATTGTGACGACAAATGTCATGGAGCATAGTGATGAGAAGACCATGGATAATTGTGATGTTGAGCGTCATGGGGCGTTGTGATGACAAGTGATATGGAACATTTTGATCACAGGGGTTTGGAGCATTGTGATGACAGAAGTTATGGAGCATGTTGATTTCATTGTGATGACAATAGCATGAAGCATTATCATGATGGGCATGGTGCATTGTGATGACAGGGTTCATGGAACATTGAGATGACAAGGGCATGGAGCATTGTGATGAGAAAGCCATGGAACATTCTGATGACATGTGTCATGGAGCTTTGTGATGAAAAGGGCATGGAACATTGTGAATATAGTGGTCTTGGTGCACAGTGATGACAAGGGTCATGGAGAAGTGCTATGACAAGGCCATGGAAGATTGTGATGCCAGGGGTCATAGAGCCATTTATGACAGGGGTAATGGAGCACTGTGATGACAAGGGCATGGATCATTGTGATGAAATAACACGGAGCCTTGTCATGACAGGGTTTAAGGAGCATACTGACCACAAGTGAGAGGTAGCATTGTGACGACAAGTGGATTGAGCATTGTGATGAGAAAGGCATGGAGCAGAGTGATGAGAAGACCATGGATAATTGTGATGAGGAGCATCATGGGGCGTTGTGATGATAAGTGTTATGGAACAATGTGATCACAAGGGTTTGGAGCATTATGATGACAGAGGTCTTGGTGCATTTTGATCTCATTGTGATGGCAATAGCATGAAGCATTATGATGAAGGGCATGGTGCATTGTGATGACAGGGTTCATGGAGCATTGAGATGAAAAGCGGCATGGAGCTTTGTGATTACAGGGGTCTTGAAGCATTGTGATGACAAGGGCATGGAGCATTGTGATGAGAAAGCCATGGAGCATACTGATGACATGCGTCATGGAGCTTTGTGATGAAAAGGGCATGGATCATTGTGATGACACGGGTCTTGGAACCTTGTGATGACAAGTGTCATGGAGCCTTGTAATGACAAGACCGTGGAACATTTTGATGGCAGGGATCATGGGGCATTGTTATGACAGTGGTAATGGAGCATTGTCACAACAATGACATGGATCATTGGTCTCAAATATTTCATGGATTATTTTGATGGGAGTGGGCATTTACCATTGTGATGACAAGGGCACAGATCACTGTGATACATGAGTCAGCGAGGATTGTAATGACAAGGGCGTGGAGAATTGTGATGAGAAGTGAATCGAGCATTTTGATGACAAGACTCATGGAGCATTGTGATGACAACGGCATTGAGCAATGTGATGAGAGGGTTCATGGAGCATTGTGATGACAATAGCATGGATCATTGTGATGCCAAGGATCAAGGAGATTTGTGATGACAAATGTCATGGAGCATTTTGATGACAAGTGCGTGGTGTATTGTGATGAGAAGGGCATGGAGCTTGCTATGACAGGGGTCATGGAGCATTGCAATGACAAGTGCATGGAGAATTGTGATGACAAGAGCATGTAACATTGTGATGAGAAATGGCATGTAGCATTGTTATGAGGAGGACGTGGAGAAATGTGATGACATGGGACTTGGAGCATTGTGATGATCAGGGAATGGATCATTGTGATGGCAAGACCGTGGAGTATAGTGATGAGAAGTCCATGGATTATGTTGATGACGAGTGTCATGGAGCACTCTAATTTCAAGAGCCATGGAGCATTGTGATTACAGGTGTCATGGAGCATTGTGATGACAGGGGTCATGGAGCATTGTGATGAAAAGTGTCATGGAGCATTGTGATGACAAGCTTGTGGAGTATTGTGATGACATTTGGATGGAGCATTGTGATGAAAAAGGCATGGATTTTTTTTATGAGAGTGTTCAAGGAGCATTCTGATGACAAATGTCAAGGAGCATTGTGATGACAAGTGTATTGAGCATTGTGATGACAATGGACATGGCGCATTGCGATGACAAGGGCACAGGAGTATTGTGATGACAGGCATCATGGAGCATTGTGATGACAACTGTTATGGAACATTGTGATCACAAGCAATTAGAGCGTTGTGATGAAAGTGGTCATGGATCATTTTGATTTCAAGGAGCATGGAGCCCTGTGATCCCAAGATCATGAAGCAATGTGATCCCAAAGTTCATGGAGGATTGTGATGACAAGTGCATGGAGCTTTGTGGTGACAAGGTCTTGTAGCATTTTGCTGAAAAAGGCATGGAGCATTGTGATTACAGGAGACTTGTAGCATTGTGATGGAAAGGGCATGGATCACTGTGATGAAAAAGGCATGGAGCATTGTCATGACATGGTTCAAGTGCATACTGATGGCAAGTACCAGGGAGCATTATGATGACAAGTGTATTGTGCATTCTGATGACAAAGTCATGGAGCATTGTGATGACAAGGGCATGGAGGATTGTGATGAAAGGCATCATAGAGCATTGTTATGACAAGTGTTATGGAACAATGTGATCACAAGGGTTTGGATCATTGTGATGACAGAGTTCATGGATCATTTTGATTTCAAGGAGCATGGAGCATTGTGATGACAAGGGCATGAAGCAATGTGATCCCAAGGTTCATGGAGGATTGTGATGAAAAGCACATGGAGCATTGCGATGACAAGGTCATGAAGCATTTTTCTGAAAAAGGCATGGAGCACTGTGATGACAAGCGTCATGGAGCATTGTGATGATAAGGGCATGGAGCATTGTGATGAGAAAGCCATGGAGCATACTGATGACATGCGTCATGGAGCTTTGTGATGAAAAGGGCATGGATTATTGTGATGACAGGGGTCTTAGAGCCTTGTGATGACTAGTGTCATGGAGCCTTGTGATGACAAGGGCATGGAGTATTGTGATGACAGGCATCATAGAGCATTGTGATGACAAGTGTTATGGAACATTGTGATCACAAGCGTTTGGATCATTGTGATGACAGAGTTCATGGATCATTTTGATTTCAAGGAGCATGCAGCATTGTGATGACAAGGCCATGAAGCAATGGGATCCCAAGGTTCATGGAGTATTGTGATGACAAGCGCATGGAGCATTGTGATGACAAGGTCATGTAGCATTTTTCTGACAAAGGCATGGAGCACTATGATGACAAGCATCATGGAGCATTGTGATTACAGGGGACATAGAACATTGGGATGACATGAGCATGGATTATGTGATGACAAGTGTCATGGAGTATTTTGATGAAAAATGTCCAGGATCATTGTGTTGTCAGGGGTCATGGAGCATTGTGATTACTGTGGTCATGGAGCATTGTGATGCCAGGGGTCATGGAGCATTGTGATGAGAAGGTCATGGAGCATTGAGCTGAAAATATTCATGGAGTATTGAGATGACAAGGGAATGGAGCCTTTGGATGACAACGTCCTGGAGCATTGTGATGAGTGGACCATGGAGCCTTGTGATGACAATTATCATGGAGCATTCTCACTAAAAGAGGCATGGGGCATAGTGATTACATGGGTCTTGGAGCATTGGGATGACAAGTGCTAATAACATTGTGATGAGAAGACCATGGAGCATCCTGATTACATGCATCATGGAGCTTTGTGATGACAAGGGAAAGGGCGATTGTGATTACAGGGGTCTTGGAGTATTGTGATGAAAAAGGCATGGATCATTGTGATGAAAAAGGCATGGAGCCTTGTCATGACAGGGTTCAAGGAGCATACTTAGAACAAGTGTCAGGCAACATTGTGATGACAAGTGAATTGAGCACTGTGATGACAAAGTTTATGGAGCATTGTGATGAGAAGTCCACTGATAATTGTGATGACGAGCGTCATTGGGCATTGTGATGACAAGTGTTATGGAACACTGTGATCACTAGGGTTTGGAGCATGGTAATGACAGAGGTCATGGAGCATTTTGATTTCATTGTGATGACAATAGCATGAAGCTTTATGATGATGGGCAAGGTGCATTGTGATGACAGGGTTCATGGAGCATTGAGATGAAAAGCGGCAAGGAGCATTGTGATTATAGGGGTCTTGGAGCAATATGATGAGAAGACCATGGAGCATACTGATGACATGCGTCATGGAGCTTTGTGATGACAAGGGTATGGAGCATTGTGATTACAGGGGTCTTGGAAAATTATGATGACAAAGGACATGGAGCCATGTGATGACAAGGCCATGGAACACTGTGATGGCAGGGTTCATGGAGCATTGTTATGACAGTGATAATGGAACATTTTGATGATAAGGTTATGGAGCATTGGTCTGTAAAGTTTCACGGATTATTGTGATGAGATTGGGCATGGAGCATTGTGAGGACCAGGGCACGGAACACTGATACATGGGTCATGGAGGATTGTAATGACAAGGGCATGGAGCATTGTGATGAGAAGGGCATCGTGCGTTGTGATGACAAGCGTCATGGAGCGTTGTGATGACAAGGGCATGGAGCAATGTGATGAGAGTGTTCATGGATCCTTGTGATGACAATGGCATGGAGCATTGTGATACCAAGGGTCATGGAGCTTTGTGATGACCAAAGTCATGGAGCATATTGATGACAAGGTCGTGGTGCATTGTGATGAGAAGGGCATGGAGCATTGTGATGAGAAGGCCATGGAGCATACTGATGACATGCGTCATGGAGCTTTGTGATGACAACGTCATGGAGCATATTGATTACAGGTGTCTTGGAGCATTGTCATGAAAAGGGCATGGATCATTGTGATGAAAAAGGCATGGAGCCTTGTCATGACAGGTTTCAAGGAGCATACTGACGAAAAGTGGCAGGGAGCATTGTGATGACAAGTGTATGGAGCATTGTGACGACAAAGGTCATGGAGCATGGTGATGAGAAGACCATGGATAATTGTAATGACGAGTGTTTTGGGGCTATGTGATAATAAGTGTTATAGAACATTGTGATCACAAGGGTTTGGAGCATTGTGAAGACAGAGGTCATGGAGCATTTTGATGTCATTGTGATGACAATAGCATGAAGCATTATGATGATGGGCATGGTGCATTGTGATGACAGGGTTCATGGAGTTTTGAGATGAAAAGGGGCATGGAGCATTGGTCTGACAAGTTTCATGGATTATTGTGATGACAGTGGACATGGTGCATTGTGATGACAAGGGCATGGAACATTGTGATGACAAGGTCACGGAGTACTGTGAAGACAGGTGTCAGGGAGCATTGTGATGACATAGGTCAGGGTCCATTGTGATGACAATGGCATGAAGCATTGTGATGCCATGTGTCATGGAGGATTGTGATGACAAAGGTAATGGAGCATTGTGATGACAAGGGCTTGGAGCATTGTGATGACAAGGCCCATTGCGAATTTTGAAGACAAGGTCGTGAAGCATTGAGATTACAAGCACATGGAGCTTGCTATGACGGGCGTCATGGAGCATTGCGATGACAAGTGCATGGAGAATTGTGATGTCAAGAGCATGAAACATTGTGATGAGTAGTGTCATGGAACATTGTGATGAAAAGGACGTGGGGAATTTTGATGACAAAGACATGTAGCATTGTGATGACCAGGGCATGGAGCATTGTGATGGCAAAATCGTGGAGCATTGTGATGAGAAGACCATGGATAATTGTAATGACGAGCGTCCTGGAGCACTGTAATGACAAGGGGCATGAAGCATTGTGATGATAGGTGTCAAGGAGCATTGTGATGACAGGGGTCATGGAGCATTCTGATGACAAGGCTCATGGAGCATTCTGATGACAAGCTTGTGGAGTATTGTGATGACAATGTCATGGAGCATTGTGATGAAAGGGGCATGGAGCATTGTGATGAAAAAGGCATGGAGACTTTACGTGATAGGTTTCAAGGAGCATTTTGACGACAAGTGTCAGGGAGCATTGTGATGACATGTGTATTGAGCATTGTGATGACAAAGTTCATGTAGCATTGTGATGACAAGTGCATGGAGTATTGTGATGAAAGGAATCATGGAGCCTTTGGATGACACTTGTTATGGAAAATTGTGATCACAAGGGTTTGGAGCATTGTGATGACAGAGGTCATGGATCATTTTGATTTCAAGGAGCATGGAGCACTCTGCTGACAAGGCCATGAAGTAATGTGATGCCAATGTCCATGGAGGATTGCGAATGACAATGGTAAAGAAGTATTGTGATGACAAGCGCATGGAGCATTGTGATGACAAGTCATGTAGCATTTTGCTGACATAGGCATGGAGCATTGTGATGACAAGGGTCATGGTACACTGCGATGAAAATTGTCAGAGAGCATTGTGATTAGAGGGGTTATGGAACCTTGTGAGGACAAATGTCATGGAGCATTGTGATGAGAAGACCAAGGATAATTGTGATGATGAGCGTCATGGGGCGTTGTGATGACACGTGATATGGAACATTTTGATCACAAAGGTTTGGAGCATTGTGATGACAGAGGTCATGGAGCATGTTGATTTCATTGTGATGACAATACCATGAAGCATTATGATGATGGGCATGGTGCATTGTGATGACAGGGTTCATGGATCATTGAGATGACAAGGGCATGGAGCATTGTGATGAGAAAGCCATGGAGCATTCTGATGACATGTGTCATGGAGCTTTGTGATGACAAGGGCATGGAGCATTGTGAATACAGGGGTCTTGGTGCACAGTGATGACCATGGTCATGGAGAAGTGTTATGACAAGGCCATGGAAGATTGTGATGCCAGGGGTCATAGAGCCTATTTATGACAGGGGTAATGGAGCATTCTGATGACAAGGGCATGGATCATTGTGATGAAATAACACGGAGCCTTGTCATGACAAGTTTCAAGGAGCATACTGACCACAAGTGTGAGGTAGCATTGTGACGACAAGTGGATTGAGCATTGTGATGACAAAGGCATGGAGCCCAGTGATGAGAAGACCATGGATAATTGTGATGAGGAGCATCATGGGGCGTTGTGATGATAAGTGTTATGGAACAGTGTGATCACAAGGGTTTGGGGCATTATGAAGACAGAGGTCTTGGTTCATATTGATTTTATTGTGATGGCAATAGCATGAAGCATTATGATAAAGGGCATGGTGCATTGTGATGACAGGGTTCATGGAGCATTGAGATGAAAAGCGGCATGGAACTTTGTGATTACAGGGGTCTTGAAGCATTGTGATGACAAGGGCATGGAGCATTGTGATGAGAAAGCCATGGAGCATACTGATGACATGCGTCATGGAACTTTGTGATGAAAAGGGCATGGATCATTGTGATGACACGGGTCTTGGAGCCTTGTGATGACAAGTGTCATGGAGCCTTGTGATGACAACGCCGTGGAACATTGTGATGGCAGGGATCATGGTGCATTGTGACGACAATGGCATGGAGCATTGGTCTCAAATGTTTCATGGATTATTTTGATGAGAGTGGGCATTGAGCATTGTGATGGCAAGGGCACAGATCACTGTGATACAAGAGTCAGGGAGGATTGTAATGAAAAGGGCATGGAGAATTGTGATGAGAAGTGAATCGAGCATTTTGATGACAAGAGTCATGGAGCATTGTGATGACAACGGCATTGAGCAATGTGATGAGAGGGTTCATGGAGCATTGTGATGACAATAGCATGGATCATTGTGATGCCAAGGATCAAGGAGCTTTGTGATGACAAAGGTCATGGAGCATTTTGATGGCAAGGGCGTGGTGCATTGTGATGAGAAGGGCATGGAGCTTGCTATGACAGGGGTCATGGAGCATTGCGATGACAAGTGCATGGAGAATTGTGATGACAAGAGCATGTAATATTGTGATGAGAAATGTCATGTAGCATTGTTATGAAGGGGACGTGGAGAAATGTGATGAGAAGGGACTTGGAGCATTGTGATGATCAGGGAATGGATCATTGTGATGGCAAGACCGTGGAGTATAGTGATGAGAAGTCCATGGATTATGTTGATGACGAGTGTCATGGAGCACTCTAATTACAAAAGCCATGGAGCATTGTGATTACAGGTGTCATGGAGCATTGTGATGACAGGGGTCATGGAGCATTGTGATGACAAGTGTCATGGAGCATTGTGATGACAAGCTTGTGGAGTATTGTGATGACATTTGGATGGAGCATTGTGATGAAAAAGACATGGAGTCTTTTTATGAGAGTGTTCAAGGCGCATTCTGATGACAAATGTCAAGGAGCATTGTGATGACAAGTGTATTGTGCATTGTGATGACAAAGGTCATGGATCATTGTGATGACAAGGGCATGGAGTACTGTGATTACAGGCATCATAGAGCATTGTGATGACAAGTGTTATGGAACATTGTGATCACAAGCGTTTGGATCATTGTGATGACAGAATTCATGGATCATTTTGATTTCAAGGAGCATGCAGCATTGTGATGACAAGGGCATGAAGGAATGTGATCCCAAGGTTCATGGAGGATTGTGATGACAAGCATCATGGAGCATTGTGATTACAGGGGACATAGAACATTGGGATGACATGAGCATGGATTATGTGATGACAAGTGTCATGGAGTATTTTGATGAAAAATGTCCAGGATCATTGTGTTGTCAGGGGTCATGGAGCATTGTGATTACTGTGGTCATGGAGCATTGTGATGCCAGGGGTCATGGAGCATTGTGATGAGAAGGTCATGGAGCATTGAGCTGAAAATATTCATGGAGTATTGAGATGACAAGGGAATGGAGCCTTTTGATGACAACGTCCTGGAGCATTGTGATGAGTGGACCATGGAGCCTTGTGATGACAATTATCATGGAGCAGTCTCACGAAAAGAGGCATGGGGCATAGTGATTACATGGGTCTTGGAGCATTGGGATGACAAGTGCTAATAACATTGTGATGAGAAGACCATGGAGCATCCTGATAACATGCATCATGGAGCTTTGTGATGACAAGGGCAAGGGCGATTGTGATTACAGGGGTCTTGGAGTATTGTGATGAAAAAGGCATGGATCATTGTGATGAAAAAGGCATGGAGCCTTGTCATGACAGGGTTCAAGGAGCATACTTAGAACAAGTGTCAGGCAACATTGTGATGACAAGTGAATTGAGCATTGTGATGACAAAGTTTATGGAGCATTGTGATGAGAAGTCCACTGATAATTGTGATGACGAGCGTCATTGGGCATTGTGATGACAAGTGTTATGGAACACTGTGATCACTAGGGTTTGGAGCATGGTAATGACAGAGGTCATGGAGCATTTTGATTTCATTGTGATGACAATAGCATGAAGCTTTATGATGATGGGCAAGGTGCATTGTGATGACAGGGTTCATGGAGCATTGAGATGAAAAGCGGCAAGGAGCATTGTGATTATAGGGGTCTTGGAGCATTATGATGAGAAGACCATGGAGCATACTGATGACATGCGTCATGGAGCTTTGTGATGACAAGTGTATGGAGCATTGTGATTACAGGGGTCTTGGAACATTATGATGACAAAGGTCATGGAGCCATGTGATGACAAGGCCATGGAACACTGTGATGGCAGGGTTCATGGAGCATTGTTATGACAGTGATAATGGAGCATTGTGATGATAAGGTTATGGAGCATTGGTCTGTAAAGTTTCACGGATTATTGTGATGAGATTGGGCATGGAGCATTGTGAGGACCAGGGCACGGAACACTGTGATACATGGGTCATGGAGGATTGTAATGACAAGGGCATGGAGAATTGTGATGAGAAGGGCATCGTGCGTTGTGATGACAAGCGTCATGGAGCGTTGTGATGACAAGGGTATGGAGCAATGTGATGAGAGTGTTCATGGAGCCTTGTGATGACAATGGCATGGAGCATTGTGATACCAAGGGTCATGGAGCATTGTGATGACCAAAGTCATGGAGCATTTTGATGAAAAGGTCGTGGTGCATTGTGATGAGAAGGGCATGGAGCATTGTGATGAGAAGGCCATGGAGCATACTGATGACATGCGTCATGGAGCTTTGTGATGACAACGTCATGGAGCATATTGATTACAGGTGTCTTGGAGCACTGTCATGAAAAGGGCATGGATCATTGTGATGAAAAAGGCATGGAGCCTTGTCATGACAGGTTTCAAGGAGCATACTGACGAAAAGTGGCAGGGAGCATTGTGATGATAAGTGTATGGAGCATTGTGATGACAAAAGTCATGGAGCATGGTGATGAGAAGACCATGGATAATTGTAATGACGAGTGTCATGGGGCGATGTGATAACAAGTGTTATGGAACATTGTGATCAGAAGGGTTTGGAGCATTGTGAAGACAGAGGTCATGGAGCATTTTGATTTCATTGTGATGACAATAGCATGAAGCATTATGATGATGGGCATGGTGCATTGTGATGACAGGGTTCATGGAGTTTTGAGACGAAAAGGGGCATGGAGCATTGGTCTGACAAGTTTCATGGATTATTGTGATGACAGTGGACATGGTGCATTGTGATGACAAGGGCATGGAACATTGTGATGACAAGGTCACGGAGTACTGTGAAGACAGGTGTCAGGGAGCATTGTGATGACATAGGTCAGGGTCCATTGTGATGACAATGGCATGAAGCATTGTGATGCCATGTGTCATGGCGGATTGTGATGACAAAGGTAATGGAGCATTGTGATGACAAGGGCTTGGAGCATTGTGATGACAAGGCCCATTGCGAATTTTGATGACAAGGTCGTGAAGCATTGAGATTACAAGCGCTTGGAGCTTGCTATGACAGGGGTCATGGAGCATTGCGATGTCAAGTGCATGGAGAATTGTGATGTCAAGAGCATGAAACATTGTGATGAGTAGTGTCATGGAACATTGTGATGAAAAGGACGTGGGGAATTTTGATGACAAAGGACATGTAGCATTGTGATGACCAGGGCATGGAGCATTGTGATGGCAAAATCGTGGAGCATTGTGATGAGAAGACCATGGATAATTGTATGACGAGCGTCCTGGAGCACTGTAATGACATGGGGCATGAAGCATTGTGATGATAGGTGTCATGGAGCATTGTGATGACAGGGGTCATGGCGCATTCTGATGACAAGGCTCATGGAGCATTCTGATGACAAGCTTGTGGAGTATTGTGATGACAATGGCATGGAGCATTGTGATGATATGGGCATGGAGCATTGTGATGAAAAAGGCATGGAGACCTTTCATGATAGGTTTCAAGGAGCATTTTGGCGACAATTGTCAGGGAGCATTGTGATGATATGTGTATAGAGCATTGTGATGACAAAGTTCATGGAGCATTGTGATGACAAGTGCATGGAGTATTGTGATGAAAGGAATCATGGAGCCTTTGGATGACACGTGTTATGCAAAATTGGGATCACAAGGGTTTGGAGCATTGTGATGACAGAGGTTATGGATCATATTATTTTCAAGGAGCATGGAGCATTGTGATGACAAGGGCATGAAGTAATGTGATGCCAATGTTCATGGAGGATTGTGAATGACAATGGTAAAGAAGTATTGTGATGACAAGCGCATGGAGCATTGTGATGACAAGTCATGTAGCATTTTGCTGACATAGGCATGGAGCATTGTGATGACAAGGGTCATGGTACACCGCGATGACAATTGTCAGAGAGCATTGTGATTAGAGGGGTTATGGAACATTGTGAGGACAAATGTCATGGAGCATTGTGATGAGAAGACCATGGATAATTGTGATGATGAGCGTCATGGGGCGTTGTGATGACACGTGATATGGAACATTTTGATCACAAGGGTTTGGAGCATTGTGATGACAGAGGTCATGGAGCATGTTGATTTCATTGTGATGACAATACCGTGAAGCATTATGATGATAGGTATGGTGCATTCTGAGACAGGGTTCATGGAGCATTGAGATGACAACGGCATGGAGCATTGTGATGAGAAAGCCATGGAGCATTCTGATGACATGTGTCATGGAGCTTAGTGATGACAAGGGCATGGAGCATTGTGAATACAGGGGTCTTGGTGCACAGTGATGACAAGGGTCATGGAGAAGTGTTATGACAAGGCCATGGAAGATTGTGATGCCAGGGGTCATAGAGCGTTTTTATGACAGGGGTCATGGAGCATTGTGATGACAAGGGCATGGATCATTGTAATGAAATAACACGGAGCCTTGTCATGACAGGGTTCAAGGAGCATACTGACCACAAGTGTGAGGTAGCATTGTGACGAAAAGTGGCTTGAGCATTGTGATGACAAAGGCATGGAGCAGAGTGATGAGAAGACCATGGATAATTGTGATGAGGAGCATCATGGGGCGTTGTGATGATAAGTGTTATGGAACAATGTGATCACAAGGGTTTTGAGCATTATGATGACAGAGGCCTTGGTGCATTTTGATTTCATTGTGATGGCAATAGCATGAAGCTTTATAATGAAGGGCATGGTGCATGGTGATGACAGGGTTCATGGAGCATTGAGATGAAAAGCGGCATGGAGCTTTGTGATTACAGGGGTCTTGAAGCATTGTGATGACAAGGGCATGGAGCATTGTGAAGAGAAAGCCATGGAGCATACTGATGACATGCGTCATGGAACTTTGTGATGAAAAGGGCATGGATCATTGTGATGACAGGGGTCTTGGAGCCTTGTGATGACAAGTGTCATGGAGCCTTGTGATGACAACGCCGTGGAACATTGTGATGGCAGGGATCATGGTGCATTGTGACGACAATGGCATGGAGCATTGGTCTCAAATGTTTCATGGATTATTTTGATGAGAGTGGGCATTGAGCATTGTGATGGCAAGGGCACAGATCACTGTGATACAAGAGTCAGGGAGGATTGTAATGAAAAGGGCGTGGAGAATTGTGATGAGAAGTGAATCGAGCATTTTGATGACAAGAGTCATGGGGCATTGTGATGACTACGGCATTGAGCATTGTGATGAGAGAGTTCATGGAGCATTGTGATGACAATAGCATGGATCATTGTGATGCCAAGGATCAAGGAGCTTTGTGATGACAAAGGTCATGGAGCATTTTGATGGCAAGGGCGTGGTGCATTGTGATGAGAAGGGCATGGAGCTTGCTATGACAGGGGTCATGGAGCATTGCGATGACAAGTGCATGGAGAATTGTGATGACAAGAGCATGTAACATTGTGATGAGAAATGCCATGTAGCATTGTTATGAGGAGGACGTGGAGAAATGTGATGACAAGGGACTTGGAGCATTGTGATGATCAGGGAATGGATCATTGTGATGGCAAGACCGTGGAGTATAGTGATGAGAAGTCCATGGATTATGTTGATGACGAGTGTCATGGAGCACTCTAATTACAAGACCCATGGAGCATTGTGATTACAGGTGTCATGGAGCATTGTGATGACAGGGGTCCTGGAGCATTGTGATGACAAGTGTCATGGAGCATTGTGATGACAAGCTTGTGGAGTATTGTGATGACATTTGGTTGGAGCATTGTGATGAAAAAGACATGGAGTCTTTTTATGAGAGTGTTCAAGGAGCATTCTGATGACAAATGACAAGGAGCATTGTGATGACAAGTGTATTGTGCATTGTGATGACAAAGGTCATGGAGCATTGTGATGACAAGGGCATGGAGTATTGTGATTACAGGCATCATAGAGCATTGTGATGACAAGTGTTATGGAACATTGTGATCACAAGCGTTTGGATCATTGTGATGACAGAGTTCATGGATCATTTTGATTTCAAGGAGCATGCAGCATTGTGATGACAAGGGCATGAAGCAATGTGATCCCAAGGTTCATGGAGGATTGTGATGACAAGCGCATGGAGCATTGTGATGACAAGGTCATGTAGCATTTTTCTGACAAAGGCATGGAGCACTATGATGACAAGCATCATGGAGCATTGTGATTACAGGGGACATAGAACATTGGGATGACATGAGCATGGATTATGTGATGACAAGTGTCATGGAGTATTTTGATGAAAAATGTCCAGGATCATTGTGTTGTCAGGGGTCATGGAGCATTGTGATTACTGTGGTCATGGAGCATTGTGATGCCAGGGGTCATGGAGCATTGTGATGAGAAGGTCATGGAGCATTGAGCTGAAAATATTCATGGAGTATTGAGATGACAAGGGAATGGAGCCTTTTGATGACAACGTCCTGGAGCATTGTGATGAGTGGACCATGGAGCCTTGTGATGACAATTATCATGGAGCAGTCTCACGAAAAGAGGCATGGGGCATAGTGATTACATGGGTCTTGGAGCATTGGGATGACAAGTGCTAATAACATTGTGATGAGAAGACCATGGAGCATCCTGATAACATGCATCATGGAGCTTTGTGATGACAAGGGCAAGGGCGATTGTGATTACAGGGGTCTTGGAGTATTGTGATGAAAAAGGCATGGATCATTGTGATGAAAAAGGCATGGAGCCTTGTCATGACAGGGTTCAAGGAGCATACTTAGAACAAGTGTCAGGCAACATTGTGATGACAAGTGAATTGAGCATTGTGATGACAAAGTTTATGGAGCATTGTGATGAGAAGTCCACTGATTATTGTGATGACGAGCGTCATTGGGCATTGTGATGACAAGTGTTATGGAACACTGTGATCACTAGGGTTTGGAGCATGGTAATGACAGAGGTCATGGAGCATTTTGATTTCATTGTGATGACAATAGCATGAAGCTTTATGATGATGGGCAAGGTGCATTGTGATGACAGGGTTCATGGAGCATTGAGATGAAAAGCGGCAAGGAGCATTGTGATTATAGGGGTCTTGGAGCATTATGATGAGAAGACCATGGAGCATACTGATGACATGCGTCATGGAGCTTTGTGATGACAAGTGTATGGAGCATTGTGATTACAGGGGTCTTGGAACATTATGATGACAAAGGTCATGGAGCCATGTGATGACAAGGCCATGGAACACTGTGATGGCAGGGTTCATGGAGCATTGTTATGACAGTGATAATGGAGCATTGTGATGATAAGGTTATGGAGCATTGGTCTGTAAAGTTTCACGGATTATTGTGATGAGATTGGGCATGGAGCATTGTGAGGACCAGGGCACGGAACACTGTGATACATGGGTCATGGAGGATTGTAATGACAAGGGCATGGAGAATTGTGATGAGAAGGGCATCGTGCGTTGTGATGACAAGCGTCATGGAGCGTTGTGATGACAAGGGTATGGAGCAATGTGATGAGAGTGTTCATGGAACCTTGTGATGACAATGGCATGGAGCATTGTGATACCAAGGGTCATGGAGCATTGTGATGACCAAAGTCATGGAGCATTTTGATGAAAAGGTCGTGGTGCATTGTGATGAGAAGGGCATGGAGCATTGTGATGAGAAGGCCATGGAGCATACTGATGACATGCGTCATGGAGCTTTGTGATGACAACGTCATGGAGCATATTGATTACAGGTGTCTTGGAGCATTGTCAAGAAAAGGGCATGGATCATTGTGATGAAAAAGGCATGGAGCCTTGTCATGACAGGTTTCAAGGAGCATACTGACGAAAAGTGGCAGGGAGCATTGTGATGATAAGTGTATGGAGCATTGTGATGACAAAAGTCATGGAGCATGGTGATGAGAAGACCATGGATAATTGTAATGACGAGTGTCATGGGGCGATGTGATAACAAGTGTTATGGAACATTGTGATCAGAAGGGTTTGGAGCATTGTGAAGACAGAGGTCATGGAGCATTTTGATTTCATTGTGATGACAATAGCATGAAGCATTATGATGATGGGCATGGTGCATTGTGATGACAGGGTTCATGGAGTTTTGAGACGAAAAGGGGCATGGAGCATTGGTCTG
Source organism: Mesoplodon bidens (assembly GCF_964165515.1). Lineage (NCBI taxonomy): Eukaryota > Metazoa > Chordata > Mammalia > Artiodactyla > Ziphiidae > Mesoplodon > Mesoplodon bidens. The sequence continues at coordinate 287,082 of NW_027671391.1, forward strand.
ACAAGTTTCATGGATTATTGTGATGACAGTGGACATGGTGCATTGTGATGACAAGGGCATGGAACATTGTGATGACAAGGTCACGGAGTACTGTGAAGACAGGTGTCAGGGAGCATTGTGATGACATAGGTCAGGGTCCATTGTGATGACAATGGCATGAAGCATTGTGATGCCATGTGTCATGGCGGATTGTGATGACAAAGGTAATGGAGCATTGTGATGACAAGGGCTTGGAGCATTGTGATGACAAGGCCCATTGCGAATTTTGATGACAAGGTCGTGAAGCATTGAGATTACAAGCTCTTGGAGCTTGCTATGACAGGGGTCATGGAGCATTGCGATGTCAAGTGCATGGAGAATTGTGATGTCAAGAGCATGAAACATTGTGATGAGTAGTGTCATGGAACATTGTGATGAAAAGGACGTGGGGAATTTTGATGACAAAGGACATGTAGCATTGTGATGACCAGGGCATGGAGCATTGTGATGGCAAAATCGTGGAGCATTGTGATGAGAAGACCATGGATAATTGTATGACGAGCGTCCTGGAGCACTGTAATGACATGGGGCATGAAGCATTGTGATGATAGGTGTCGTGGAGCATTGTGATGACAGGGGTCATGGCGCATTCTGATGACAAGGCTCATGGAGCATTCTGATGACAAGCTTGTGGAGTATTGTGATGACAATGGCATGGAGCATTGTGATGATATGGGCATGGAGCATTGTGATGAAAAAGGCATGGAGACCTTTCATGATAGGTTTCAAGGAGCATTTTGGCGACAATTGTCAGGGAGCATTGTGATGATATGTGTATAGAGCATTGTGATGACAAAGTTCATGGAGCATTGTGATGACAAGTGCATGGAGTATTGTGATGAAAGGAATCATGGAGCCTTTGGATGACACGTGTTATGCAAAATTGGGATCACAAGGGTTTGGAGCATTGTGATGACAGAGGTTATGGATCATATTATTTTCAAGGAGCATGGAGCATTGTGATGACAAGGGCATGAAGTAATGTGATGCCAATGTTCATGGAGGATTGTGAATGACAATGGTAAAGAAGTATTGTGATGACAAGCGCATGGAGCATTGTGATGACAAGTCATGTAGCATTTTGCTGACATAGGCATGGAGCATTGTGATAACAAGGGTCATGGTACACCGCGATGACAATTGTCAGAGAGCATTGTGATTAGAGGGGTTATGGAACATTGTGAGGACAAATGTCATGGAGCATTGTGATGAGAAGACCATGGATAATTGTGATGATGAGCGTCATGGGGCGTTGTGATGACACGTGATATGGAACATTTTGATCACAAGGGTTTGGAGCATTGTGATGACAGAGGTCATGGAGCATGTTGATTTCATTGTGATGCCAAGAGCATGAAGCATTATGATGATGGGCATGGTGCATTGTGATGACAGGGTTCATGGAACATTGAGATGACAAGGGCATGGAGCACTGTGATGAGAAAGCCATGGAGCATTCTGATGACATGTGTCATGGAGCTTTTTGATGACAAGGGCATGGAGCATTGTGAATACAGGGGTCTTGGTGCACAGTAATGACAAGGGTCATGGAGAAGTGTTATGACAAGGCCATGGAAGATTGTGATGCCAGGGGTCATAGAGCCTTTTTATGACAGGGGTAATGGAGCATTGTGACGACAATGGCATGGATCATTGGTCTCAAATATTTCATGGATTATTTTGATGAGAGTGGGCATTGAGCATTGTGATGGCAAGGGCACAGATCACTGTGATACATGAGTCAGGGAGGATTGTAATGACAAGGGCGTGGAGAATTGTGATGAGAAGTGAATCGAGCATTTTGATGACAAGAGTCATGGAGCATTGTGATGACAACGGCATTGAGCAATGTGATGAGAGGGTTCATGGAGCATTGTGATGACAATAGCATGGATCATTGTGATGCCAAGGATCAAGGAGCTTTGTGATGACAAAGGTCATGGAGCATTTTGATGACAAGGGCGTGGTGCATTGTGATGAGAAGGGTATGGAGCTTGCTATGACAGGGGTCATGGAGCATTGCGATGACAAGTGCATGGAGAATTGTGATGACAAGAGCATGTAACATTGTGATGAGAAATGTCATGTAGCATTGTTATGAGGAGGACGTGGAGAAATGTGATGACAAGAACTTGGAGCGTTGTGATGATCAGGGAATGGATCATTGTGATGGCAAGACCGTGGAGCATAGTGATGAGAAGTCCATGGATTATGTTGATGACGAGTGTCATGGAGCACTCTAATTACAAGACCCATGGAGCATTGTGATTACAGGTGTCATGGAGCATTGTGATGACAGGGGTCATGGAGCATTGTGATGACAAGTGTCATGGAGCATTGTGATGACAAGCTTGTGGAGTATTGTGATGACATTTGGATGGATCATTCTGATGAAAAAGTCATGGAGTCTTTTTATGAGAGTGTTCAAGGAGCATTCTGATGCAAATGTCAAGAAGCATTGTGATGACAATTGTATTGTGCATTGTGATGACAATGGTCATGGAGCATTGTGATGACAAGGGCATGGAGTATTGTGATTACAGGCATCATAGAGCATTGTGATGACACGTGTTATGGAACATTGTGATCACAAGGGTTTGGATCATTGTGATGACAGAGTTCATGGATCATTTTGATTTCAAGGGGCATGCAGCATTGTGATGACAAGGGCATGAAGCAATGTGATTCAAAGTTTCATGGAGGATTGTGATGACAAGCGCATGGAGCATTGTGATGACAAGGTCATGTAGCATTTTTCTGACAAAGGCATGGAGCTCTATGATGACAAGCATCATGGAGCATTGTGATTACAGGGGACATAGAACATTGGGATGACATGAGCATGGATTATGTGATGACAAGTGTCATGGAGTATTTTGATGAAAACTGTCCAGGATCATTGTGTTGTCAGGGGTCATGGAGCATTGTGATTACTGTGGTCATGGAGCATTGTGATGCCTGGGGTCAAGGAGCATTGTGATGACAAGGTCATGGAGCATTGAGCTGAAAATATTCATGGAGTATTGAGATGACAAGGGAATAGAGCCTTTTGATGACAACGTCCTGGAGCATTGTGATGAGTGGACCATGGAGCCTTGTGATGACAATTATCATGGAGCATTCTCACTAAAAGAGGCATGGGGCATTGTGATTACAGGGGTCTTGGAGCATTGTGATGACAAGTGCTAATAGCATTGTGATGAGAAGGCCATGGAGCATCCTGATAACATGCATCATGGGGCTTTGTGATGACAAGGGCAAGGGACATTGTGATTACAGGGGTCTTAGAGTATTGTGATGAAAAAGGCATGGATCATTGTGATGAAAAATGCATGGAGCCTTGTCATGACAGGGTTCAAGGAGCATACTTACAACAAGTGTCAGGCAACATTGTGATCACAAGTGAATTGAGCATTGTGATGACAAAGTTTAAGGAGCATTGTGATGAGAAATCCACTGATAATTGTGATGACGAGCGTCATTGGACATTGTGATGACAAGTGTTATGGAACACTGTGATCACTAGGGTTTGGAGCATGGTAATGACAGAGGTCATGGAGCATTTTGATTTCATTGTGATGACAATAGCATGAAGCATTATGATGATGGGCCAGGTGCATTGTGATGACAGGGTTCATGGAGCATTGAGATGAAAAGCGGCATGGAGCATTGTGATTATAGCGGTCTTGGAGCATTATGATGAGAAGACCATGGAGCATACTGATGACATACGTCATGGAGCTTTGTGATGACAAGGGTATGGAGCATTGTGATTACAGGGGTCTTGGAACATTATGATGACAAAGATCATGGAGCCATGTGATGACAAGGCCATGGAACACTGTGATGGCAGGGTTCATGGAGCATTGTTATGACAGTGATAATGGAGCATTTTGATGATAAGGTTATGGAGCATTGGTCTGTAAAGTTTCACGGATTATTGTGATGAGATTGGGCATGGAGCATTGTGAGGACCAGGGCACGGAACACTGTGATACATGGGTCATGGAGGATTGTAATGACAAGGGCATGGAACATTGTGATGAGAAGGGCATCGTGCGTTGTGATGACAAGCGTCATGGAGCGTTGTGATGACAAGGGCATGGAGCAATGTGATGAGAGTGTTTATGGAGCCTTGTGATGACAATGGAATTGAGCATTGTGATACCAAGGGTCATGGAGCTTTGTGATGACCAATGTCATGGAGCATTTTGATGACAAGTTCGTGGTGCATTGTGATGAGAAGGGCATGGAGCATTGTGGTGAAAAGGCCATGGAGCATACTGATGATATGCGTCATGGAGCTTTGTGATGACAACGTCATGGAGCATATTGATTACAGGTGTCTTGGAGCATTGTGATGAAAAGGGCATGGATCATTGTGATGAAAAAGGCCTGGATCCTTGTCATGACAGGGTTCAAGGAGCATAATGACGAAAAGTGACAGGGAGCATTGTAATGACAAGTGTATGGAGCATTGTGATGACAAAGGTCATGGAACATTGTGATGAGAAGACCATGGATAATTGTAATGACGAGCGTCATGGTGTGATGTGATAACAAGTGTTATGGAACATTGTGATCACAAGGGTTTGGAGCATTGTGAAGACAGAGGTCATGGAGCATTTTGATTTCATTTTGATGACAATGGCATGAAGCATTATGATGATGGGCATGGTGCACTGTGATGACAGGGTTCATGGTGTTTTGAGATGAAAAGGGGCATGGAGCATTGGTCTGAAAAATTTTATGGATTATTGTGATGACAATGGACATGGTGCATTGTGATGACAAGGGCATGGAACATTTTGATGACAAGGTCACGGAGTACTGTGAAGACAGGTGTCAGGGAGCATTGTGATGACATAGGTCATGATCCATTGTGATGACAATGGCATGAAGCATTGTGATGCCATGTGTCATGGAGGATTGTGATGACAAAGGTAATGGAGCATTGTGATGACAAGGGCTTGAAGCGTTGTGATGACAGGGCCCATTGCGAATTTTGATGACAAGTTCGTGAAGCATTGAGATTACAAGAATATGGAGCTTGATATGACAGGGGTCATGGAGCATTCCAATGACAAGTGCATGGAGAATTGTGATGTCAAGAGCATGAAACATTGTAATGAGTAGTGTCATGGAACATTGTGATGAAAAGGACGTGGGGAATTTTGATGACAAAGGACATGTAGCATTGTGATGACCAGGGCATGGAGCATTGTGATGGCAAAATCGTGGAGCATAGTGATGAGAAGACCATGGATAATTGTAATGACGAGCGTCCTGGAGCACTGTAATGACAAGGGGCATGAAGCATTGTGATGATAGGTGTCATGGAGCTTTGTGATGACAGGGTTCATGGAGCATTCTGATGACAAGACTCATGGAGCATTCTGATGACAAGCTTGTGGAGTATTGTGATGACAATGGCTAGGAGCATTGTGATGAAAAGGGCATGGAGCATTGTGATGAGAAAGGCATGGTGACTTTTCATGATAGGTTTCAAGGAGCATTTTGACGACAAGTGTCAGGGAGCATTGTGATGACATGTGTATTGAGCATTGTGATGACAAATTTCATGGAGCATTGTGATGACAAGTGCATGGAGTATTATGATGAAAGGAATCATGGAGCCTTTGGATGACACGTGTTATGGAAAATAGGGATCACAAGGATTTGGAGCATTGTGATGACAGAGGTCATGAATCATTTTGATTTCAAGGAGCATGGAGCTCTCTGATGACAAGGGCATGAGGTAATGTGATGCCAATGTTCACGGAGGATTGTGAATGACAATGGTAAAGAAATATTGTGATGACAAGCGCATGGAGCATTGTAATGACAAGTCATGTAGCATTTTGGTGACATAGGCATGGAGCATTGTGATGACAAGTGTCATGGTACACTGTGATGACAATTGTCACAGAGCATTGTGATTAGAGGGGTTATGGAACATTGTGTCGACAAATGTCATGGAGCATTGTGATGAGAAGACCATGGATAATTGTGATGATGAGCGTCATGGGGCGTTGTGATGACAACTGATATGGAACAATTTGATAACAAGGTTTTGGAGCATTGTGATGACAGAGGTCATGGAGCATGTTGATTTCATTGTGATGACAATAGCATGAAGCATTATGATGATGGGCATGGTGCATTGTGATGACAGGGTTCATGGAGCATTGAGATGACAAGGGCATGGAGCACTGTGATGAGAAAGCCATGGAGCATTCTGATGACATGTGTCATGGAGCTTTGTGATGACAAGGGCATGGAGCATTGTGAATACAGGTGTCTTGGTGAACAGTGATGACAAGGGTCATGGAGAAGTGTTATGACAAGGCCATGGAAGATTGTGATGCCAGGGGTCTTAGAGAATTTTTATGACAGGGATAATGGAGCATTGTGATGACACGGGCATGGATCACTGTGATGACATAACACGGAGCCTTGTCATGACAGGATTCAAGGAGCATACTGACCACAAGTGTTAGGTAGCATTGTGACGACAAGTGGATTGAGCATTGTGATGACCAAGGCATGGAGCACAGTGATGAGAAGACCATGGATAATTGTGATGAGGAGCATCATGGGGCGTTGTGATGATAAGTGTTATGGAACAATGTGACACAAGGGTTTGGAGCATTATGATGACAGAGGTCTTGGTGCATTTTGATTTCATTGTGATGGCAATAGCATGAAGCATTATGATGAAGGGCATGGTGCATTGTGATGACAGGGTTCATGGAGCATTGAGATGAAAAGCGGCATGGAGCTTTGTGATTACAGGGGTCTTGAAGCATTGTGATGACAAGTGCATGGAGCATTGTGATGAGAAAGCCATGGAGCATACTGATGACATGCGTCATGGAGCTTTGTGATGAAAAGGGCATGGATCATTGTGATGACAGGGGTCTTGGAGCCTTGTGATGACAAGTGTCATGGAGCCTTGTGATGACAAGACCGTGGAACATTGTGATGGCAGGTTTCATGGAGCATTGTTATGACAGGGGTAATGGAGCATTGTGATGACAATGGCATGGATCATTGGTCTCAAATGTTTCATGGATTATTTTGATGAGAGTGGGCATTGAGCATTGTGATGACAAGGGCACAGATCACAGTGATACATGAGTCAGGGAAGATTGTAATGACAATGGCGTGGAGAATTGTGATGAGAAGTGAATCGAGCATTTTGATGACAAGAGTCATGGAGCATTTTGATGACAACGGCATTGAGCAATGTGATGAGAGGGTTCATGGAGCATTGTGATGACAATAGCATGGATCATTGTGATGCCAAGGATCAAGGAGCTTTGTGATGACAAAGGTCATGGAGCATTTTGATGACAAGGGCGTGGTGCATTGTGATGAGAAGGGCATGGAGCTTGCTATGACAGGGGTCATGGAGCATTGCGATGACAAGTGCATGGAGAATTCTGATGACAAGAGCATGTAACATTGTGATGAGAAATGTCATGTAGCATTGTTATGAGGAGGACGTGGAGAAATGTGATGACAAGAGACTTGGAGCATTGTGATGATCAGGGAATGGATCATTGTGATGGCAAGACCGTGGAGTATAGTGATGAGAAGTCCATGGATTATGTTGATGACGAGGGTCATGGCCACTCTAATTACAAGAGCCATGGAGCATTGAGATTACAGGTGTCATGGAGCATTATGATGACAGGGGTCATGGAGCATTGTGATGACAAGTGTCATGGAGCATTGTGATGACAAGATTGTGGAGTACTGTGATGACATTTGGATGGAGCATTGTGATGAAAAAGGCATGGAGTCTTTTTATGACAGTGTTCAAGGAGCATTCTGATGACAAATGTCAAGGAGCATTGTGATGACAAGTGTATTGAGCATTGTGATTACAATGGCCATGGCGCATTGTGATGACAATGGCACAGGAGTATTGTGATGACTGGCATCATGGAGCATTGTGATGACAAGTGTTATTGAACATTGTGATCACAAGCAATTAGAGCGTTGTGATGAAAGTGGTCAGGGATCATTTTGATTTCAAGGAGCATGGAGCCCTGTGATGCCAAGATCAGGAAGCAATGTGATCCCAAGTTTCAGGGAGGATTGTGATGACAAGCGCATGGAGCTTTGTGGTGACAAGGTCTTGTAGCATTTTGCTGAAAAAGGCATGGAGCATTCTGATTACAGGAGACTTGGAGCATTGTGATGGAAAGGGCATGGATCATTGTGATGAAAAAGGCATGGAGCATTGTCATGACATGGTTCAAGTGCATACTGATGGCAAGTGCCAGGGAGCATTGTGATGACAAGTGTATTGTGCATTGTGATGACAAAGGTCATGGAGCATTGTGATGACAAGGGCATGGAGTATTGTGATGACAGGCATCATAGAGCATTGTGATGACAAGTGTTATGGAACATTGTGATCACAAGGGTTTGGATCGTTGTGATGACAGAGTTCATGGGTCATTTTGATTTCATGGAGCATGAAGCATTGTGATGACAAAAGCATGAAGTAATGTGATCCCAAGTTTCATGGAGGATTGTGATGACAAGCGCATGGAGCATTGTGATGACAAGGTCATGTAACATTTTTCTGACAAAGGCATGGAGCACTGTGATGACAAGCGTCATGGAGCATTGTGATTACAGGGGGCATGGAACATTGGGATGACATGAGCATGGATTATGTGAAGACAAGTGTCATGGAGTATTTTGATGAAAAATATCCAGGATCATTGTGTTGTCAGGGGTCATGGATCATTGTGATTACTGTGGTCATGGAGCATTTTGATGACAGGGGTCATGGAGCATTGTGATGAGAAGGTCATGGAGCATTGAGCTGAAAATATTCATGGAGTATTGAGATGGCAAGGGAATGGAGACTTTTGCTGACAACGTCCTGGAGCATTGTGATGAGTGGACCATGGAGCCTTGTGATGACAATTATCATGGAGCATTCTCACTAAAAGAGGCATGGGGCATTGTGATTACAGGCGTCTTGGAGCATTGTGATGACAAGTGCTAATAGCATTGTGATGAGAAGGACATGGAGCATTCTGATAACATGCATCATGGAGCTTTGTGATGACAAGAGCATGGGACATTGTGATTAAAGGGTTCTTGGAGTATTGTTATGAAAAAGGCATGGATCATTGTGATGAAAAAGGCATGGAGCCTTGTCATGACAGGGCACAAGGAGCATACTTGCAACAAGTGTCAGGCAACATTGTGATGACAAGTGAATTGAGCATTGTGATGACAAAGTTTATGGAGCATTGTGATGAGAAGTCCACTGATTATTGTGATGACGAGCGTCATTGGACATTGTGATGACAAGTGTTATGGAACACTGTGATCACTAGGGTTTGGAGCATGGTAATGACAGAGGTCATGGAGCATTTTGATTACATTGTGATGACAATAGCATGAAGCATTATGATGATGGGCATGGTGCATTGTGATGACATGGCTCATGGAGCATTGAGATGAAAAGCGGCAAGGAGCATTGTGATTATAGGGGTCTTGGAGCATTATGATGAGAAGACCATGGAGCATACTGATGACATGCGTCATGGAGCTTTGTGATGACAAGCGTATGGAGCATTGTGATTACAGTGGTCTTGGAGCATTATGATGACAAAGGTCATGGAGCCATGTGATGACAAGGCCATGGAACACTGTGATGGCAGGGTTCATGGAGCATGGTTATGACAGTGATAATGGAGCATTGTGATGATAGGGTTATGGAGCATTGGTCTGTAAAGTTTCACGGATTATTGTGTTGAGATTGAGCATGGAGCATTGTGATGAACAGAGCACGGAAGAGTGTGATACATGTGTCGTGGAGGATTGTAATGACCAGGGCATGAAGCATTGTGATGAGAAGTCCATGGAGCATTCTGATGATATGCATCATGGAGCTTTGTGATGACAAGGGCATGGTGCATTTTGATTACAGTGGTCTTGGAGCATTGTGATGAAAAAGGTCATGGAGCCTTGTGATGCCAAGTCCATGGAACATTGTGATAGCAGGGGTCATGGAGCATTGTTATGACAGGGGTAATGGAGTATTGTGATGACAAGGGCTTGGAGCATTGGTCTGAAAATTTTCTTAGATTATTGTGATGAGATTGGGTATGGAGCATTCTGATGACAAGGGCACGGAACACTGTGATACATGGGTCATGGAGGATTGTAATGAGAAGGGCATGGAGCATTGTGATGACAAGCGTCATGGAGCTTTCTGATGACAAGGGCATGGAGCAATGTGATGAGAGTGTTAATGGAGCACTGTGATGACAATGGAATGGAGCATTGTGAGGCCTAGTGTCATGGAGCTTTGTGATGACAATGGTCATGGAGCATTTTGATGACAATTGCGTGGTGCATTATGATGAGAAGGGCAGTGAGCATTGAGATGACAGGGTCATGGAGCAATTTGATGAAAAGGGTCATGGAACCTTTTGATGACAGGTGTTATGGAACATTGTGATGTCAGGGTTCATGGAGCATTGTGTTGAAAAGCGTCATGGAGCATTTTGATGACAGGGTTTATGGAACATTGTGATGTCAGGGGTCATGGAGCATTGTGATGATAAGGGCATGTAGCATTTTGATGATGGGGTCATGGAACATTGTGATGACAGGGCTGAGGGAGTATTGTGAGGACTAGTGATGGAACATTGTGATATCAGTGGTGAGAGAGCATTTTGATGAGAAGGGCATGCAGCATTTTGATGACAAATTTATGGAGCATTGTGATGAGAAGTTTGTGGAGCGTTGTGATGACAAGCGCATGGTGCATTATGATGACATGGGTCATGGAGCATTGTGCTGAGAAGCGCATGGAGCATTGTGATGACAAGGGTCATGGAGCATTGTGATGAGAAATTCATGGAGCATTGTGGTGACAAATGTCACAGAGCCTTGTGATGACGAGGGCATGGACCATTGTGATGACAATGTTCATGAAGCATTGTGATGACTGGAGTCACAGAGCATTGTTATAACAGTGGTCATGGAGCATTTTGATGACAAGTGCATGGAGAATTGTGATGACAGGGGCATGGAGCATTGGTCTGACAAGTTTCATGGATTATTGTGATGACAGTGGGTATGGCTCATTGTGATGACAAGGGCATGGAGCATTGTGATGCCAAGTGTCATGGAGGATTGTGATGACAAAGGTAATTTAGCACTGTGTTGACAAGGGCTTTGAGCATTGTGATGACATGGGTCATGGAGCATTGTGATGACAAGGGCATGGAGCATTGTGATGACAAGGACCAATGAGAATTTTGATGACAAGTTCCTGAAGCATTGTGATGACAAGCACATGGAGCTTGCTATGACAGGGGTCATGGAGCATTGTGATGACAAGTGCATGGAGAACTGTGATGACAAGAGCATGTAACATTGTGATGAGAAGTGTCATGGAGCATTGTGATGGCAAGGCCGTGGAGCATTGTGTTGAGAAGTTCATGAAGCATTGGGCTTTAAATATTCATGGAGTATTGTGATGACAAGAGTCCTGGATCTTTTATTTGTTCAGGGTTCATGGATCGTTGTGATGAGAGTGGTCATGGCACATTGTGATGACATGTGTCATGGGGCATTGTGATGAGAAGGTCATGGAGCATTGGGCTGAAAATATTCATGTAGTATTGTGATGACAGGGGGCATGGAGCATTGTGATGACAAGGGAATAGAGCATCGTGATAGAAAAGTTCCTGGAGCATTGTGATGAGAAGACCATGGAGCGTTCTGATGAAAAGGGGCATGGAGCATTTTGATTACAGGGGTCTTGGAGCATTGTGATGACAAGAGCATGGAGCATTGTGATAAGAATGCCATGGAGCATTCTGATGACATGTGTCAAGGAGTTTTGTGATGACAAGGGCATTGAGCATTGTGATTACAGTGGTCGTGGAGCATTGTGATGAAATTGGCATGAATCATTGTGATGAAAAAGGCATGGAGCCTTGTCATGACAGGGTTCAAGGGGCATACTGATGACAAGATTCCGGGAGCATTGTGATGACAAATGTATTGAGCATTGTGGTGACACAGGTCACCTAGCATTGTGATGAGAAGACCATGGATAACTGTGATGACGAGCGTCATTGGGCATTGTGATGACAAGTGATATGGGACATTGTGATCACAATGGTTTGGAGCATTTTGATGACAGAGGTCATGGTGCATTTTGATTTCATTGTGATGACAATAGCATGAAGCATTATGATGATGGGCGTGGTGCATTTTGATGACAGGGTTCATGGAGCATTGCGATGAAAAGGGGCATGGAACATTGTGATTACAGGGCTCTTGGAGCCTTGTGATGACAAGGGCATGGAGCATTGTGAAGAGAAGGCCATGGAGCATTCTGATGATATGCGTCATGGAGCTTTGTGATGACAAGTGCATGGAGTATTGTGATTACAGGGGTCTTGGAGCATTGTGATGACAAGGGTCATGGAGCCTTGTGATGCCAAGGCCATGGAACATTGTGATGGCAGGTGTCATGGAGCATTGTTATGACAGGGGTAATGGAGCATTGTGATGACAGGTAAATGGAGCATTGGTCTGAAAATTTTCACAGATTATTGTGATGAGATTGGGTATGGAGCATTCTGATGACAAGGGCACGGAACACTGTGGTACATGGGTCATGGAGGATTGTAATGACAAGGGCATGGAGCATTGTGATGACAAGCATCATGGAGCTTTCTGATGAAAAGGGCATGGAGCAATGTGATGAGAGGGTTCATGGAGCATTATGATGACAATGGAATGGAGCATTGTGAGGCCTTGTGTCATTGAGCTTTTTGATGACAATGGTCATGGAGCATTATGATGACAAGTGCGTGGTGCATTGTGATGAGAAGGGCCGTGAGCATTGAGATGAGAGGTTCATGTAGCAATTTTATGAAAATGGTCATGGAACATTTTGATGACAGGGGTTATGGAAAATTGTGATGACAATGTTATGGAACATTGTTATGTCAGGGGTCATGGAGCATTGTGATGAATAGGGTCATGGAACATTCTGATGACAGTTGTTATGGAGCATTGTGATGTCAGTGTTCATGGAGCATTGTGATGATAAGGCCATGTAGCATTGTGATGACAGGTGTCATGGAAGATTGTGATGACACGGGAGAGGGAGTATTGTGATGACTAGTGATGGAACATTGTGATATCACTGGTGAGTGAGCATTTTGATGAGAAGTGCATGGAGCATTGAGATAACAAGGTTTATGGAGAATTGTCATGAGAAGCTTGTGGAGAATTGTGATCACAAGCTCATGGCACATTGTGATGACATGGTCATGGAGCATGGCACAGACAAGCGCATGGAGCATTTTGATGATATGGGTCATGGAGAATTGTGCTGACAAATGCATGGAACATTGTGATGACAAGGGTCATGGAGCATTGTTAGGAAATATTCATGGAGCATTGTGGTGACAGAGGTCACAGAACCTTGTGATGACGAGGGCATTGACCATTGTGATGGCAAAGGTCATGAAGTACTGTGATGATTGGAGTCACGGAGCATTGTGATGACAGTGTCATGGAGCATTGTGATGACACGGTCATGGAGTATTGTGAAGACAGGTGTCAGGGAGCATTGTGATGACATATGTCATGGTCCATTATGATGACATGGCACGGAGCATTGTGATGCCTGGTGTCATGGAGGATTGTGATGACAAAGCAAATGGAGCATTGTGATGACAAGGGGATGGTACATTGTGATGAAAAGGGTCATGGAGCATTGTAATGACAAGTGCCATTGAGAATTTTGATGACAAGTTCGTGAAGCATTGTGATGACAAGCGCATGGAGCTTGCTATGACAGGGGTCATGGAGTATTGCGATGACAAATTCATTGAGAATTGTGATGACAAGAGCATGTAACATTGTGATTAGAAGTGTCATGCAGCATTTTGATGACAAGGACGTGGAAAATTGTGATGACGAGAGTCAAGGGGCATTGTGATGACAAGTGTTATGGAACATTGTGGTCACAAGGGTTTGGAGCATTGTGATGACAGGGTTCATGGAGTATTGAGATGAAAAGGGGCATGGAGCATTCTGATTACAGCCATCTTGGAGCATTGTGATGAGAAGGGAATGTAGCATTACGATGAGAAGTCCATGGAGCATTCTGATGACATGCGTAATGGAGCATTGTGATAACAAGAGCTAAGGAGTCTTTTGAAGACCAGGCCGTGGAACATTGTGATGGCATTGTTCATGGAACATTGTTAAGACAGGGGTAATGGAGCATTGTGAGGACAAAGGAATGAAACATTGGTCTGAAATGTTTCATGGATTATTGTGATGAGATTGGGCATGGAGCATTGTGATAAAAAGGTCACGAAATACTGTGATACATGGGTCGTGGAGGCTTGTAATGACAAGTGCATGCAGCATTGTGATGAGAAATGAATCGAGCATTGTGATGAAAAGCGTCATGGAGCTTTGTGATGCCAAGAACATGGAGCAATGCGATGAGAGGGTTCATGGAGCATTGTGATGACAATTGTATGGAGCATTTTGATGCCAATGGTTATGGAGCTTTGTGATGACAATGGACATGGAGCATTTTATGACAAGGGCGTGGTGTATTGTGATGAGAAGGGCAGGGAGCATTGTGATGACAGGTTCATGAAGCACTTTGATGAAAAGTGTCATGGAATATTTTGATGACAGGGGATATGGAACATTGTGATATCAGGGGTTATGGAGCATTGTGATGAAAAGGGTCATGGAGAATTTCGAGGACAGGCATTATGGAACATTGTGATGTCAGGGGTCATGGAGCATTGTGATGATAAGGGTCATGGAGCATTTTGATGACAGGGTTCATGAAACATTTTGATTACAGGGGTGAGGGAGTATTGTGATGAGTAGTGATGGAACATTGTGATGTCAGTGGTGAGAGAGCATTTTGATGAGAAGTGCATGGAGCATTGTGATGACAAGGATTATGGAGCATTGTGATGACAAGTTTGAGTAGCATTGTGATGAGAAGTGCTTGTCGCTGTGTGATGACATGAGTCATGGGGCATGGTGCTGACAAGCACATGAAGAATTGTGATGACAATTGTCATGGAGCATTCTGATGAAAAGTTCATGGAGCATTGTGTTGACAAATGTCACAGAGCCTTCTGATGACGAGGGCATGGACCATTCTGATGACAAAGGTCATGAAGCATTGTCATGATTGGAGTCACGGAGCATTGGGTTGACAGGGGTCATGGAGCATTGTGATGACAAAGGCATGGTGCATTGTAATGACAAGTTCATGGACAATTGTGAAGACTGGTGTCAGGGAGCATTGAGATGACATATGTCATGGTCCCTTGTGATGACAATGGCATGGAGCATTGTGATGCCAAGTGTCACGGAGGTTTGTGATGACAAAGGTAAAGGAGCATTGTTATGACAAGTGCATGAAGCATTGTGATGACAAGGGTTATTGAGAATTTTCATGGAAAGTTCGTGAAGCATTGTGATGACAAGCACATGAAGCTTGCTATGACAGGGGTTATGGAGCATTGCCATGACAAGTGCATGGAGAATTGTGATGACAAGAGCATGTAACATTGAGATGAGAACTGTCATGGAGCATTGTGAAGACAAGGACAAGGAGATTTGTGATGACAATGGACATGGAGCATTTTGCTGGCAAAGGCGTTGAGCATTGTGATGGCAAGGGTCATGGAGCACTCTGATGACAAAGGAATGGAGCATTGTGATGACAAAGTCCTGGAGCTTTGTGAAGAGAAGACCATGGAGCCTTGTTATGACAAGTCTCATGGCGCATTCTGATGAAAAGGGGAATGGAACATTGTGATTACAGGGGTCTTGGAGCATTGTGATGACAAGGGCATGGTGCATTGTGATGAGAAGGGCAGGGAGCATTGTGATGACAGAGTTATGGAGCAATTTGTTGAATAGGGTCATGGAACATTTTGATGACAGGTGTTATGGAACACTGTGATGTCAGGGGTCATGGAGCACTGTGATGAAGCCTGTCATGGAGCATTTTGATGACAGGTGTTGTGGAACATTGTGATGTCAGGCTTCATGGAGTATTGTGAGTATAAGGACATGTAGCATTGTGATGATGGGGTCACGGAACATTGTGATGACAGGGGTGAGGTAGTATTGTGATGACTAGTGATGGAACATTGTGATATCAGTGGTGAGAGAGCATTTTGATGAGAAGTGCATGGAGCATTGTGACGACAATATTTATGGAGCATTGTGCTGACAAGCGCTTTGTGCTTTGTGATGACATGGTTCATGGAGTATTGTGCTGACAAGCGCATGGAGCATTGTGATGACAAAGGCGTGGAGCATTGTGCTGACAAAGGCATGGAGCATTGTGATGACAAGGGTCACAGAGCATTGTGATGAAAAGCTCATGGAACATTGTGGTGACAAAGGTCACAGAGCCTTGTGATGAAGAGGGCATGGAGCATTGTGATTCCAGTGGTCTTGCAGCAGTGTGATGAAAAGGGCATGGATAATTGTTATGAAAAAGGCATGGAGCCTTGTCATGACAGTGTTCAAGGAGCATACTGACAGCATGTGTCAGGGAGCATTGTGATGACAACTGTATTGAGCATTGTAATGACAACGTTCATGGAGCCTTGTGATGAGAAGACCATGGATAATTGTGATGACAAGCATCATGGGACGTTGTGATGACAAGTGTTATGGAACATTGTGATCTCAAGGGTTTGGATCATTGTGATGACAGAGGTCATGGAGCATTTTGATTTCATTTTAATGACAATAGCATGAAGCATTATGATAATGGGCATGGTGCATTGTGATGATAGTGTTCATGGAGCATTGAGATGAAAAGTGGCATGGAGCATTGTGATTACAGGGGTCTGGGAGCATTGTGATGACAATGACATGGAGCATTGTGATGAGAAGTCCATGGAGCAATCTGATGACATGCGTCATGGAGCTTTGTGTTGACAAGGGAATTGAGCATTTTGATTACAGGGGTCTTGGAGCATTGTGATGACAAGGGTCATGGAGCCTTGTGATGACACGGCCTTGGAACATTGTGATGGCAGGGGTCATGGAGCACTGTTATGACAGGTGTAATGGATCATTGTGATGACAAGGTCATGGAGCATTGTTCTGAAATGTTCCATGGATTATTGTGATGAGAGTGGGCAATGAGCATTGTGATGACCACGGCACAGAACCCTGTGATTCATGGTCATGGAGGATTGTAATGACAAGGGCAAGGAGCATTGTGAGGTGAAAGTGCTCATGATGAGAGTGCCCATGTTGGTAGTTCCATTGGTGACAGTGCTCACAGTGATAGTGACCATGGTAAGATTGCAGATGATGGCCATGGCATTGGTGACATTGCCCATGATTACAGTGCCCATAGTGAACAGTGCCCACGGTGACATTTCCTATGGAGACACTTCTCATGGTGACATTGCACATTGTGTCAGGGCTCATGGTGACAGCCTGCATTGTGCCGGTGCCGATGGTGACAGTGCTAACAGTGACAGTGTCCATGGTGACAGTGACCAATGTGAGAGTGCTCACGGTGATAGTGCCCATGGTGACAGGGCTTATGGGGACAGTCCACATTGTGCCAATGCCCATGGTTGCAGTGCTCATAGTGAAAGTGCTCATGGTAATACTGCTCACTGTGACAGTGCCCAATGTGAAATTTCCCATGGTGACAGTACTCATCGAGAAAATGCCCATTGTGGCAATTCTCATAATGATAGTTCTCATGGTGACAAAGGTCATGGTGCAAGTACCCTGGGTGGAAGTGCTCATGGTGACAGTGCTGATGGTGGCAGATCCCATGGTGAGAGTACCAATGGGGTAGTGCATAAGGTGAGAGTGCCCATTGTAACCATGCTCATGGTGATAGTGCAAACGGTGATAGTGCCCATTGTGACATTGCCAATGGAGACCATCCTCACTGTGACAGTGCTCATGGTTACAGTGCTCATGCTGGAAACGCCCATGGTGACATTGCTCATTGTGGCAGTGCTAAAGGGGCAGTGCCGATGATGACAGTGCTTATGGTGATAGTGTTCACAGTGTCTGTGCTCAAGGTTATAGTGCCATTGGTGACAGTGCACATGGTGATAGATCTCACAGTGACAGTGCCTATTGTGACAATACTCATGGTGACAGTTCCCATGGTGACCATTCTCACATTGATAGTGCCCTTGGTGACAGTTTGCTTGGTGAAAATTCTCCTGATGACAGTGTCCATGTTGGTAGTACCATTGGTGACAGTGCTCACAGTGATAGTGACCATGGCAAAATTGCAGATGATGGTCGTGACATTGGTGACATTGCCCATGATGACAGTCCTCATGATGACAGTTCTCACGGTGATAGTGTCCATAGTGACAGGGCACATTGTTGTAATGCACATGGTGGCAGTGAAAAATGGTGAAAGAGCCCATGGTGACAGTGCTCATGGTGACAGTGTACACGGTGACAGGGCTCATGGTTGCATTACACATTGTGACAGTGCTCACATTTGCAGTGCCCATTGTAACCGTGCTCACCATGATAGCATCCATGGTGACAGTGATCACAGTGATAGTGCCGATGGTGACAGTGTTCACAGTGATAGTGCCCATGGTTAAGTTGCCCATGGTGACAGTGCTTACGGTAATAGTGAGCATAGTGATAGTGCACTTGTTGACCGCGCCCATGCTGACAGTACACATGGTGATAATTCTCAGGTTGGTAGTGCCCATGGTGGCAGTGCCCATGGACACCACCCTCAAGGTGATAGTGCTCACTGTGACAGGGCCCATGGGGACAGGGAAACTGTGACTGTGCCTATCGAGAGTGTGATCACAGTGACAAAGCCCATGGTGACAGTGACCACGGTGACAGTTCTAATGCTGATAGTACCCATAGTGACAATACCCATGTTGACAGTACTCATGGTGATAATGCTCAAGGTGATAGTGCCCATGGGGATAGTGCCCATGGTGAGAGTCCTCATGGTGATAGTGCCAATGCTGATAGTTCCCATTCTGAATGTGCTCATGACGACAGTGCCTATGTTGGCAATTCCAATGGTGACAGTGCTCACAGTGATACTGACGGTGGTAACAGTTCACATGGTGGCTGTACCCTTGGTGACAGTGCCCATGAAGGCAGTACTCATGGTGACAGTGCTCACGGTGATACTGCCCATGGTGAGAGTGCACATGGTGGGAGTGCACATGCTGGCAGTGAAAAATGGTGACAATGCTCAAGGTGATAATGTACACGGTGAAAACCCATGCTGACAGTACTCACAGTGACACTGCTCATGGTTGCAGTACCCATGGTGACAGTGCTCACTCTGACAGTGCCCACGGTATGAGTGCCCATGGTGACAGTGCTCATGGTGACACTGCCCATGATGAGAGTGCCCATGGTGACAGTGCCCATGGTGACATTTCATATGGTGACATTGCTCACGGAGACAGTGCACATGGTGACACTGACCACAGTGAGAATTCTCTCGGTGATAGTGCCCATGGCGACAGCACTCATGGTGACAGTCCTCATTGTGCCATTGCCCATGGTGACAGTGACCATGGTGAGACAGCTCATGGTTATAGTGCTCACGGTAATAGTGATCATGGTGAAAGTGCCAATAGTGACAATACCCAGGGTGACAGTACTCATGGCGAAAATACAAATGGTGGAAGTTCTTATAGTGAGAGTGCTCCTGGTGGAACTGCCCATGGTGACAGTGCTCATTGTAGCAGTGCTCATGGTGGCAGTGACGATGATGCCAGTGCTTATGGTGATGGTGTTCACAGTGGCTATGCTTATGGAGATAGTGCTCACGGTGACAGTGCCTATGATGACAGTGCCCAGGGTGACAGTGCTCATGGGGAAACTGCCCATGATAACATTAACAATGGTGATAGTGCCCCTGGTGACACGGCCCACGGTGATATTGCTCATGGTGATAGTGCCTTGGGTGACAGTGCTCATGGTGAAATTGCCCATCCTGACAATGCTCATGGTGACATTGCCCTTCGAGAGAGTACCCATATTGACAGTGCCCATGGTGATGTGCTCATGTTGACAGTGCTCACAGTGATAGTGCCCATGGTGACATTGCCCATGGTGGAAGTGCCCACCGTGCCCTTGCCCACAGTGACAGTGACCATGCTGAGAGTTCTCATTGTGATAGTGCCCATCGTGACAGTGCACATGGGGATACTGCCAATGGTTACAGTGCTCATGGTGACAGTGCTCATGGTTGCAGTACCCATGGTGACAGTGCTAAAAATGCCAATGCCAATGGTGGCACTTCCCATGGTGACAGTGCCAACAGTGACATTACGTATGGTGACACTTCTCACGGTGGCATTGCCCACGGTGACAGGGATAAATATGACAGTCCGCATTGTGCCATTGCTGAAGGTGACAGTGTTCACGGTGACAGTGTCCATGGTGACAGTGACCAAGGTGAGAGTGCTCACGGTGATAGTGCCCATGGTGACAGGCCTCATGATACAGTACTCACTGTGCCAGTGCCCACGGAGAGAGAACTCACAGTGAAAGTGCTCATGGTAATTCTGCTCATGGTGACAGTGCCTAAGGTGAAATTACCAATGGTGACAGTACTCATTGAGGAAGTGCCCATGGTGGCATTTCTCATAATGACAGTTCTCATGATGACAGTGTCCATGTTGGTAGTTCCATTGATGACAGTGCTCACAGTGATAGTGACCATGGCAAGGTTGCAGTTGGTGGCCATGCAATTGGAGACATTGCCCATGATGACAGTACTCATGGTGACAGTGTTCATGGTGATAGTGTCCATAGTGAGAGTGCACATTGTTGTAATGCACATGGTGGCAGTGAAAAATGGTGACAGAGCCCATGGTGATAGTGCTCATGGTGACAGTGCACAGGGTGACAGGGCTCATGGTTGCATTACATATTGTGACAGTGCTCACAGTTAGAGTGCCCATTGTAACCGGGCTCACCATAATAGTGTCCATAGTGACAGTGATCACTGTGATAGTGTCGATGGTAATAGTGCTCACAGTGATAGTGCCCATGGTTAAGTTGCCCATGGTGACAGTGCTCACGGTCATAGTGAGCACAGTGATAGTGCACATGTTGACCGTGCCCATGCTGACAGTACACATGGTGATAATTCTCAAGTGGGTAGTGCCCATGGTGGCAGTGCCCATGGACACCACCCTCAATGTGATAGTGCTCACTGTGACAGGGCCCATGGGGACAGTGCAAACCGTGACTTTGCCTATCAAGACTGTGCTCACAGTCCATGGTGACAGTGATGATGGTGACAGTTCTAATGCTGCAAGTACCCATAGTGACAATACCCATGTTGACAGTACTCATGGTGATAATTCTCAAGGTGATAGTGCCCATGGCGATAGTGCCCATGGTGAGAGTCCTCACGCTGATAGTGCCCATGGTGATAGTTCCCATTCTGAAAGTGCTCATGATGACAGGGCCTATGTTGGTAATTCCCATGGTGTCAGTGCTCACAGTGATACAGATGATGGTAACAGTTCACATGGTGGCCATGCCCTTGGTGACAGTGCCCATGATGACAGTACTCATTGTGACAGTGCTCACGGTGATAGTGCCCATGGTGAGAGTGCACATGGTGGGAGTGCACATGGTGACAGTGCTCAACGTGACAGTGCACACAGTGAAAACCCATGCTGACAGTACTCACAGTGACACTGCTCATGGTTGCAGTACCCATGGTGACAGAGCTCACAGTGACAGTGCCCACGGTATGAGTGCCCATGGTGACAGTGCTCATGGTGACACTGCCCATGATGACAGTGCCCATGGTGACATTGCGTATGCTGAGAGTGCTCACGGAGACAGTGCACATGGTGACACTGACCACAGTGAGAGTGCTCATGGCGATAGTGCCCATGGGGACAACACTCATGGTGACAGTCCCCATTTTGCCATTGCCCATCGTGACAGTGCCCATGGTGACAGTGACCATGGTGAGAGGTCTCACGGTGATAGTGCTCATGGTAATAGTGCTCATGGTGACAGTGCCAATGGTGACAATACCCAGGGTTACAGTACTCATGGTGAAAATACACATGGTGGAAGTTCTCATAGTGAAAGTGCTCATGGTGGAAGTGCCCATGCTGACAGTGCTCATTGTGGCAGTGCTCATGGTGACAGTGCCATTGATGCCAGTGCTTATGGTGATGGTGTTCACAGTGGCTGTGCTCATGGAGATAGTGCTCACGGTGACAGTGCCTATGATGACAGTGCCCAGGGTGACAGTGCTCACGGGGAAACTGTCCATAATAATATTAACCATGATGATAGTGCCCATGGTGACAGTGCCCAAGGTGACATTGCTTATGGTGACAGTGCCTTTGGTGACAGTGCTCATGGTGAAATTGCCCATCCTGACAATGCTCATGGTGACACTGCTCTTCGACAGAGTACCCATATTGACAGTGCCCATGGTGACGTGCTCATGTTGACAGTGCTCCAGTGATAGTGCCCATGGTGACATTGCCCATGGTGACATTGCCCATGGTGGAAGTGCCCACAGTGCCATTGCCAACAGTGACAGTGCCCACGCTGACAGTTCTCATGGTGATAATGCCCAGGGTGACAGTGCACATGGTGATACTGCAAATGGCGACAGTGCTCATGGTTGCAGTACCCATGGTGACAGTGCTCAAAATAACAGTGCCAATGGTGGCAGTGCCCATGATGACAGTGCCCACGGTGACATTGGCTATGGTGACAGTTCTCATGGTGACATTTCCCATGTTGACAGGCCACAATGTGACAGTCTGCATTGTGCCAGTGCCGAAGGTGACGGTGCTCATGGTGACAGTGACCAAGGTGAGAGTGCTCACGGTGATAGTGCCCATGGTGACAGGGCTCATGTTGACAGTTCGCATTGTGCCAGTGCCCATGGTGACAGTGTCCATGGTGACAGTGACCAAGGTGAGAGTGCTCACGGTGATAGTGCCCATGGTGACAGGGCTCATGTTGACAGTTCACATTGTGCCAGTGCCCATGGTGACAATTCTCACAGTGAAAGTGCTCATGGTAATACTGCTCATGGTGACAGTGCCCAAGGTGAAATTACCCATGGTGACAGTACTCATTGTGAAAGTGCCCATGGTGGCAATTCTCATAATGACAGTTTTCATGGTGACAGTGCTCATGGTAGCAGTGCCCTGGGAGGCAGTGCTCGTGGTGACAGTGCTCATGGTGACAATGCTCATGGTGGCAGTCCCCATGGTGAGAGTAACGATGGGGTAGTGCACAAGGTGACAGTGCCTATGGTAACCGTGCTCACGGTGATAGTGCACACGGTGATAGTGCCCATTGTGACATTGCCCATGGAGACCCTCCTCATTGTGACAGTACTCATGGTTACAGTGCTCATGGTGGAAGTTCCCATGGTGACAGTGCTCATTGTGGCACTGCTCAT
Organism: Mesoplodon bidens; assembly: GCF_964165515.1. Classification (NCBI taxonomy): domain Eukaryota; kingdom Metazoa; phylum Chordata; class Mammalia; order Artiodactyla; family Ziphiidae; genus Mesoplodon; species Mesoplodon bidens. The sequence goes on from NW_027671391.1 coordinate 310,633, forward strand.
GGGGACAGTGCCAATGATGAGAGTGCTTATGATGAGAGTGTTCACAGTGTCTGTGCTCAAGGTGATAGTGCTCATGGTGGCAGTGCCCATAGTGACACTGCTCATGCTGGCAATACCCACGATGATAGACCCATGTTGAGAGTGCCCTAGATCACAGAGCAATGTTGAGAGAGCTCACGGTGACAGTGAAAAGGTGACAGTGCCACCGGAGGCAATCGTCATAGAGACAATACTCATCGTGACAGTGCTCATGGTGAAAATGTCCATGATGACACAGCCCATGGTGACAGTGCTCATGAGGAAAGTGCGAATGATAACATTAACCACGGTGATAGTGCCCCTGCTGACAGTGCCCATGGTGACATTGCTCATGGAAATATTGCCTTTGTTGACAGTACTCATGGTGAAATTGCCCATGCTGACAATGCTCACGGTGACATTGCCATTGGAGAGAGTACACATGTTGAGATTTCGCATGGTGACGTGCTCATGTTTACAGTGCTCACAGTGCTAGTTCCCATGGTGACAATGCCCATGGTGGAATTGCTCACGATATCAGTGCCAACAGTGACAGTGCTCATGCTGACAGTTCTCATGGTGACAGTGCCCATGGTGACAGTGCACATGGTGATACTGCCAATGGTGACAGTACTCAAGGTGACAGTGCCAATATTTGCAGTACCCATGGTGACAGTGCTCAAAATGGCATTGCCCATGGTGACATTGCCAATGGTGACATTGCCCATTGTGACACTTCTCATGGTGAAATTGCCCATAGTGACAGGGCTCATGGTGACAGTCCACATTGTGCCAGTGCCCATGGTGAGAGTGCTCACAGTGAAACTGCTCGTGGTAATATTGTTTACGGTGAGAGTGCCCAAGGTAAAAATACCCATGGTGAGAGTACTCATCGAGAAATTGCCCATGGTTACATTTCTCATAGTAACAGTTCTCACGGTGCCAGTGCCCTTGGTGGCAATGTTCGTGGTGTCAGTGCTCATGGTGAAAGTGCTCATGGTGGCAGTTCGCATGATGAGAGTACCGATGGGGCATTGCACATGGTGACAGTGCCCATGGCAAACGTGCCCACAGTGATATGACCCATGGTGACAGTTATCACGCCTGTTGTGCCGATGCTGATAATGCTCCCGGTGATAGTGCCCATGGTTATGGTGCCCATGGTGACAGTGTTCAGAGTTATAGTGAGCAAAGTGATAGTGTACTTGGTGAGTGTGCCCATGGTGACTGTGCCCAGGATGACAGTACACATGGTGATACAGCTCAATGTGATAGTGCCCTTGTGGACAGTGTGCATGGTGATAGTTCTCACGGTGAGAGTGCCTATGATGAAAATGCTCATGGTGACAGTGCCATGGCAACCGTTCTAACGTTCATAGTGCCCATGGTGACAGTTCATATGGTGAAAGTGCTCATGATGACAGTGCCCATGTTGGTAGATCCATTGGTGACAGTGCTCACCGTGATAGTGACCATGGTAAGATTGCAGATGGTGGCTGTGCCATTGCCCATGATGACAGTACTCATGGTGACAGTGCTCATGGTGATAGTGTCCAAGGTGACAGTGCACATGGTGGCACTGAAAAATAGTTATAGTGCCCATGGTGACAGTGCTCATGCTGACAGTGCACAAGGTGACAACCCATGCTGACAGTGCTCACGGTGACTGGGCTCATGGTTGCATTACCCATTGTGACAGTGCTCACAGTTACAATGCTCATGCTAACTGTGCTCACCATGATAGTGTCTATGGTGACAGTGATCACAGTGATAGTGCCGATGGTGATAGTGCTCACGGTGATAGTGCCCATGGTTAAGTTGCCCATGGTGACAGTGCTCACGGTAAGAGTGAGAAAAGTGATAGTGCACTTCTTGACCTTGCCCAAGCTGAGAGTACACATGGTGATAATTCTCAAGTTGGGAGTGCCCATGGTGGCAGTGCACATGGACACTACCATCAAAGTGATAGCGCTGACTCTGACAGGGCCCATGAGGACAGTGCAAACCGTGACTTTGCTTATCGTGACAGTGCTCACAGTGACAAATTCCACCGTGACAGTGAACACGGTGACAGTTCTAATGCTGAGAGTGCCCATAGTGACAATACCCATGGTGACAGTACTCATGGTGATAATTCTCAAGGTGTTAGTGCCCATGGTCACAGTGCCCATGGTGAGAGTCCTCACGGTGATAGTGCCCATGGTGACAGTTCCCATTCTGAAAGTGCTCATGATGACAGTGCCTATGTTGGTAATTCCCATGGTGACACTGCTCACAGTGATATTGACGATGCTAACAGTTCACATGTTGGCCGTGCCCTTGGTGACAGTGCCCATGAAGACAGTACTCATGGTGACACTTCGCAAGGTGATAGTGCCCCTGGTGAGAGTGCGCATGGTGGTAGTGCACATGCTGTCACTGAAAACTGGTGACAGGGCTCATGGTGACAGTGCTCACGGTAAAAACCCATGCTGACAGTACTCACAGATACACTGATCATGGTGGCAGTACCCATAGTGACAGTGCTCACAGTGACAGTTCCCTCTGTATGAGTGCCCATGTTGACAGTGCTCATGGTGACACTGACCACGGTGACTTTGCCTATGGTGACAGTGCTCATGGTGACAGTGCCCATGGTGACACTGACCACATTGAGAATGCTCACAGTGATAGTGCCAATGGTGACAACACTCATGTTGACAGCCCCCATTGTGCAAGGTGCCATGGTGAGAGTGACCATGGTGAGAGATCTCATGGTGATAGCGAGCACGGTAATAGTCTTCATGGTGACAGTGCAAATGGTGACAATACACAGGGTGACAGTACTCATGGTGAACATACCCATGGTAGCAGTTCTCATAGTGACAGTGCTCATGGGGGAAGTGCCCATGCTGACAGTGCTCATTGTGGCAGTGCTCATGGTGACAGTACCGATGAGGCCAGTGATTATGGTGATGGTGTTCACAGTGGCTGTGCTCATGGAGATAGTGCTCACGGTGACTGTGCCCATGATGACAGTGCCCAGGGTGACAGTGCTCACAGGGAAAGTGCCAATGATAACATTAACCATGGTGATAGTGCCCCTGGTGACACGGCCCACAGTGACATTGCTCATGGCGATAGTTCCTTTGGTGACACTGCTCATGGTGAAGTTGCCCATCATGACAATGCTCATGGTGACATTGCCCTTCGAGATAGTACCCATGTTGACAGTGCCCATGGTGACGTGCTCATGTTGACAGTGCTCACAGTGATAGTGCCCATGGTGACATTGCCTATGGTGGAAGTGGCCATGGTGCCCTTGCCAACAGTGACAGTGCCAACGCTGACAGTTCTCATTGTGATAGTGCCCATGGTGACAGTGCACATGGTGATACTCGCAATGGTGACAGTGCTCATGGTGACAGTGCTCATGGTTGCAGTACCCATGATGACAGTGCTCAAAATGACAGTAAGAGTGGTGGCAGTGACCATGGTGACAGTGCCCACGGTGACATTGCCTATGGTAAAACTTCTCACAGTGACATTGCCCATGGTGACAGGGCTCATGGTGACGTGCTCATGTTGAGAGTGCTCACAGCGTTAGTGCCCATGGTGACATTGCCCATGGTGGAATTGCTCACGATGCCAGTGCCCACAGTGACAGTGCTCACTCTGAGAGTTTTCATGGTGATAGTGCCCATGGTGACAGTGCGCCTGGTGATACTGCCAATGGTGACGGTACTCATGGTGACAGTACTCATGGTTGCAGTACCCATGGTGACAGTGCTCAAAATGGCAGTTCCCATGGTGACATTGCCCATGGTGACATTGCCTATGGTGACACTTCTCACGGTGACATTTCCCATGGTGACATGGCTCATGGTGACACTCCGCATTGTGACAGTGCCCATGGTGACAGTGCTCACAGTGAAAGTGCTCATGGTAATACTGTTTACGTTGAGAGTGCCCAAGGTGAAAATACCCATGGTGAGAGTACTCATCGAGAAATTGCCCATGGTTACATTTCTTATAGTAACAGTTCTCATGGTGACAGTGCTCATGGTTGCAGTTCCCTCGGTGGCAGTGCTCGTGGTGTCGGTGCTCATGGTGACAGTGCTCATGGTGGCAGTTCCCATGGTGAGAGTACCAATGGGGCATTGCACATCGTGACAGTGCCCATGGCAACCGTGCTCACGGTGATATGACCCATGGTGACAGTTATCACGCCTGTTGTGCCGATGCTGATAATGCTACCGGTGATAGTGCCCATGTTACGGTGCCCATGGTGACAGTGTTCAGAGTAATAGTGAGCATAGTGATAGTGAACTTGGTGAGTGTGCCCTTGGTGACTGTGCGCAAGATGACAGTACACATGGTGATACAACTCAATGTGATAGTGCCCTTGTGGACAGTGCGCATGGTGATAGTTCTCACGGTGACATTGACTATGATGACAATGCTCATGGTGACAGTGCCCATGGTGACCGTTCTCACGTTCATAGTGCCCATGGTGACAGTTCGTATGGTGAAAGTGCTCATGATGACAGTGCCCATGTTGGTAGTTCCATTGGTGACAGTGCTCACAGTGATAGTGACCATGTTAAGATTGCAGATGGTGACTGTGCCATTGCCCATGATGACAGTACTCATGGTGACAGTGCTCATGGTGATAGTGTCCAAGGTGACAGTGCACATGGTGGCACTGAAAAATAGTTATAGTGCCCATGGTGACAGTGCTCATGCTGACAGTGCACAAGGTGACAACCATGCTGACAGTGCTCACGGTGACTGGGCTCATGGTTGCATTACCCATTGTGACAGTGCTCACAGTTACAATGCTCATGTTAACTGTGCTCACCATGATAGTGTCTATGGTGACAGTGATCACAGTGATAGTGCCGATGGTGATAGTGCTCACGGTGTAGTGCACATGATTAAGGTGCCCATGGTGACAGTGCTCACGGTCATAGGGAGCATAGTGAGAGTGCACTTGTTGACTGTGACCATGCTGAGAGTACAAATGGTGATAATTCTCAAGTTGGGAGTGTCCATGGTGGCAGTGCCCATGGACACCACCGTCAAAGTGATAGTGCTCACTGTGACAGGGCCCAAGGGGACAGTGCAAACCGTGACTTTGCCTATCGTGACAGTGCTCACAGTGACAAATTCCATCGTGACAGTGAACACGGTGACAGTTCTAATGCTGATAGTGCCCATGGCGATAATTCCCATGGTGAGAGTCCTCACGGTGATAGTGCCCATGGTGACAGTTCCCGTTCTGAAAGTGCTCATGATGACAGTGCCTATGTGGGTAATTCCCATGGTGACACTTCTCACAGTGATACTGACAATGGTTACAGTTCACATGTTGGCCGTGCCCTTGGTGACAGTGCCCATGAAGACAGTACTTATGGTGACAGTTTTCTCGGTGACAGTGCCCATGGTGAGAGTGTGCATGGTGGTAGTGCACATGGTGTCACTGAAAAATGGTGACAGGGCTCATGGTGACAGTGCTCACGGTAAAAACCCATGCTGACAGTACTCACAGAGACACTGCTCATGGTGGCAGTACCCATGGTGACAGTGCTCACAGTGACAGTGCCCACTGTATGAGTGCCCATGTTGACAGTGCTCAGGGTGACACTGACCACGGTGACTTTGCCTATGGTGACAGTGCACATGGTGACAGTGCCCATGGTGACACTGACCACAGTGAGAATGCTCACAGTGATAGTGCCAATGGTGACAGCACTCATGTTGACAGCCCCCATTGTGCAAGGTGCCATGGTGAGAGTGACCATGGTGAGAGATCTCATGGTGATAGCGAGCACGGTAATAGTCTTCATGGTGACAGTGCAAATGGTGACAATACACAGGGTGACAGTACTCATGGTGAACATACCCATGGTAGCAGTTCTCATAGTGACAGTGCTCATGGGGGAAGTGCCCATGCTGACAGTGCTCATTGTGGAAGTGCTCATGGTGACAGTACCGATGAGACCAGTGTTTATGGTGGTGGTGTTCACAGTGGTTGTGCTCATGGAGATAGTGCTCACGGTGACTGTGCCCATAATGACAGTGCCTGGAGTGACAGTGCTCACGGTAAAAACCCATGCTGACAGTACTCACAGAGACACTGCTCATGATGGCAGTACCCATGGTGACAGTGCTCACAGTGACAGTGCCCACTGTATGAGTGCCCATTTTGACAGTGCTCATGGTGACACTGACCACGGTGACATTGTCTATGGTGACAGTGCTCATGGTGACAGTGCCCATGGTAACACTGACCACAGTGAGAATGCTTACGGTGACAGTGCCAATGGTGACATCACTCATGTTGACAGCCCCCATTGTGCAAGGTGCCAGGGTGACAGTGACCAAGGTGAGAGATCTCACGGTGATAGCGCTCACGGTAATAGTCTTCATGGTGACAGTGCAAATGGTGACAATACACAGGGTGACAGTACTCATGGTGAAAATACCCATGGTAGCATTTCTCATAGTGACAGTGCTCATGGGGGAAGTGCCCATGCTGACAGTGCTCATTGTGGCAGTGCTCATGGTGACAGTACCGATGAGGCCAGTGATTATGGTGATGGTGTTCACAGTGGCTGTGCTCATGGAGATAGTGCTCACGGTGACCGTGCCCATGATGACAGTGCCCAGAGTGATAGTGCTCACGGTAAAAAAAACATGCTGACAGTACTCACAGAGACACTGCTCATGGTTGCAGTACCCATGGTGACAGTGCTCACAGTGACAGTCCCACTGTATGTGTGCCCATGTTGACAGTGCTCATGGTGACACTGACCACGGTGACATTACCTATGTTTACAGTGCTCACGGTGACCGTGCCCATGATGACAGTGCCCAGGGTGACAGTGCTCACTGGGAAAGTGCCAATGATAACATTAACCATGGTGATAGTGCCCATGGTGACACGGCCCACAGTGACATTGCTCATGGTGATTGTGCCTCTGGTGACAGTGCTCATGGTGAAATTGCCCATCCTGACAATGCTCATGGTGACATTGCCCTTCGAGATAGTACCCATGTTGACAGTGCCCATGGTGACATGCTCATGTTGACAGTGCTCACAGTGATAGTGCCCATGGTGACATTGCCCATGGTGGAAGTGGCCATGGTGCCCTTGCCAACAGTGACAGTGCCCACGCTGACAGTTCTCATTGTGATAGTGCCCATGGTGACAGTGCACATGGTGATATTCGCAATGGTGACAGTGCTCATAGTGACAGTGCTCATGGTTGCAGTACCCATGGTGACAGTGCTCAAAATGACAGTGACAGTGGTGGCAGTGACCATGGTGACAGTGCCCACGGTGACATAGCCTATAGTGACTCTTCTCATGGTGACATAGCCCATGGTGACAGGGCTCATGTTGACGTGCTCATGTTGAGAGTGCTCACAGTGATAGTGCCCATGGTGACATTGCTCATTGTGGAATTGCACACAATGCCAGGTCCCACAGTGACAGTGCTGACGCTGAGAGTTGTCATGGTGATAGTGCCCATGGTGACAGTGCACATTGTGATACTGCCAATGGTGACAGTACTCATGGTGACAGTACTCATGGTGGCAGTACCCATGGTGACAGTGCTCAAAATAGCAGTTCCCATGGTGACATTGCCCATGGTGACATTGCCTATGGTGACACTTCTCACGGTGACATTTCCCATGGTGACATGGCTCATGGTGACACACCACATTGTGCCAGTGCCCATGGTGACAGTGCTCACAGTGAAAGAGCTCATGGTAATACTGTTTACGTTGAGAGTGCCCAAGGTGAAAATACACATGGTGACATTACTCTTTGAGAAATTGCCCATGGTTACAATTCTCATAGCAACAGTTATGGTGACAGTGCTCATGGTGGCACTGCCCTGGGTGGCAGTGCTCGTGGTGTCATTGTTCATGGTGACAGTGCTCACGGTGGCAGTTCCCATGGTGAGAGTACCAATGGGGCAGTGCACATGGTGACAGTGCCCATGGTAAACGTGCTTACGGTGATATGACCCATGGTTACAGTTATCATGATTGTGGTACCGATGCTGTTAATGCACACGGAAATAGTGCCCATGGTTAAGGTGCCCTTGGTGACAGTGTTCAGAGTAATAGTGAGCATAGTGATAGTGTACTTGGTGACCGTGCCCATGGTGACAGTGCCTAAGGTGACAGTACACATGGTGATACTGCTCCATGTGATAGTGCCCTTGTTGATCCTGCACATGGTGTCAGTTCTCATGGTGACAGTGCCTATGGTGACAATGCTCATGGTGACAGTGGCCATGGTGACCGTTCTCACGTTCATAGTGCCCATGGTGACAGTTCGTATGGTGAAAGTGCTCATGATGACAGTGCCCATGTTGGTAGTTCCATTGGTGACAGTGCTCACAGTGATAGTGACCAAGGTAAGATTGCAGATGGTGACTGTGCCATTGCCCATGATGACAGTACTCATAGTGACAGTACTCATGGTGATAGTGTGCAAGGTGACAGTGCACATGGTTGTAATGCACATGGTGGCACTGAAAAATAGTTATAGTGCCCATGGTGACAGTGCTCATGCTGACAGTGCACAAGGTGTAACCCATGCTGACAGTGCTCATGGTGACTGGGCTTATGGTTGCATTATCCATTGTTACAGTGCTCACAGTTACAATGCTCATGTTAACTGTGCCCACCATGATAGTGTCTATGGTGACAGTGATCACAGTGATAGTGCCGATGGTGATAATGCTCACGGTGATAGTGCCCATGATTAAGGTGCCCATGGTGACAGTGCTCACAGTCATAGTGAGGACAGTGAGAGTGCACTTGTTGACCGTGACCATGCTGAGAGTACAAATGGTGATAATTCTCAAGTTGGTAGTGTCCATGGTGGCAGTGCCCATGGACACCACCGTCAAAGTGATAGTGCTCACTGTGACAGGGCCCAAGGGGACAGTGAAAACCGTGACTTTGCCTATCGTGACAGTGCTCACAGTGACAAATTCCATCGTGACAGTGACCACGGTGACATTTCTAATGCTGATAGTGCCCATGGCGATAATTCCCATGGTGAGAGTCCTCACGGTGATAGTGCCCATGGTGACAGTTCCCATTCTGAAAGTGCTCATGATGACAGTGTCTATGTGGGTAATTCCCATGGTGACACTTCTCACAGTGATACTGACAATGGTTACAGTTCACATGTTGGCCGTGCCCTTGGTGACAGTGCCCATGAAGACAGTACTTATGGTGACAGTTTTCTCAGTGATAGTGCCCATGATGATATTGCTCATGGTGACAGTGCCCATGGTGACAGAGCCCCTGGTGACAGTGCACACCGTGAGAGTGCCCATGGTGGCCGTGCCCTTGTTGACAGTTTTTATCATGGTAGTGCTCACGGTAGCAGTGTTCATGGTAATTGTGCTGACAGTGGCAGTGCCAACAATGAGAGTGCCAATGGTGAGAATACTGTGACAGTGCCCATGGTGACTTTCCTCTCTGTGACAGTGCCCTTGGGAACAGTTAGCATGGTGAGATTTCTCACGGTGATAGTGCCCATTGTTTCCGTGCTCATAGTGACAAGACCCATTGCGCCAGTGCCCATCATGGCATTGCTCACGATGATAGTTCTCTCGGTGACAGTGCCCATGGTGCTATTATCCATGGTGACAGTACTCAGTGATAGAGTGCTCATGGTCACAGTGCCTAAGGTGATAGTGCACATGGTGGCAGTGCAAAATGGTGACAGTGCCCATTGTGACATTGCTTAATGTGATAGTCCTTGTGGTGATAGTGCCCATGGTGACACTGCCCACCGTGACAGTGCTCTCATTGACAGTGCTCGTGGTGATAGTGCCAATGTTGGAAGTGCCCATCGTTAAAATGCCCATGGTGACAGTTCTTAAGGTGAGAGTAGTCAGAGTGGCATTGCTCATGGTGAAATTGCCCATGGTCCCAGAGCTCACGGTGACAGTGCCCATAATTATAGTGTCCATGGTGACAGTACTAACAGTGAAATTGTCCATGGGGTCACTGTCCATGGTGACAGTGCCCATGGTCACAACCCTCATGGTGATAGTGCTCATGGTGACAGTGCCCATGGTGACAGTGACCATGGTGACAGTTCTAACGGTAATAGTGCCCATGATGACAGTGCTCATGGTGACAGTCTACATTGTGCCAGTGCCCAAGGTGACAGTGCTCATGGTGATAGTGCCCAAAGTCACAATACCCATGGTGACAGTGCCCAGACTGACAGTTTTCATGTTGATAGTGCCCATGGTGACAGTGCACATGGTGATACTGAGAATGGTGACTGTGCTTATGGTGACAGTGGTCATCATTGCAGTACCCATGGTGATAGTGCAGAAACTGACAGTGCCCTTTGTGACAGTGCCCATGGTGAGTGTGCTCATGTTAATAGTGACCATGGTGGCAGTTCCCATTGTGAAAGTGCTCATGGTGACAGTGTCCATGTTGGTAGTTCCCATGGTGACAGTGCTCACGGTGATAGTGACCATGGTGACAGTGCACATGGTGGTAGTGCACATGGTGGCAGTGAAAAATGGTGACAGTGCCCATGCTGACAGTTCTCATGGTGACAGTGCACACAGTCACAACCCATGCTGACAGTGCTCATGGTAGCAGTACCTGTGGTGCCAGTGCTCACAGTGATAGTGCCCATGGTGGCAGTGCCCATGGAGACACTGCCAACAGTGACAAAGCCCATGATGACAGTGCCCATGGTGACAGTGTCCACGGTGCCATTGCCTTTGGTGACAGTGCTCACAGTGACAGTACACATGGTAACAGTGACCACGGTGAGAGTGCTCATGGTGGTAGTGTCCATGGTAACAGGGCTCATTTTTGACAGTCCGCATTGTGCCAGTCCCCATAGTGAAAGTGCTCACGGTGAGAGTGCCCATGGTGAGAGTTACCACAGTGAGAGTGCTCACGGTGGTAGTGCTCACAGTAATAGTGCTCATGATGACAGTGCCGACGTTGAAAGTGCACATGGTGACAGTGCCCATAGTGATAGTGTCCGTGTTGAGAGTCCGCACATTGATAGTGCCCATGGTGGCAGTTCCCATTGTGAAAGTGCTCATGATGACGTTGCCCATGTTGGTAGTTCCCATGGTGACAGTGCTCACGGTGATAGTGACCATGGTAACAGTGCACATGGTGGCAGTGCCCTTGGTGACAGTGCCCATGATGACAGGACTCATCGTGACAGTTCTAATTGTGATAGTGTCCACGGTGACACTGCGTATGGTGGCAGTGAGAAATGGTGACAGTGCCCATGTTGACAGTTCTCATGGTGACAGTGCACACGGTGACAACCCATGTGGACAGTACTCACGGTGACAGTTCTCTTTGTTGCAGTACCCATGGTGACAGTGCTCACAGTGATATTGCCCATGGTGGCAGTGCCCATGGTGACAGTTCCCATGGTGACACTTCCCATGATGACTGTGCCCATGGTGAGAGTGCCCACGGCGCCATTGCCTTTGGTGAAAGTGCTCATGGTAACCGTGCCCATGGTGACAGTGACCACGGAGAGAGTGCTCACAGTGATAGTGCCCATGGTGACAGGGCTCATGGTGCCAGTCGGCATTGTGCCACTACCCATGGCGACAGTGCTCATGGTGACAATGACCACAGTGAGAGTGCTCCCGGTAATAGTGCTCATGGTGACAATGCAAATGGTGACAATACCCATGGTGACAGTACTCGTGTTGAAAATACACATGGTGACAGTTCTCATAGCGACAGTTTTCATGGTGACAGTTCTCATAATAGCAGTGCCCAAGGTGGCAGTGCTCACTAATGCTGACAGTGCACTTGGTGGCAGTTCCTATGGGGACAGTACCAATGGTGACACTGTGCATTGTTACAGTGCCCATGGTAACTGTGCTCACGGTGATAGTGCACATCGTGACAGTGCCCATGGTGGTAGTTCACCTGGTGACAGTGCTAAATAGTGACAGTGCACATGCTGACAGTGCTCATGGTGATAGTGCCCATGGTGACAGTGCACATGGTGATAATGGGCATTGTTACAGTGTTCATGGTGACATAACCCAAGGTGGCAGTGGCCATGGTGACAGTGCCCACAATGAGAGTGCCCATGGTGACAGTGCCAACAATGACAGTGCCCATGGTGACACTTCTCACGGTGACAGTGTCCATGGGGACAGTTAGCATGGTGAGATTTCTCACGGTGATAGTGCCCATTGTGACGGTGCTCACAGTGACCTTGCCCTTGGTGCCAGTTCCCATAGAGACATTCTGCAAGGTCACATTTCTCACAGTGAAAATGCCTATGGTGACATTACCCATGGTGACACTGCACATGGTGGCAGTGCAAAATGGTGACAGTGCCCCTGGTGATATTGCTTATTGTGACATTGCTTATGGTGATTGTCCTTACAGTCATAGTGTGTATGGTGAAACTGCACACAATGACAATGCTCATGGTGACAGTGTTCACGGCGATAGTGTCGATGGTGAATGTACCCATGGTGACAGTGCCCATAGTCACAATTCTCACGGTGTAGTGCTCACGGTGACAGTGCCCATGGTGACAATACACAGGTTGACAGTATTCATGGTGACATTGCTCATGGTGATAGTGTCCACAGTGAGCGTGCCCATGTTCACAACTCTCAAGGTGATAGTGCCCATGGTGACAATACTCAGGGTGACAGAGCTCATGGTAAAAGTGCTCAAGGTGACAGTGCCCATGGTGACAGTAACTAAGGTGAGAATTCCCATGGTGAGAGTGCTTATGGTGATATTGCCCATGGTGACAATACCCAGTGTGTCCTGCCCAAGGTGACAGTGATCATGGTGACACTGCTCATGTGGACAGTGCCATAAGTGACAGTGCTCATTGTGGCAGTGCTCATGGTGACCGTTCTCATGGTGACAGTGCCCATGGTTACAGTGCTTATGGTGATAGATGTCACGGTGGCCATGTCCACGGTAAAAGTGCCCAGGCTGACAAAGCCCATGGTGATACTTCCAATTGTGACAGTGCCCACGGTTACAGAGCCCATGGTGACAGTGCCCAAGATCACAGTGCCCATGGTGACAGTGCTAACGGTGACTGTGCCCATGGTGGCAGTGCTAAGTGTGACAACTCCCATTGTGACAGTGCTCACGGTGACCGTGCTGATGCTGACAGTGCCGATGGTTATAATGCCAATAGTGAGTGCTCACGGTGAAAGTGCCCATGGAGACACTGCCCATGTTGATAGTGCTCATCGTGACAACCCCTCGGAGGCAGTGTGAATGGTGAGAATCCCCGTGGTAAAAGTTCTCACAGTGAAAGTGACCCTGTTGAAATTGCTCATGGTGACAGTGCTCAAGGTGATAGTCTCCATGTTGACAGTGCCCATGGTGACTGTTCTAATGGTGACAGTGCCTATGGTGATAATGCTCTTAGTGACAGTGCTCACGGTGAGAGTACCCATGGTGACAGTGACCACGGTGACTGTTCTCACCATGATAGTGCCCATGGTGACACTGTTCATGGTGACAGTCCACATTGAGGCTGTGCCCGTGGTGACAGTGCTCAGTGTGATGGTGCTCATGGTGATAGTACTCACGTTGACAGTGCCCAAGGTGACAATAAGCACGGTGACATTAATCATGGTGAAAGTGCCCATGGTGGCAGTTCTCATAGTGACAGTTCTTGTGACAGTGCTCATGGGGTCAGTGCTCATGGTGCAAGTGCTTTTGGTGACAGTGCTCATGGTGGCAGTGCTCACGGTGAGACTACTGATGGTGACACTGCCCCTGGTGACACTGCACATGGTCATGGTGCATCTGGTGGCAGTGCAAAATAGTGAAAGGGCCGGTGGTGATATTGCTCATGGTAATAGTGCCCATGGTGAGATTGCCCATGGTTACAGTGCTCATGGTGAAAGTGCCCATGGTGACATTGCTTAATGTGATAGTCCTTGAGGTGATTGTGCACATGGTGACACTGCCCACCGTGACAGTGCTCTTGCTGACAGCGCTCACGGTGATAGTGCCATTGTTGGAAGTGCCCATCGTGAAAGTGCCCATGGTGATATTTCTTATGTTAAGAATGGTCACAGTGGCAGTGCTCATGATGAAAGTGCCCATTGTGACAGAGCTCACGGTGACAGTGTCCATAGTTATAGTGTCCAGGGTGACAGTACTAACAGTGAAATGTTCCATGGGGACACTGCCATGGGGACAGTGCCCATTGTCACTACCCTCACAGTGATAGTGCTCACGGTGACAGTGCCCATGGTGACAGTGACCATGGTGAGAGTTCTAATGGTAATAGTGCCCATGATGACAGTGCTCATGGTGACAGTCCACATTGTGCCAGTGCCCAAGGTGACAGTGCTCATGGTGACAGTGCCCTAAGTCACAATACCCATGGTGATAGTGCCCAGGCTGACAGTTCTCATGGTGATACTGAGAATGATGAGAGTGCTTATGGTGACAATGGTCATGGTTGCAGGACCCATGGTGATAGTGCTGAAACTGACAGTGCCCTTCGTGATACTTCCCATGGTGAGTGTGCTCACGTTAATAGTGCCCATGGTGGAAGTTCCCATTGTGAAAGTGCTCATGGTGACCATGCCCATGTTGGTAGTTCCCTTGGTGAGAGTCCTCACGGGGATAGTGACCATGATAATGGTGCACATGGTAGCTGTGCCCTTGGTGACAGTGCCCATGATGACAGCACTCATGCATAATCAAGTGCAAGGCCGAAAATATATATAAAACTAGAACTGAAACAAGGAACAAGGATGTTTTAAAAGACTGGTAGGATCTTTAAAATATTTTTAAAGTACCTAACATTGATAAAGCTAAAAACACGAAGGTTATGTAATACAACAGATTAATCATGGAGAAGAGTGAAAGTATGATGTTTTGAAAAATATGGCATATCATATATTCTGACTAATTATATAAGAAGTTTTATCTTAAAATATACACATTATTTTAAAGACTTGTTGGCTGTAAAATAATTTAAGTGTATTTTAAATGGCTTGTCCGCAAAGATAGGTGAGATGTAGGGAAACACAGAATGTTGAGTGTAAAATATGTCAATATATACATTGCTATATGGTGAACTAAGCCTTAGACCAGCAACAATGTGGAGGACCTGACCCTTAGTTACTTACAAGTAGGCTGGAATCTTCAAAAAGTTCAACACTTTATAATTAAGAAGATTTATTAAAATTAATAACCATGGGATTTACTTGACATCAGAAGATCAAAACAATAAACTCTGAGAACATAGAAAAATATAAATAAAGATATGAGCAGAACTTAATAAAACAGGAAACGTATAAAATTGAGGTGATTTAGGAAGTCAAAAGAATATTCTTTGAAACGATTGAAAAAACACACATTGATTAAGCAAAACAAAAACATAAGTAAAGAATATACAGAAAAAATCAGGGCAATGTTATAGCAGAGAATATAGGAAATGCCAGTAAATTTGAATATTTCTGTAAAGTGGACAATTTCCTAGCTCCTAAAGTTTATCAGAACTGAAACAAGTGGAAATCATTTAAGGCCATCATGTCTGCCCTTGGCATCCTCGGAGCACCCTGGGATCAGGATGCAGCTTCTGTAGTCATGGCAAACTGCAGAGAAGAGGCAGGGCTGCAGGAGATTGGAACACAGCCCTCACTGAGGGTGTTGGAATGGCCATCTCTGCTGTGACTGAACAAAGGGCAGGGGAGCAGGGGACCCAGGGAAGGGCCATCAGAAGCTGGCAGGTCCAGGGGTGTGGCACAAGCATTTAGGCCCAGCCCGCCCTCCTACTTGAAGTGTGTGTGGAACTTGTCCACAGATTACGCCTCCCTGCACAGGTAACCATAGGTCTGGGCATCGTAGTTTCCAGCCAGGTGACCGAAGGTAGCAGGCAGTAGTGTCCCTGGGACACACGCGGAGAGGTTCCTGCCCAGGCCCCTCACCACCCAGTGCCCCTTCCCCAGAGCAGGGGCATCAAAGCAGCCCTGCGTGAGTCCCCTGCCTCTAGAGGGAGTATTGGACAACACTTCTAGATAACGGGGTAATTACATACAAATCATTGGAGGGACACAAATAAACGTTTGCTGACTTTCTGCTGAAGCTTATGAGCGTTCACACCTAAGCCTTTTTCAGGGACAGCTGTTTAGCTAAACATGAGCTCATGATCTAAATTTACACAATAATGAAGAAATCAGCTACAAGTGGAGACAATCAGCAAAAACAATCAATACCAGAATTAGATTCCCAAGACCATCCATCAGATCTTGGCATAATCAGCTGCAAGGCAGAAAATATACATAAAACTAGAACTGAAACAAGGAACAAGAATGTTTTAAATGTATGGTAGGATCCTTAAAACATTTTAAAGTACATGTCACTGATAAAGCTAAATAGTTGAAGGTTGTGTAATACAACAGATTCATCATGGAGATGAGTGAAATTATGCTGTTTTGAAAAATATGGCAGATCAGATTTTCTGCCTAATTATATAAGAAGATTTATCTTAAAAATATACAGTATTTCAAAGACTTATTGGCTGTGAAATAATTTAAGGGTATTTCAAATGGCTTGTCTGCAAAGAAAGGTGAGATGTAGGGAAACACAGAAAGTAGAGGAGAAAATATGTCAATATATACATTACTATATGTTGAACTAAGCCTTAGGCCAGCAACAATGTGAAGGACCTGACCCTTTGAAACTTACAAGTAAGCTGGAATCTTTAAAAATTTAAACTCATTATAAATAAAAAGATTTATTAAAATTAATAACCAAGTGTTTTATTTGATTTCAAAAAATGAAAACAATAAACCCTGAGAACATAGAAAACATATAATTAAAGATATGAACAGAACTTAATAAAACAGAAAACATATAAAATTGAGGTGATTTAGTAAGTCAAAAGAATATTCTTTGAAAAGATGTAAAAACACACTTTGATTAAGCAAAACAAAACAGAAGTAAATAATATACTGAAAGAATCAGGATAATGTTATAGCATAGAATATATGAAATGCCAGTAAATTTGAACATTTCTGAAAAGTGGACAATCTCCTAGCTAGTAAAGTTTACCAGAACTGAGAGAAGGGGAAATCATTTAAGGCCATCATGTCTGACCTTGGTATCCTTGGAACTCCCTGGCCTCAGGTTTCAGCTTCTGTAGCCCATGGCAACCTGAGGAGAAGGGGCCAGGCTGAGGAGTTTGCAACACAGCCCACACTGAGGGTGTGTGTGTGGCCATCTCTGCTGTGACTGAACAAAGGGCAGGGGAGCAGGGGGCCCAGTGCAGGGCCCTCAGAGCCCGGCAGGTCCAGGGGCGTGGCACAACCATTTAGGCCCAGTTCAAAGAGCACCTTTTTGGTATTTGCCTCAGCCCGACCTCTCACTTTTCCACACAGGACGCCCTCCTACTTAAAGTGTGTGTGGAACGAGTCCACCCAGTACACCTCGCTGTACAGGTAACCATAGGTCTGGGCATCATAACTTCCTGCCAGGTGACGGAAGGTCGCAGGGAGGTGGGTCCCTGGGAAATTCATGGAGCGGCTCCTGCCCAGGCCACTGGCCGCTCGGTGCACCTTCCCCAATGTGGGGTCCACAAAGCAGCTGTGTTTGAATCCCCTGCCTCTAGAGGGAGTATTGGCCCAACACTTCTAGAAAACGGGTTTTTTGTGGGAAATTTAGTTGTGGGTCACAACTAAATCTTTGCTGACTTTCTGCTGAACCTCTCGAGCATTCTCACCTATGCCTGTTACAAAGTCAGCTGTTTAGCTAAACATGAGCTCATTATCTAAATTAACACAATAATGAAGAAATCAGCTACAAGTGGAGACAATCACCAAAAGGAATCAATACCAGAATTAAATTCCCAAGGCCATCCATCAGATGTTGGCATAAGCAGGTGCAAGGCCGAAAATATATATAAAACTAGAACTGTAACAAGGAATAAGGATGTTTTAAAAGACTGGTAGTATCTTTAAAATATTTTTTAAAGTACATGTCATTGATAAAGCTAAAAACACGAAGTTTGTGTAATACAATAGATTAATCATGGAGAAGAGTGAAAGTATGCTGTTTTGAAAAATATGGCAGATCAGATTTTCTGCACAATTATATAAGAAGTTTTATCTTAAAATATACACATTATTTTAAAGACTTGTTGGCTGTGAAATAAGTAAAGGGTAATTCAAATGGCTTGTCCGCAAATGTAGGTGAGATGTAGGGAAACACAGAATGTCAAGGGGAAAATATGTCAATATATACATTGCTATATGGTGAACTAAGTCTTAGGCCAGCAATAATGTGGAGGTCCTGACCCTTAGATACTTACAAGTAAGCTGGAATCTTCAAAAAGTTCTACACTTTATAATTAAAAAGATTTATTAAAATAAATAAACAAGGGTTTTATTTGACATCAGAAGATCAAAACAATAAACTCTGAGAACATAGAAAAATATAAATAAAGATATAAGCAGGGCTTCCCTGGTGGCGCAGTGGTTGAGAGTCCGCCTGCCGATACAGGGGACACGGGTTCGTGCCCTGGTCCAGGAAGGTCCCACATGCCGCAGAGCGGCTGGGCCCGTGAGCCATGGCCACTGTGCCTGTGCGTCCGGAGCCTGTGCTCCGCAACGGGAGAGGCCACAACAGTGAGAGGCCCGCATAACAAAAAAAAAAAAAAAAAAAAAAATATGAGCAGAACTTAATAAAACAGAAAACGTATAAAACTGAGGTGATTTAGTAAGTCAAAAGGATATTCTTTGAAAAGATTTAAAAAACACACTTTGATTAAGCAAAACAAAACATAAGTAAAGAATATACAGAAAGAATCACGACAATGTTATAGTAGAGAATATATAAAATGCCAGTAAATTTGAACATTTCTGTAAAGTGGACAATTTCCTAGCTCCTAAAGTTTACCAGAACTGACACAAAGGGAAATCATTTAAGGCCATCATGTCTGCCCTTGGCATCCTCGGAATGCCCTGGCCTCAGGATGCAGCTTCTGCAGTCCATGGCAACCTGCGGAGAAGGGGCGGGGCTGCAAAAGTTTGGAACACAACACTAACTGAGGGTGTTTGTGTGGCCATCTCTGCTGTGACTGAACAAAGGGCAGGGGAGCAGGGGGCCCAGGGAAGGGCCAACAGAAGCTGGCAGGTCCAGGGAGTGGCACAAGCATTTACGCCCACGCCACAGAGTGCTTTCTTGATATGCACATCTGCCCAGGCTCTCACCTATCCACCCAGGCCGCCCTCCTATTTGAAGTGTGTGTGGAACTTGTCCGCAGAGTACACCTCCCTATACAGGTATCCATAGGTCTGGGCATTGTAGTTTCCAGCCAGGTGACCGAAGGTAGCAGGCAGTAGTGTCCCTGGGACACACGTGGCGAGGTTCCTGCCCAGGCCCCTCACCACCCAGTGCCCCTTCCCCAGAGCAGGGGCATCAAAGCAGCCCTGTCTGAGTCCCCTGCCTCTAGAGGGAGTATTGGACAACACTTCTAGATAACGGGGTAATTGCGTGCAAATCATTGGAGGGACACAAATAAACGTTTGCCGACTTTCTGCTGAAGCTTATGAGCGTTCACACCTAAGCCTCTTTCAGGGACAGCTGTTTAGCTAAACATGAGCTCATGATCTAAATTTACACAATAATGAAGAAATCAGCTACAAGTGGAGACAATCAGCAAAAACAATCAATACCAGAATTAGATTCCCAAGGCCATTCATCAGATGTTGGCATAATCAGGTTCAAGGCAGAAAATATACATAAATTTAGAACTGAAACAAGGAACAAGGATGTTTTATAAGACTGGTAGGATACTTAAAACACGTTTAAAGTACATGACATTGATAAAACTAAAAACTCAAAGGTTGTGTAATACAACAGATTAATCATGGAGAAGAGTGAAATTATGCTGTTTTGAAAAATATGGCAGATCAAATTTTCTGCCTAATTATATAAGTAGATTTATCTAAAAAAATACAGAGTATTTCAAAGACTTATTGGCTGTGAAATAAGTTAAGGGTATTTCAAATATTTTGTCTGCAAAAAAGGTGAGATGTAGGTAAACACAGAAAGTCGATGGGAAAATATGTCAAAATATACATTGTTATAGGGTGAACTAAGCCTTAGGCCAGCAACAATGTGGAGGACCTGACCCTAAGATACTTAAATGTAAGCTGGAATCTTCAAAAATTTCAACTCTTTATAATTAAAAGGATTTATTAAAATTAATAACCAATTGTTTTATTTTACATTAGAAGATCAAAACAATAAATCGTGAGAACAAAGAAAACATATAAATAAAGATATGAACAGAACTTAATAAAACAGAAAACGTATAAAATTGAGGTGATTTAGTAAGTCAAAAGAATATTCTTTGAAAAGATTTTAAAAACACACTTTGATTAAGCAAAAGAAAACAGAAGAAAATAATATACTGAAAGAATCAGGACAATGTTATACCAGAGAATATTAAAATGCCAGTAAATTTGAACATTTCTGTAAAGTGGACAATTTCCTAGCTCCTAAAGTTTACCAAAACTGACACAAGGTGTACTCATTTAAGGCCATCATGTGTGCCCTTGGCATCCTCTGTATGCCCAGGGCTAAGGATGCAGCCTCTGGAGTTCATGGCCACCTGTGGAGAGAGGGCGGGGCTGCAGGAGGTTGGAACACTGTCCTTACTGAGGGTGTGTGTGTGGCCATCTCTGGTGTGACTGAACAAATGGCAGTGGAGCAGGGGCGCCAGGGCAGGGCCCTCAGAGCATGGCAGGACCAATGGTGTGGCACAAGCATTAAGGCTCAGGACAAAGAGAACATTCTTGCGCTGCATGGCAGCACGACGTCTCATTTTTCCTCTCAGGCCACCCTCCTACTTGAATTGTGTGTGGAAGCTTTCCACGTAGTACACCAAGCTGAACAGTTAACCATAGGTTTGGGTATCGTAACTTCCTGCCACGTGACCGAATGTCGCAGCAGGTGGGTCCCTGGGAAATTCACGGAGAGGCTCCTGCCCGGGCCCTGGGCCACTCGATGCCCCTTCCCCAAAGCGGGGGCCACAAACAGCTGGGTCTGAGTCCCATGCCTCTAGAGGGAGTATTGGACCAACACTTCTATAAAATGTTTTTTTTTTTTTTGTGGGAAATTTAGTTGTGGGTCAAAACTAAATCTTTGCTGACTTTCTGCTGAAGCTCACGTGCGTTCACACCTACGACTCTTACAAAGTCAGCTGTTTAGCTAAACATGAGCTCATGATCTAAATTTACACAATAATGAAGAAATCAGCTACAAGTGGAGACAATCAGCAAAAGCAATCAATACCAGAATTAGATTCCCAAGTCCATCCATCAGATGGTGGAATAATCAGCTGCAAGGTAGACAATATACATACAACTGGAACTGAAACAAGGAACAAGGATGTTTTAAAAGACTGGTAGGATCTTTAAAACATTTTTAAAGTACATGTCATTGATAAAGCTAAATACTCAAAGGTTGTGTAATACAACAGATTCATCATTGAGAAGAGTGAAATTATGCTGTTTTGAAAAATATGGCAGGTCAGATTTTCTGCCTAATTATATATAGAAGAATTATCTAAAAAATACACCTTATTTCAAAGACTTATTGGCTGTGATATAAGTTAAGGGTATTTCAAATGGTTTGTCTGCAAAGGTGAGATGTAGGAAACACAGAAAGTCGAGGAGAAAATATGTCAATATATACATTGTTATATGGTGAACTAAGCCTTAGGCCAGCAATA
The DNA here is from genome assembly GCF_964165515.1 of Mesoplodon bidens. Classification (NCBI taxonomy): domain Eukaryota; kingdom Metazoa; phylum Chordata; class Mammalia; order Artiodactyla; family Ziphiidae; genus Mesoplodon; species Mesoplodon bidens. Next base: position 332,426 of record NW_027671391.1, read on the forward strand.
ATATGGAGGACCTGAACCTTAGATACTTACAAGTAAGCTGGGTTCTTCAGAAATTTCAAGTCTTTATAATTAAAAAGATTTTTTAAAATTAATTACCAAGTGTTTTATTTGACATCACATGATCAAAACAATGAACCCTGAGAACATAGAAAAAATATAAATAAATATATGAGCAGCACTTAGTAAAACAGAAAACGTATAAAAGTGAGGTGATTTAGTAAGTCAAAAGAATATTCTTTGAAAATATGCCTTTTTCATCACAATGCTCCATGCCCTTTTCATCACAATGCTCCATGACCCTGGTCATCACAATACTCCACAAGCTTGTCATCAGAATGCTCCATGATACTTGTCATCTCAATGCTACATGTCCACTGTCATCACAATGCTCCATGACACCTGTTATCACAATGTTCAAAGCCACTTGTCATTACAGTGCTCCATGACGCTCGTCATCACAATTATCCATGGTTTTCTCATCAAAAGGCTACACGGTCTTGCCATCACAATGCTCCTTGCACTAGTCATCACAATGCTCCATGTCCCTTGTCATCACAATTCTCGCCGTCCTTGTCATCACAATGCTCCATGACACTTCTCATCAAAATATTACATGCTCTTTTCATCACAATTCTCCATGCACTTGTCATCGCAATGCTCCATGACCGCTTTCATAGCAAGCTCCATGCGCTTGTCATCACAATGCTTCATGACCTTGTCATCAAAATTCTCATTGGCCCTTGTCATCACAATGTTCCATGTCCTTGTCATCACAATACTGCATGACCCTTGTCATCACAATGCTCCAAGCCCTTGTCATCACAATGCTCCATTACCTTTGTCATCAGTCCGCCATGACACTTTGCATCACAATGCTCCATGCAATTGTCATCACAATGGACCATGACATATATCATCACAATGTTCACTGACACATGTCTTCACAATAATCCATGACCTTGTCATCACAATGCTCCATGCCCTTGTCATCACAATGTGCCATGCCCACTGTCATCACAATAATCCATGAAACTTGTCAAACAAATGCTCCAAGCCCCTGTCATCACAATGCTCCATACCTGTGTCATCACAATACTTCATGACCGCTGTCATCACAGTGCCCCATGACGCCAGTCATCACAATGCTTTATACCCTTTGTCACCACAATGCTCCATGAACATTTCATCACAATGCTCTATGACCCTTCTCATCAAAATGCTCCATGAACTTGTCAATACATTCCTCCTTGACCCATGTATCACAGTGTTCCGTGTCCTTGTCATCACAATGCTCATTACCCAATCTCAATACAATAATCAATGAAATTTTTCAGACCAATGCACCATGCGCTTGTCATCAAAATGCTCCATTACCCCTGTCATAACAATGCTCCCTGACCCCTGCCATCACAATGTTCCACGGCCTTCTCATCACAAGGCTCCATGACCCTTGTCATCACAATGCTCCAAGACCCCTGTAATCACAATGCACCAAGCCCTTGTCATCACAAATCTCCATGATGCATGTCATCAGAATGCTCCATGGCCTTCTCATCACAATGCTCCTTTCCCTTGTCATCACAATGCTCCACGAGCCCTGTAATCACAATGTTCCATGTCCATTTTCATCAGAATGCTCCATGAGACTTGTCTTCACAAGGCTCCATGACCGTCTCATCACAATGCTCCAGGACTTTTTCATCAGAATTCTCCAATCCCTTGTCATCACAAAGCTCCAAGACGCTTGTCATCACAATACTCGATGCACTTCTCATCAAAATGCTCCATGCCATTGTCATTACAATCTTCCATGACCCATGTATCACAGTGTTCCGTGCCCTTGTCATCACAATTCTCCATGTCCACTCTCATCACAATAATCTGTGAAAGTTTTCAGACTTATGCTCCATGCCCTTTTAATCACAATGTTCCATTACACCTGTCATAACAATGCTCCATGACCCCTGCCATCACAATATTCCACGGCCTTGTCATCACAATGCTCCATGACCCTTGTCATCACAGTGCTCCAAGATCACTGTATTCACAATGCTCCATTCCCTTGTCATCACAAAGCTCCATGACGCATGTCATCAGAATGCTCCATGGCCTTCTCATCACAATTCACCATGCCTTTTTCAGCACAATGCTCCAAGAGCCCTGTAATCTCAATGCTCCATGCCCTTTTTCATCTCAATGCCGTTTGAACCCTGTCATCACAATGAACCAGGCCCATCATCATAATGCTTACATGCTATTGTCATCACAATGAAATCAAAATGCTCCATGATCTCTGTCATCACAATGCTCCAAACCCTTGTGATCACAATGTTCCATAACACTTGTCATCACAATACTCCATGACCATTGTCATCACAACGCTCCACGAACACTGACAACATAATGATTTTGGACTCTTGACATAAAAATGCTCCATATCATTTTCATCAAAATGCTCCATGCCCTTGCCATTACAATCCTCCATGACCCATGTATCACAGTGTTCATTGCCCTTGTCTTCACAATGCCCCATGTCCGCTCTCATCACAATAATCAATGAAATATTTAAGACCTATGCTCCATGCACTTGTCGTGACAATGCTCCATTACACCTGTCATAACAATGCTCCATGACCCCTGCCATCACAGTGTTCCACGGCCTTGTCATCACAAGGCTCCATAACCCTTGTCATCACAGTTCTCCAAAACTCCTGTAATCACAAAGCTCCATGCCCTTTGTCATCAAAAAGCTCCATGATGCATGTCATCAGAATGCTCCATGGACTTCTCATCACAATGCTCCATGGCCTTGTCATCACAAAGCTCCAAGACCCATGTAATCACAGTGCTCCATGCCCCTTTATATCTCAATGATCTATGAACCCTGTCATCACAATGCACCATGACCCTTTTCATCACAATGCTCCATAACCAACGACATCAAAATGTTCCATAACCACTGTCATCAAAATGTTCCATGACATTTTTCATCAAATTGCTCCAGGACCCTGTCATCACAATGCTCCCTGCCATTCTCATCACAATGCACCACGCCCTTCTCATCAAAATGCTCCATGACATTTGTCATCACAAAGCTCCATGACCCTTGGCATCACAATGCTCCGTGACTCCAGTCATCACAATGCTTCATGACCTTTGTCATCACAACGGTCCATGCACTCATCGTCACAAGGCTCTGTGACATTTGTCACCACAATGCTCCTTGAACTTTCAATCACAATGCTCTCTGACCCTTGTCATCACAGTGCTCCATGCCTTTGTTAGCACAATGCTCCATGAAGCTTGTCATCACAATGCACCATGCTCTTGTCGTGTCAATGTTCCACAACCTTGTCATCACAGTGTTCCATAAACCTTGTAATCACAATGCTTCATTAACTTCTCATCAAAAACCTCTCTCACCACTGATATAACAATGTTCCTTCTGTAGTCATCACGATAAGCCCTCACCCCTGTCATCACATTGTTCCATGACCCCGTCATCACAATGCTACATGCCCTTATCATCAGAGTGCTCCATGACCCCTAACATCACAATGTTCCCTCACCCCTGTCATCAAAATGCTTCATGACCCTTTTCATCACAATGCTCCATGACCCCTGTCCTCACAATGCTCTGTGACTCCAGTCATCACAATGCTTCATGACCATTGTCATCACAATGCTCCATGCCTTTGTCAGCACAATGCTCCATGACCATTGTCATCACAATGCTCCATGCCTTTGTCAGCACAATGCTCCATGACCATTGTCATCACAATGCTCCATGCGCTTGTCAGCACAATGCTCCATGACCCATGTCATCACAATGTGCCATGAGTTCGTCATCACATTGCTCCACAACCTTGTCATCACAATGCTCCATAAATCTTGTCATCGCAGTGCTCCATGCACTTCTCATCAGAATGCTCTCTCACCACTGATATCACAATGTTCCTTCACTAGTCATCACCATACACCCTCACCCCTGTCATCACATTGTTCCATGACCCCGTCATCACAATGCTACATGCCCTTATCATCACAATGCTCCATGACCACGAACATCACAATGTTCCCTAAACCCTTTCATCAAAATGCTTCATGACCCTTTTCATCACAATGCTCCTTGACCCGTTTCATCACAATGCTCTGTGACTTCAGTCATCAATATGCTTCATGAACTTTTAATCACAATGCTCTGTGACGCTTGCCAGCAGAGTGCTCCATGCATATGTCAGCACAATGCTCCATGACCCATGTCATCACAATGTGCCATGCACATGTCATCAGAATGCTCCATGACCTTTGGAATCACAATGCTCCATTACCCTTGTCATCACAATGCTCCATGACCTTTGGAATCACAATGCTCCATTACCCTTGTCATCACAATGCTCCATGACCCTTGTCATCTCAATACTCCATGCGCTTGTTAGCACAATGCTCCATGACCGATGTCATCACAATGTGCCATGCTTTTGTCATCAGAATGCTCCATGACCTTTGGCATCACAATGCTCCATTACCCTTGTCATAACAATGTGACATGACCGCTGCCATCACAATTTTCCACGGCCTTGTCATCACAAGGCTCCATGACCCTTGTCATCACAATGCACCAAGACGACTGTAATCACAATGTGAAATGCCCTTGTCATCACAAAGCTCCATGAAGCATGTCATAAGAATGCTCCTTGGCCTTCTCATCACATTACTGCATGCCCTTGTCATCACAATGCTCCATGACCCATGTCATCACAATGCACCATGCTCTTGTCATCTCAATGCTCCACAACCTAGTCATCACAATGCTAAATAAACCTTGTCATCACAATGCTCCATGTCTTCTCATCAAAATGCTCACTCACCACTGATATCACAATGTTCCATCTCTAGTCATCACAATACTCCCTCACCCCTGTCATCACAATGATCCATGACCCCATCATCACAAAGATATGTGCCCTTATCATCACAATGCTCCATGACCCCAGACATCACAATGTTCCATAACACCTGTCATCAAAATGCTCCATGACCTTTGCCATCACAATGCTCCATGACCCCTGTTATCACAATGCTCCATGACTCCAGTCATCACAATGCTTCATGACCTTTGTCATCAAAATGGTCCATGCCCTCATCATCACAAGTCTCTGTGACATTTGTCACCACAATGTTCCGTAAACTTTTCATCACAATGCTCTCTGACCCTTGTCATCACAATGCTCAATGCTTTTATCAGCACAATGCTCAATGACAATTGCCATTAAAATGCACCATGCTCTTGTCATGTCAATGCTCCACAACCTTGTCATCACAATGCTCCATAAACCTTGTCATCACAATGCTCCATGCACTTCTCATCAAAATGCTCTCTCACCGCTGACATCACAATGTTCCTTCACTAGTCATCACCATACTCCCTCATCCCTGTCATCACATTGTTCCATGACACCGTCATCACAATGCTACATGCCCTTATCATCCCAATGCTCCATGACCCCTACCATCAAAATGTTCCCTAAACCCTGTCATCAAAATGATCCATGACCCTTTTCATCACAATGCTCCATGACCCCTGACATCACAATGTTCCATAACCCCTGTCATCAAAATGTTCCATGACACTTTTCATCAAATTGCTCCAGGACCCTGTCATCACAATGCTCCCTGCCATTCTCATCACAATGCACCACGCACATGTCACCACAATGCTCCATCCTCTTGTCATCACAATGCTCCATGACCACTGTCATCACAATGCTCCATGACTCCAGTCATCACAATGCTTCATGACCTTTGTCATCACAATGGTCCATACCCTCGTCATCACAAGGCTCTGTGACAGTGTCAACACAATGCTCCATGAACTTTTCATCACAAAGCTCTCTGACCCTTGTCACCACAATGTTCCATGCCTTTGTCAGCACAATGCTCAATGACCCTTGTCATCACAATGCTCCATGCGCTTGTCAGCACAATGCTCCAGGACACATATCATCACAATGCACCATGCGTTTGTCATCACAATGCTCCACAACCTTGTCATCACAATGTTCCATAAACCTTTTCATCACAATGTTCCATGCACTTCTCATCAAAATGCTCCCTCTCCTCTCATATCACAAAGTTCCATCACTAGTCATCACAATACACAGTCAACCCTGTCATCACAATATCCCATGACCCCAGTAATCATAATGCTACATGCCCTAATCGTCACAATGCTCCATGACCCTTGACATCACAATGTTCCATAACCCCTGTAATCAAAATGCTCCATGACCCTTTTCATCACAATGCTCCATGACCACTGACATCACAATGTTCAATATCCTCTCTCATCAAAATGTTCCTTGACTCTTTTCATCAAATTGCCCCATAACCCTGTCATCAGAATACTCCCTGCCCTTCTCATCACAATGCACCACGCACTTGTCATCAAAATGCTCCATGACCCTTGTCATCACAATGCTCCATGCGCTTCTCAGCACAATGCTACGTGACCCTTGTCATCACAATGCTCCATGTCTTTGTCAGCACAATGCTCCATGAAACATGTCATCACAATACTCCATGTGATTGTCAGCACAATGCTACATGACAAATGTCATCACAATGTGCCATGCACTAGTCCATTACCTTGGTCATCACAATGGACAATGACATATGTCATCACAATGTTCCATCACTAGTCATCACAATACTCCCTCAGCCCTGTCATCACTATGTTCCATGACCCAAGTCATCACAACGTTACATGCCCTTTTCAGCAGAATTCTTCATGACCCGAGACATCACAGTGTTCCATAACCCATGTCATCAAAATGTTCCATGACACTTTTCGTCAAATTGGCCCATGACCCGGTCATCAAAATGTACGCTGCCCTTCTCACCACAATGCACCACGCCCTTGTCATCAAAATGCTCCATGACGTTTGTCATCACGAAGATCCATGACACTTGGCATCACAATGATTCATGCCATTGTCATCACCATGATCCATGAAGCTTTTCAACACAATGCTCCATACCACTGTCAAAACAATGCTCCATGAAACCTCTCATCACATTGCTCCATGCCCTGGTCATCACAAAGCTCCATGACGCTTGTCATCATAATGATCCATGCCCTTCTCATCACAATGCTCCATGCACTTGTCATTACAATCCTCCATGACCCAAGTATCACAGTGTTTTGTGCCCTTGTCATCACAAAGCTCCATGCCCATTCTCATCACAATAATCCATGCAAATTTTCAGAACAATGGTCCATGCCCTTGTCATCACAATGCTCCATTACACCTGTCATAACAATGCTCCATGACCCCTGCCATCACACAGTTCCACAGCCTTGTTATCACAAGGCTTCATGACCCATGACATCACAATGGTCCAAGAACCCTGTAATCACAATGCTCCATGCCCTTGTCATCACAAAGCTTCATGACGCATGTCATCAGAATGCTCCATGGCCTTTTCATCACAATGCTCCATGCACTTGTCATCACAATGCTCCAAGAACCTTGTAATCACTATGCTCCATGCCCCTTTGCATCTCAATGCTCCATGAATCCTGTCATCAAAATGCACCATGACCATCATCATAATGTTTCATGCTATTGTCATCACAATGAAATCAAAATGCTCCATGACCTCTGTCATCACAATGCTCCATGTGCTTGTCATCACAATCTTCCATGAAACTTGGGATCTCATTGCTTCATACCCTTGTCATCACAATGCTCCATGCTCCTTGAAATCAAAATGCACGATGACCTCTATCATCACAATGCTCCAAACTCCTGTGATCACAATGTTCCATAACACTTTTCATCACAATGCCCCATCACACCCGTTATCACAATTATCCATGATCTTCTCATCACTATTCTGTATGACCTTTGTCATCACAATGCTCAATAAACATTTCATCACAATGCTCCCTGACACTTGTCATCAGAATGCTCTTTGAAAACTGTCATAAAAAGGCTCCATGCGTTTTTCATCACGATGATACATGCTCTTTTCATCAAAATGCTCCATTCCATTGTCATCACAATACTCCACAAGCTTGTCATCAGAATGCTCCATGACCCTTGTCATCACAATGCTCCATGACCCCTGTCATCACAATGCTCCATGAAACCTGTCATCACAATGTTCCATGCCCTGGTCATCACAATGCTCCATGTCCCTTGTCATTACAATTCTCCACGTCCTTGTCATCACAATGTTCCATGACACTTCTCATCACAATGTTACATGCTCTGGTCATCACAATTCTCCATGCACTTGTCATTGCAATGCTCCATGCCCCTGTCACAGCAAGATCCATACACTTGCCATCACAATCCTTCACGACCTTGTCATCAAAATTCTCAATGGCCCTTGTTATCACAATGCTCCATGACCCTTGTCATCACAATGCTCCAAGCCCTTGTCATCACAATGCTCCATTACCATTGTCATCACAATCCTCCATGACTCTTGGCATCACAATGCTCCATGCCATTGTAATCACAATGCTCCATGAACACTCTCATAACATTGCTCCATGCCTTTGTCATCACAATTCTCCATGATCATTGTCATCACAATGCTCGATGCCCATCTCATCACAATGCTCCACGCCATTGTCATTACAATCCTCCATCACCCATGTATCACAGTTTTCCATGCCCTTGTCATCACAATGCTCCATGCCCACACTCATCACAATAATCCAAGAAATATTTCAGACGAATGCTCCATGCCCTTGTCATCACAATGCTCCATTATCCCTGTCATTACAGTGCTCCATGAACCCAGCCATCACAATGTTCCAAGGCCTTGTCATCACAAGGCTCCAGGACGCATGTCATCAGAATGATCCATGGCCTTCTCATCACAATGCTTCATGCTCTGGTCATCACAATTCTCCAACACCCCTGAAATCACAATGTTCCATGCCCCTTTTCATCTCAATGCTCCATGAAACCTGTCATCAAAATGCACCATGCCCATAATCATAATGCTTCATGTTATTGTCATCACAATGAAACCAAAATGCTTCATGACCTCTGTCATCACAATGCTCCTAACACTTGTGATCACAATGTTCCATAACTCTTGTCATCACAACGCCCCATGATGCTCGTCATCACAGTTATCCATGGTCTTCTCATCACAAAGCTCCATGACCTTTGTCCTCAAAATGCTCAATACACTTGTCATCACAATGCTGCCTGAAACTTGTCGTCTGTATGCTCCTTGAATCCTGTCATGACAAGGCTCCATGCCTTTTTCCTCAAAATGATCCACGCCCTTTTCATCACAATATTCCAAGCCCCTGTAATCACAATGCTCCATGCCCTTGTCATCAAAAAGCTCCATGACACAGGCCATCAGAATTCTCCATGGCTTTCTCATCACAATGCTCCATGTCCTTGTCATCACAATGCTCCAAGACCCCTGTAATCACAATGCTCCATGCTCCTTTTCATCAGAATGCTCCATGAGACTTGTCATCAAAAGGCTCCATGGTATTCTCATCACAATGCTCCAGGACCTTATCATTACAATGCTCTATTCCCTTCTCATCACAATGCTCCATGACGCCTGTCATCACAATAACCCATGAATATTTTCAGCCCAATGCTGCATGACCTTCTCTTCACAACGCTCCATGACCCCTGAGAACACAATGGTCTGGGACCCTTGTAATCAAAATCCAAATGATATTTCTCATCACAATGATCTATGCCGTTGTTATCCCAATGCTCCATGACCCCTGTAATTACAATGCTTCTTGACACTTGTCATCACAGTGCTCCATGACCCTTGTCATCACAATGCTCCATTCCTTTGTTGGCAAAATGTTACATGATCTTGTCATCACAATGCTCCATGCACTTGTCATCAAAATATTCCATTACCATTGTCATCACAATCCTCCATGAACCTTGGGATCACATTGCTTCATGACCTTGTCATCACAGTGCTCCTGACCCTTGTCTTCACAATGCTCCATGCCACTTGGCATCACAATGCTCCATGCCACTGTCATCACAATTGACCATGACATATGTCATCACAATGCTCCCTGACACCAGTCTTCAAAATACTCCATGACCTTGTCATCACAATGCTCCATGACCTTTTCATCACAAAGCTCCACGACGTATGCCATCAGAATGCTCCATGGCCTTCTCATCACAATGCTCCATGGTCTTGTCATTACAATGCTACAAGAACCTTGTAATGCCAATGCTCCATGGCCCTTTTCATCAGAATTATCCATGAGACTTGACATCACAAGGCTCCATGGTTTTCTCATCACAATGCTCCATGACCCTTGTCATCAAAATGCTCCATGCGCTTGTCATCAAAATACTCCAATACCATTGTCATAACAATCCTCCACCAACATCGGGATCACATTGCTTCATGTCCTTGTCATCACAATGCTCCATGCTCCTAGAAATCTGAATGATCCATGAACTCTGTCATCACAATGCTCCAAACCCTTGTGATCACAATGTTCCATAACACTTGTCATCACAATGCTCCATGATGCCTGTGATCACAATACTCCATACCCGTGTCATCACAATGCTCCATGAACACCGACATCACAATGTTCCCTAAACCCTGTCATCAAAATGCTCCATGACACTTTTCATCTCAATTATCAATTAACCCAGTCATCACAATGCACCATGCCCATCACCATAATGCTTCATGCTATTGTCATCATAATGAAATCAAAATGCTCCATGACCTCTGTCATCACAATGGTCCAAACCCTTGTGATCACCATATTCCATAACACTTGTCATCACACGTATCCATGGTCTTCTCATCACAATACTCCATGACCTTTTTCATCACAATTTTCAATACACTTGTCATCACAATGCTCCCTGACACTTGTCGTCAGTATGCTCCTTGAACATGGTCATGACAAAGCTACATGCCTTTTTCATCACAATGCTCCAAGGCGCCTGTAATCACAATGCTCCATGCCCTTGTCATCACAAAGATCCATGACACATGTCATCACACAATGCTCCATGGCCTTCTCATCACAATGCTCCATGGCCTTGTCATTACAGTGCTCCTAGAACCCTGGAATCACAATGCTCCATGCCCCTTTTAATCAGAGTGCTCCATTAGACTTGTTATCAAAGGGCTCCATGGTCTTCTCAACACAATACTCCAGGACCATGTCATCACAATGCTCCATTCCCTTGTCATTACAATCCTCCATGACCCGTGTATCATAGTGTTTTGTGCCCTTGTCATCACAATGTTCCATGCCAATTCTCATCACAATAATCCATGAAATTTTTCAGGACAATGCTCCATACCCTTTTATTCACAATGCTCCATTACAACTCTCATAACAATGTTCCATGACCGCTGCCATCACAATGTCCTATGGCCGTGTCATCAAAAGGCTCCATGACCCTTGTCATAACAGTGCTCCAAGACCACTGTAATCACAATGCTCCATGCATTTGTCATCACAAAGCTCCATGACGCATGTCATCAGAATGCTTCATGGTATTCTCATCACAATGCTCCATGCCCTTGTCATCACAATGCTCCAAGACCCCTGAAATCACAATGCTCCATGCCCGTTTTTATCTCAGTGATCTATGAACCCTGTCATCACAATGCACCATGACCCCTGAAAGCAAAATGATCAGGGACTCTTGTCATTAAAATGCGCCATGACCGTTGTCATCACAATGATCCATTCCCTTGTCATCCCAGTGCCCCATGAACCATGTAATCACAATGCACCATGACGATTGTCATCACAGTGCTCCATGACCCTTGTCATCACAATGCTTCATGCCTTTGTCAGCAAAATGCTACATGACTTTGTCATCAACATGCTCCAAGCACTTGTCATCACAATCCTCCATGAACTTTGGGATCACATTGCTTCATGCCCTTGTCATCACAATGCGCCATGGCCATTGTCATCACAATGCTCAATACACTTGTCATCACAATGCTCCCTGAGATTTGTCGTCAGAATGCTCCTTGAACACTCTCATAAAAAGACTCCATGCCTTTTTCATCACAATGCTCCATCCAAATGTCACCAAAATACTCCACAAGCTTGTCATCACAATGCTCCATGACACTTCTCATCACAATGCTCCATGCCTATGTCAGCAAAATGCTACATGACTTATCATCACAATGCTCCGTGACACTTGTCGTCAAAATGCTCCTTGAAGCCTATCATGAAAAGTCTCCATGCCTTTTTCATCACAATGCTCCATGCCTTTTTCATCACAATTATCCATGCCATTGTCATCACATTACTCCACAAGCTTGTCATCAGAATGCTCCATAAGCCTTGTCATCACAATGCTCCATGACCCCTGTCATCACAATGCTTCATGCCCCTTGTCATTACAGTGCTCCAAGAAGCTCGACATTACAATTATCCATGTTTTTTTCATCACAATGCTCCACGATTTTGCCATCACAATGCACCATGCCCTGGTCATCACAGTGCTACATGTCCTTTGTCATCAAAATTCACCACGTCCTTTTCATCACAATGTTCCATTACACTACTCAACACAATGTTTCATGCTCTTGACATCACAATTCTCCATGCACTTGTCATCACAATGCTCCATGACACCTCTCATAGCAAGCTCCATGCGTTATTAATCTCAATGCTTCACGACCTTGTCATCAAAATTCTCAATGGCCCTTGTCATCACAATGCGCTAAGCCCTTGTCATCACAATGCTCCATTACCCTTGTCATCACAATCCTCCATGACATATGGCATCACAATGCTTCATGCCATTGTCATCACAATGGACCATGACCTATGTCATCACAATGCTCCCTGACACCTGTCTTCACAATAATCTGTAACCTTGTCATCACAATGTTCCATGCCCTTGTCATCACAATGTGTCATGCCCACTGTCATCACAATAATCCATGAAACTTGTCAGACCAATGCTCCATGACACTTTTCATCTCAAAACACCATGAACCCTGTCATCACAATGCACCATACCCATCATTATAATGCTTCATGCTATTGTCATCACAATGAAATCAAAATGCTCCATGACCTCTGTCTTCACAATGCTCCAAACATTGTGATCACAATGTTTCATAACACTTGTTATCACATCGCCCCATGACGCTCGTCATTACAATTATCCATGGTCTTCTCATCACAATGCTCAATACACTTGTCATCACAATGCTCCCTGACAGTTTTCGTCACTATGCTCCTTGAACCCTGTCATGACAAGGCTCCATGCCTTTTTCATCACAATGATTCATGCCCTTTTCATCACAATGCTCCAAGACACCTGTAATCAAAAGGCTCCATGACGTTGTCATCACATAAATCCATGATGCATGTCATCAGTATGGACAATCGCGTTCTCATCACAATGATCCATGCCATTCTCATCACAATGCCCCACGACCTTGTCATCAAAATGCTCCATGACATTGGCCATCACAAAGCTCCAAGACCCTTGGTATCACAATGCTCCATGCCATTGTCATCACAATGCTCCATGAACAGTCTCATTATATTGCTCCATGCCCTTGTCATCAGAACGCTCCATGACGCTTGTCATCACAACGCACGATGCCCTTGTCATCACAATGCTCCATGCCCTTGTCATTACAATCCTCCATGACCCATGTAACACAGTGTTCTGTGCCCTTGTCATCACAATGCTCCATGCCCAATCTCATCACAATAATCCGTGAAACTTTTCAGACCAATGCTCCATAACTTTATCATGACAATGCTCCATTATCACTGTCATAACAATGCTCCATGAACCCTGCCATCACCGTGTTCCACGGCCTTGTCATCACATGGCTCCATGACCCTTGTCATCACAATTCTCCAAGACCCCTGTAATCACAATGCTCCATGCCCTTGTCATCACAAAGCTCCATGACGCATGTCATCAGTATGCTCCATGGTCATCTCATCATAATGCTCCATGGCCTTCTCATCACAATGCTCCAAGACACCTATAATCACAATGCTCCTTGCTGCTTTTCATCTCAATGATCCATGAACCCTGTCATCAAAATGCACCATGCCCATCATCATAATGCTTCATGTTATTGTCATCACAATAAAATCAAAATGCTCCATGACCTCTGTCATTACCATGCTCCAAACCCTAGTGATACCATTGTTCCATAACAATTGTCATCACAATGCCCAATGATGCTCGTCATCACAATTATCAATGGTCTTCTCATCACAATGCTCCATACATTTTGTCATCACAATGCTCAATTCACTTGTCATCACAATGTTGCCTGACACTTGTCGTCAGTATGCTCCTTGAACCCTGTCATGACGAGGCTCCATGCCTTTTTCCTCACAATGATCCATGCCCTTTTCATCACAGTACTCCAAGACACCTGTAATCACAATGTCCCATGCCCTTGTCATCACAACGCTCCATGATGCATGTTATCAGAATGCTCCATGGCCTTCTCATCACAATGCTATTAGCACTTGTCATCACAATGATCCAAGACATCTGTAATCACAATGCCCCATGTCTCTTTTAGTGAGAATGCTCCATGATTATTGTCATCACAAGGCTCCATGGTCCACTCATCACAATGCTCCAGGACGTTGTCATCAAAAGGCTCCATTCCCTTGTCATCACAATACTCCATGAATATTTTCAGCACAATGTTCCATGACCTTCTCATCACAATGCTCCATGACCCCTCTCATCACAATGTTCCATGACCACAGTAATCACAATGCTCCATGACCCCTGACAACACAATGATCCTGGAATCCTGTCATCAAAATACACCATGACACTTGTCATCACAAGATCCATGCTCAATTCATCCTAATGTTCCATGTCCCCTGTAATCACAATGATACGTGACGCTTGTCATCACAGTGCTACATCACCTTTGTCATCACAATGCTCCATGCGTTTATCAGAAAAATGCTACATGACCTTGTCATCACAATGCTCCATGCGCTTTTCATCACAATCCTCCATGAACCTTCGGATCACATTGCTTCATACCCTTGTCATCACAATGCTCCATGCTCCTTGAAATCAAAATGATCCATGAAATCTGTCATCATAATGATACAAACCCTTCTGATCACACTGTTCCATAAGACTTGTCATCACAATGCTCCATGATGCCTGTCATCGCAATACTCCATGCCCTTGTCTTCACAATGCTCCATGAACTTTGTCATCACAATGCACTATACACTTGTCATCACAGTGCTCCCTGGCACTTGCCATCAGTATGCAGTTGAACCATGTCATGACAATGCTCCGTGCCTTTTTCATCACAATGATCCATGCCCTTTACATCACAATGCTCCAAGAATCCTGTAATCACTATGCTCCATGCCTTTTTCAGCAAAATGCTACAAGACCTTGTCACCACAGTGTTCCATGTGCTTGTCATCACAAACCTCCATGAACCTTGGGATCACATTGCTTCATGATCTTGGCATCACAATGCTGCATGCTCTTTAAATCAAAATGATCCATGACCACTTTCATCACAATGCTTTAAATGCTTGTGATCACAATATTCCATAACACTTGTCATCACAACGCTCCATGATGCCTGTCATCACAATACTCCATGCCCTTGTCATCACATTGCGCCATGACCATTGTCATCACAATGCTCAATACACTTGTCATCACAAAGCTCCATGACATTTGTCGTCAGAATGCTCCTTGAACACTGCATAAAAAGACTCCATGCATTTTTCATCACAATGCTCCATCCAAATATCATCACAGTACTCCACAAGCTTGTCATCACAATGCTCCATGACACTTGTCATCACAATGCTCCATGACACCTGTAATCACAATGCTCCATGGTTCTTGTAGTTAGAGTGCTCCATGACACTCCTCATCAACAAAATCCATGGACTTCTCATCACTATGCTCCACGGTCTTGCCATCACAATGATCCATTCCCTGATCATCACAATGCTCCAAGTCCCTTGTCATCACATTTCTCCACGTCCTCCTCATAACAATGCTACATGACATTTCTCATCACAATGTTACATGCTCTTGTCATCACAATTCTCCATGCACTTGTCATCGAAATGCTCCATGACCCCTGTCATAGCAAGCTCCATGCCCTTCTCATCACAATGCACCACGCCCTTGTCATCAAAATGCTCCATGACATTTGTCGTCACAAAGCTCCTTGATCCTTTGCATCTCAATGCTCCATGCTATTGTCATCACAAAGCTCCATGAACCCTCTCATCACATTGCTCAATGCCATTGTCATCACAATGCTCCATGACGATTGTCATCAAAATGCTCGATTCACTTCTCATCACAATTCTCCACGCTCTTCTCACTACAATCTTCCCTGACTCATGTATCACAGTGATCCGTGCCCTTGTCATCACAATGCTCCATGCCCACTCTCATCAAAATAAACCATGAAATATTTCAGACCAATGATCCATGCCCTTGTCATCACAATGCTCCATTACCACTGTCATAACAATGCTCCATGATACCTGCCATTACAATGTTCCACTGTCTTGTCAACACAAGGCTCCATGACACTTGTCATCACAATGCTCCAAGACACCTGTAATCACAATGCTCCATGTCCTTTTCATCACTAAGCTCCATGACGCATGTCATCCATATGCTCCATGGCTTTTTCATCACAATGCTCCATGCCCTTGTCATCACAATGCTTCAAGAACCCTGTAATCACAAAGCTCCATGCCGCTTTTCATCCCAATGCTCCATGAACCCTGTCATCACAATGCTACATGCCCGTAACCTCACAATGCTCCATGACCCCTTACATCACAGTGTTCCATAACCTCTGTCATCAAAATATTCCTTGACACTTTTCATCAAATTGCTCCTTGATCCTGTCATCACAATGCTTCATGCCCTTCTCATCACAATGCACAACGCCCTTGTCATCAAAATGCTCCATAACCTTTGTCATCACAAAGCTCCATGACCCTTGGCATCACAATGCTCCATGACGCTTGTCATCACAATGCTCGATGCCCTTCTCATCAAAACACTCCTTGGCTTTGTCATTACAATCCTCCATGACCCATGTATCACAGTGTTCCGTGGCCTTTTCATCACAATGCTCCATGTCCACGCTCATCATAATAATCCATGAAACATTTCAGACTTATGCTCCAGGACCCCTGACATCACAATGTTCCTCGGCCTTGTCATCACAATGCTCCATGAACCCTCTCATCACATTGCTCAATGCCGTTGTCATCACAATGCTCCATGACGCTTGTCATCAAAATGCTCGATTCACTTCTCATCACAATTCTCCAAGCCCTTGTCATTACAATCCTCCCTGACTCATGTATCACAGTGATCCGTGCCCTTGTCATCACAATGCTCCATGCCCACTCTCATCAAAATAATCCATGAAACATTTCAGACCAATGATCCATGCCCTTGTCATCACAATGCTCCATTAACCCTGTCATAACAATGCTCCATGATCCCTGCCATCACAATGTTCCACGGTCTTGTCATCACAATGCTCCAAGTAACCTGTAATCACAATTGTCCATGCCCTTTTCATCACAAAGCTCCATGACGGATGTCATCAGAAGGCTCCATAGCATACTCATCACATTGCTCGAAGCCCTTGTCATCACAATGCTCCATAACCTTTGTCATCACAATCCTCCATGACACTTGGCATCACAATGCTCCATTCCATTGTCATCACAATGGAGCATGACATATGTCATCACAATGCTCCCTGACACCTGTCTTCACAATATTCCATGACCTTGTCGTCACAATACTCCATGCCCTTGTCTTCACAATGCTCCATGACCGCTGTCATCACAATATTCCGTGACTCCAGTCATCACAATGTTTCATGACTTTTGTCATCACAATGGTCCATGCCCTCGTCATCACAAGGCTCTGTGACATTTGTCACCACAATGCTCCATGAAGTTTTCATCACAAAGCTCCTTGACCCATGTCATCACAATGCTCCATTCCTTTGTCAGCACAATGCTCCGTGACACTTGTCATCACAATAAGCCATGCACATGCCAACACAATGCTCTACAACTTTGTCATCACAATGCTCCATAAAACTTGTCATCACAATGCTCCATTCACTTCTTTTTTTTTTTTTTTTTTTTTGTGGTACGCGGGCCTCTCACTGTTGTGGTCTCTCCCGTTGCGGAGCACAGGCTCCGGACGCGCAGGCTCAGCGGCCATGGCTCACGGGCCCAGCCGCTCCGCGGCATGTGGGATCCTCCCAGACCGGGGCACGAACCCGTGTCCTCTGCATCGGCAGGCGGACTCTCAACCACTGCGCCACCAGGGAAGCCCTCCATTCACTTCTCATCAAAATGCTCTCTGTTTACTGATATCACAAGGTTCCATCACTAGTCATCACAATAATCCCTCACCCCTGTCATCACAGTGTTCCATGACCCCTGTCATCACAATGCTACATGCCCTTATCCTCACAATGCTCCATGACCCGACATCACAATGTTCCATAACCTCTGTCATCAAAATATTCCTTGACACTTTTCATCAAATTGCTCCTTGATCCTGTCATCACAATGCTTCCTAGCCTTCTCATCACAATGCACAACGCCCTTGTCATCAAAATGCTCCATAACCTTTGTCATCACAAAGCTCCATGACCCTTGGCATCACAATGCTCCATGACGCTTGTCATCACAATGCTCGATGCTCTTCTCATCAAAATACTCCATGGCTTTGTCATTACAATCCTCCAAGACCCATGTATCACAGTGTTCCGTGGCCTTTTCATCACAATGCTCCATGTCCACGCTCATCATAATAATCCATGAAACATTTCAGACTTATGCTCCATGACCCCTGACATCACAATGTTCCACAACCTTGTCATCACAGGGTTCCATGACCCTTGTCATCACAATGCTCCAAGACCCCTGTTATCACAATGCTCCATGCCCTTATCATCACAAAGCTCCATGACGCATGTCAGTATGCTCCATGGATTTCTCATCACAATGCTCCATGTCCTTGTCATCACAATGCTTCAAGACCCCTGTAATCACAAAGCTCCATGCCGCTTTTCATCTCAATGCTCCATGAACACTGTCATCACAATGCACCATGCCCTTCATCATAATGCTTCATGCTATTGCCATCACAATGAAATCAAAATGCACCAAGACCTCTGTCATCATAATGCTCCAAACCTTTGTGATCACAATGTTCCATAACACTTTTCATCACAACGCCCCATGATGCTCCTCATCACAATTATCCATGGTCTTCTCATCACAATGCTCCATGTCTCTGTCATCACAATGCTCAATACACTTGTCATCACCATGCTCCCTGGCACTTGTCATCAGTATGCTCCTTGAACCCTGTCATGACAAGGCTCTGTGTTATTTCATCACATTGATCCATGCCCTTTTCATCACAATGCTCCAAGACCCCTGTAATGACAATGCTCCATGCCATTGTGATCACTAAGCTCCATGACCCCTGTCATCACAATGCTACATGCCCTTATCATCACAATGCTCCATCACACATGACCTCTTAATGTTCCATAACACATGTCATCAAAATATTCCATGACATTTTTCACCAAATTGCTCCATGAACCTGTCATCACAATGCTCCCTGCCCATCTCATCACAGTGCACCACACACTTGTCATCAAATGCTCCATGACATTTGTCATCACAAACCTCCATGACCCTTGGCATCACAATGCTCAATGCCATTGTCATCACAATGCTCCATGAACCTTCTTATCACATTGTTCCATGCCATTTTCATCACAAAACTCCACGACGCTTGTCATCACAATGCTTGATGCACTTCTCATCACAATGCTTCATGCCCTTCTCATTACAATCCTCCATGTCCCATGTATCACAGTGTTCCGTGCCCTTGTCATCACAGTGCTCCATGCCCACTCTCACCACAATAATCCATGAAACTTTTCAGACCAATGTTCCATGCCCTTGTCATCACAATGTTCCATTGCCCCTCTCATAAAAATGCTCCATGACCCCTGGCATCACAATATTCAATGTCCTTGTCATAACACTTCCCCATGACCCTTGTCATCACAGTGCTCCATCACCCTTGTCATCACAATGCGCCATGCCTTTGTCAGAAATATGCTCCATGACCTTGTCATCAAAATGCTCCATGCACTTGTCATCACAATCCTCCATGAACCTTGGGATCACAATGATTCATGTCCTTGTCATCACAATGCTCCATGCTCCTTGAAATCAAAATGATCCATGAAAACTGTCATCACAATTATCAAAACCCTTGTGATCACAATGTTCCATAACACTTGTCATAACAATGCTCCATGATGCCTGTCATCACAATACTCCATGCCCTTGTCATCACAATGCTCCATGACCTTTGTCATCACAATGCACAATACACTTGTCATCACAATGCTCCCTGACACTTGCCATCAGTATGCACTTGAACCATGTCATGACAATGCTCCATGCCTTTTTCTTCACAATGATCCATGCCCTTTTCATCACAATGCTCCAAGACTCCTGTAATCACAATGCTCCATGCCTTTTTCAGCAAAATGCTACAAGAACTTGTCACCACAAAGCTCCATGCGCTTGTCATCACAATCCTCCATGAACCCTGGGATCACATTGCTTCATGATCTTGGCATCACAAAGTTCCATGCTCTTTAAATCAAAATGATCCATGACCACTTTCATCACAACGCTCTAAATGCTTTTGATCACAATGTTCCATAACACTTTTCATCACAACGCTTCATGATGCCTGTCATCACAATACTCCATGACCTTGTCATCACAATGCGCCATGACCACTGTCATCACAATGCTTAATACACTTGTCATCACAATGCTCCCTGACCTTTGTCGTCAGAATGCTTCTTGAACTCTTTCATAAAAAGACTCCATGCCTTTTTCATCACAATGCTCCATCCAAATGTCATCACAATACTCCACAAGCTTGTCATCACAATGCTCCATGACACTTGTCATCACAATGCTCCATGACCCCTGTCATCACAATGCTCCATGACACCTGTAATCACAATGCTCCATGGCTCTTGGAATTAGAGTGCTCCATGACACTCGTCATCAACAAAATCCATGGACTTCTCATCACTATGCTCCACGGTCTTGCCATCACAATGATCCATTCCCTGATCATCACAATGCTCCAAGTCCCTTGTCATCATATTTCTCCACGTCCTCCTCATAACAATGCTACATGACATTTCTCATCACAATGTTACATGCTCTTGTCATCACAATTCTCCATGCACTTGTCATCGCAATGCTCCATGACCTCTATCATAGCAAGCTCCATGCCCTTCTCATCACAATGCTTCACGACCTTGTCATCAAAATTCTCAATGACTCTTGTCATCACAATGCTCCATGTCTTTATCAGAACTATTCTCCATAACCCTTGTTATTACAATGCTCTATTACCCCTGTCATAACAATGCTCCATGACCCCTTTCATCACAATGCTCCAAGCACTTGTCATCACAATGCTCCATTACCTTTGTCATGACAATCCTCCATGACACTTGGAATCACAATGCTCCATGCCATTGTCATCACAATGGACCATGACATATTTCATCAAAATGCTCCCTGACACCTGTCTTCACAATATTCCATGACCTTGTCATCACAATGCTCCGTGCCCTTGTCATCACAATGCTCAATGCCTTTGTCATCACAATGTGCAGTGCCCACTGTCATCGCAATAGTCCATGAAACTTGTCAGACCTATGCTCCATGCCCTTATCATCACAATGCTCCATGCCCTTGTCATCAAAATGCTCCATGACCCCTTTCATCCTAATGCTCCAAACCCTAGTGATCACAATGTTCCCAACCACTTGTCATCACAACGCCCCATGACGCTCGTCATCACAATTATCCATGGTCTTCTCATCACAATGCTCCATGACCTTTGTCATCACAATGCTCAATACACTTGTCATCACAATGCTCCCTGCCACTTTTCGTCAGTATGCTCCTTGAACGCTGTCGTGACAAGGCTCCATGCCATTTTCATCACAATTATCCATGCCCTTTTGATCACAATGTTCCAAGAACCCTGTAATCACAAAGCTCCATGCACTTGTCATCACGAAGCTCCATGACGCATGTCATCAGAAGGCTCCATGGCCTTCTCATCACAATGCTCCATGCCCTTGTCATCACAATGCTCCAAGACCCCTGTAATCACAATGCTCCATGCCCCTTTTCATTAGAATGCTCCATGAGACTTGTAATCACAAGGTTCCATGGTCTTATCATCACAATGTTCCTGGACATTGTTATCAGAATGCTCCATTCCGTTTTCATCACAATTCTCCATTTGTTTGTCAGCAAAATGCAACATGACCTTGTCATCTCTATGCTCCATGCGCTTGTCATCACAATCCTCCATGAACCTTGGGATCACATTGCTTCATGGCCTTGTCATCACAATGCTCCATGCTCCTTGAAATCAAAATGATCAATAACATCTCTCATCACAATGCCTCAAGCCCTTTTGATCACAATTTTCCATAATACTTGTCATCACAACACTCCATGAATCCTTTCATCACAATACTCCATGCCCTTGTCATCACAATACTCCATGACCTTTGTCATCACAATGCTCAATACACTTGTCATCCCAATGCTCCCTGACACTTGGCATCAGAATGCTCCTTGAAACCTGTCATGGAAAGTCTCCATCCCTTTTTCATCACAATGCTTCATGCCATATACATCACAATGCTCCATGCCATTGTCATCACAATACTCCACAAGCTGTTCATCAGAATGTTCCATGACCCTTTGTATCACTATTCTCCATGGCCCCTGGCATCACAATGCTCCATGACACCCATCATTACAATGCTCCATGCCTCGTGTCATTACAGTGCTCCTTGACGCTCTTCATCACAATAATCCATGGTCTTCTAATCACAAAACTCCACGGTCTTGCCATCACAATGCTCCATGCCCTGGTAATCATAATGATACATGCCCTTGTCATCACAATGTTCCATGACCACTGTCAACACAGGGTTCCATGACCCCTGACCACACAATGATCCGGGATTCTTTTCATCAAAATGCTCCATGACCCTTGTCATCACAGTGATCCATGCCCTTGTCATCCCAGTGCTCCATGACCCCTGTAATCACAATGCTCCCTGACACTTATCATCACAGGGCTTCGTGACATTTGTCATCATAATGCTCCATGCCTTTCTCAGCAAAATGCTACATGACATTGTCATCACAATGCTCCATGCGCTTGTCATAACAATCCTCCATGAACCTTAGGATCACATTGTTTCCTGCCCTTGTCATCACAATGCTCCATCTTGTTTGAAATCAAAATGATCCATGACTTTGGCATCACAATTCTCCAAACCCTTGTGATCACAATGTTCCATAACACTTTTCATCACAACGCTCCATGATGCCTGTCATCATAATACTCCTTGACCTTGTCATCACAATGTTCCATGACCTTTGTCATCACAGTGCTCAATACACTTGTCATCACAATGCTACCTGACAATTTTCGTCAGAATGCTCCTTGAACCCCGTCATGAAAAGGCTCCATGACTTTTTCATCACCATGCTCCATGCCCTTTTCATCACAATGCTCCGTGCCCACTGTCATCACTGTAATCCATGAAACTTTTCAGACCAATGCTCCATGCCTGTGTCATCACATTGCTCCATACCCTTGTCATCACAATGCTCTGTGACTCCAGTCATCACAATGCTTCATGACCTTTTTCATCACAATGCTCCTAGACACTTGTCATCACAATGCTCCAAACCCTTGTCATCACAATGCTCCATTACCCCTGTCGTAACAATGCTCCATGACCCCTGCCATCACAACGTTCCAAGGCCTTGTCATCACAAGCCTCCATGACCCTTGTCATCACAATGCTCCAAGACCCCTGTAAGCACAATGCGCCATGCACTTGTCATCACAATGCTCCACAACTTTGTCATCGCAATGCTCCATAAATCTCGTCATCACAATGCTCAATGCACTTCTCATCAAAATGCTCTCTCACCACTGATATCACAATGTTCCATCACTAGTCATCACAATACTCCCTCACCCCTTTCATCACAATGTTCCATGACCCCTGTCAACACATGCTCCATGACCTTGTCATCACAATGCTCCATGACCACGAACATCACAATAATCCATGCAACTTCTCAGACAAATGCTTCATGGCCTTGTCCTCACAATGCTCCATTACAACTGTCATAACAATGCTCCATGACCCCTGCCATCAGAATGTTCCACGGCCTTGTCATCACAAGGCTCCATGACCCTTGTCATCACAATTCTCCAAGACTACTATAATTACAATGCTCCATGCCCTTGTCTTCACAAAGCTCCATGACCCCTGTCATCACAATACTCC
The DNA here is from genome assembly GCF_964165515.1 of Mesoplodon bidens. Classification (NCBI taxonomy): domain Eukaryota; kingdom Metazoa; phylum Chordata; class Mammalia; order Artiodactyla; family Ziphiidae; genus Mesoplodon; species Mesoplodon bidens. Next base: position 356,957 of record NW_027671391.1, read on the forward strand.
ATGAACACATTCAGCCAAATTCTCCATGACATTCTCATCACAATGCTCCATAACACCTGTCATCACAACACTCCATGACCCATGAAAACACAATGATCCGGGACTCTTGTCATCAAAATGCTCCATGACACTTGTCATCACAATGATCCATGCCCTTCTCATCCCAATGCTCGATGAACCCTGTAATCACAATGCTCCATGTCGCTTACCATCACAATACTCTATGCCTTTGTCAGCAAAATGCTAAATGACCTTGTCATCACAAGGTTCCATGCTCTTATCATCACAATCCTCCATGAATCTTGGGATCACATTGCTTCAGGCTCTTGTCATCACAATGTTCTATTCTTTTGTCAGTACAATGCTCCATGACCCTTGTCATCACAATGTTCCATGCGCTTGTCAGCACAATGTTCCTTGACCCATGTCATCACAATGTGCCATGCGCTAGTCATCACAATGCTCCACAACCTTGTCACCACAATGCTCCATAAATCTTTTCATCACAATGCTCCATGCACTTCTCATCAAAATGCTCTCTCACAACTGATACCACAATGTTCCATCACTAGTCATCACAATACTCCCTGACCTCTGTCATCACAATGTTCCATGACCCCTCTCATCAGAAAGATACAGGCCCTTATCATCACAATGCTCCATGACACCTGACATCAAAATGTTCCATAACCTCTGTCATCAAAGGCTCCATGACCCTTTTCATCACAATGTTACATAACCACTGTCATCAACATGTTCCATGACACTTTTCATCAAATTGCTCCATGACCCTGTCGTCACAATGCTCCCTGCCATTCTCATCACATTGCACCACGACCTTCTCATCAAAATGCTCCATGATCTTTGTCATCACAAACTCCATGACCCTTGGCATCACAATGCTCCATGCCATTGTCATCACAATGCTCCATGAAACCTCTCATCATATTGCTCCATGCCCTTGTCATCACAAAGCTCCATGACGCTTGTCATCACAGTGCTCGATGACCTGCTCATCACAATGCCCCACGCCCTTGTCATTACAATCCTCCGTGACACATGTATCACAGTGTTCCATGCCCTAGTCATCACAAGGCGCCATGCCGACTCTCAGCACAATAATCCATGAAAATTTTCAGAACTATGCTCCATGCCCTTGTCATCACGATGCTCCATTACCCCTGTCATAACAATGCTCCATGACCACTGCCATCACAATTTTCCACGGCCTTGTCATCACAAGGCTACATGACACTTTTCATCACAATGCTCCAAACCCCTGTAATCACAATGCTCCATGTCCTTGTCATCACAAAGTTCCATGACTAATGTCATCAGAATGCTCCATGGCCTTCTCTTCACAATGTTCCATGCCCTTTTCATTACCATGCTCCATGACCCCTGTAATCAAAATTCTCCATGACCATTTTCTTCAGAATGCTCTATGAGCCTTGTCATCACAAGGCTTCATGGTCTTCTCATCACAATGATCCAGGACCTTGTCATCACAATGCTCCATTCCCTTGTCATCAGTATGCTCCATTACCCCTGTCATCACACTGCTCCATGACCACTGTCAACACAACACTCCATGACCCCTGACAACAGAGTGATCTGGGACTCTTGTCAGCAAAATGCTCCATGACCCTTGTCATCACAATGATCCATCCCCTTGTCATCCCAAAGCTCCATGACGCCTGTAAACAAAATGCTCTGTGACGTTGGTCATCACATTGCTCCATGGCCCTTGTCAGCACAATGCTCCATGCCTTTGTCAGCAAAATGCTACATGACCTTGTCATCACTATGCTTCATGCGCTTGTCATCACAATCCTCCCTGAACCTGGGGACCACATTGCTTCATGCCCTTGTCATCACAATGTTCCGTGCTCCCTGAAATCAAAATGATCCATGACTTCTGTCATCACAATGCTCCAAACGCTTGTGATCGCAATGTTCCATAACACTTGTCATCACAATGCTCCATGATGACTTTCATCACAATGCTCCATGACGTTTGTCATCACAATGCTCAATACACTTTTCATCACAATGCTCCCTGACACATGTCGCAGAATGCTCCATGACACCTGCCATGAAAAGGCTCCATGCCTTTTTCATCACAATGCCCCATGCCCCTTTCATCACAATGCTCCATGCCATTGTCATCACAATACTCCACCAGATTGGCATCACAATGCTACATGACCCTTGTCATCACAATGCTCCATGTCCCCTGTCATAACAATGCTCCATGAACGCTGTCATCACAATGCTCCATGCCCATTGCCATTACAGTTCTCCATGATGCTCATCATCACAATTATCCATGGCCTTCTCATCACAATGCTCCACGGTCTTGCCATCACAATGCTCCATGCCCTGATCAGCACAATGCTCCATGTCCATTGTCATCACAATTCTCCACGTCCTTGTCATCACAATGCTCCATGACATTTCTCATCACAATGTTACATGCTCTTGTCATCACAATTCTCCATGCAATTGTCATCGCAATGTTCCATGACGGCTGTCATAGCAAGCTCCATGCACTTGTCATCACAATGCTTCACAAAAGTGTGATCAAAATTCTCAATGGCCCTTGTCATCACAATGCTCCATGCCCTTGTCATCACAATGCTCCATGACCCTTGTCATCACAATGCTCCAAGCCCTTGAAATCACAATGCTTCATTAAGTTTGTCATCACAATCCTACATGACACTTGGCATCACATTGCTACATGCCATTGTCCTCACAATGGACCATGACATATGTCATCACAATGCTCTCTGACACCTGTCTTCACAATACTTCATGATCTTGTCATCACAATGCTCCATGCCCTTGACATCACAATGCATCATGCCCACTGTCATCACAATACTCCATGAAACTTGTCAGACCTATGCTCCATGCCCTTATCATCGCAATGCTCCATGACCCCTGTCATCACAATGTTCCATGGCCTTGTCATCACAAGGCTCCATGACCCTTGTATTCACCATGCTCCAAGAACCCTGTAGTCACAATGCTCCATGCCCTTCTCATCACTCAACTCCAAGACAGATGTCATCAGAATGCTCCATGGCCTTCTCATCACAATGCTCATGCCCTTGTCATCACAATGCACCAAGACCCCTCTAATCACAATGTTCCATGCCCCTTTTCATCTCAATGCTCCATGAACCCTGTCATCACAGTGCACCATATCCACCATCATAATGCTTCATGTTATTGTCATCACAATGAAATCAAAATGCTCCATGACCTCTGTCATCACAATTCTCCAAACCCTTGTGGTCACAATGTTCCATAACACTTTTCATCACCATGCCCCATGACGCTCGTCATCACAATTATCCATGGTCTTCTCATCACAATGGTCCATGTCCTTTGTCATCACAATGCTCAGTACTCTTGTCATCACAATGCTCCCTGACACTTGTCGGCAGTAAGCTTCTTGAACACTGTCATGACAAGTCTTCATGTGTTTTTCATCACAATGATCTATGCCCTTTTCACCTCAATGCTACAAGAGACCTGTAATCACAATGCTATATGCATTTGTCATCACGAATCTCCATGACACATGTCATCAGAATGCTCCATGGCCTTCTCATCACAATGCTCCATGCCCTTGTCATCACAATTCTCCTAGACCCCGGTAATCAAAATGTTCCATGCCCATTTTCATCAGAATGCTCCATGAGACTTTTCTTCACAAGGCTCCATGGTTTTCTCATCACTATGCTCCAGGACCTTGTCATCACAATGCTCCTTTCCCTTGTCATCACAATGCTCCATGACCACTGTCATAACAATACTCCATGAATATTTTCAACCCAATGCTCCATGATATTCTCATCACAATGCTCCATGAACCCGTCATCACAACGTTCCATGACCCCTGACAACACAATGATCCGGGTCTCTTGTCATCAAAATGCTACATGAAAGTTGTCATCACAATGATCCATGCCCTTTTCATCCCAATGCTCCAGGAACATGAGGTTTAAGGCTAGGGCTCAGTGCTTGGTTCAGGATTAGAGGTCAGAGCAATATGGTTGGGGGGCTCCCTCTTTCCCAGGTCTCTCCTTACTCCCACCTCTTCTCTGTGGTCCTAAGTCTACTAGAGTGGGAAAGATAGGACACAGCTGGTCCCCCAGATTCCCTAAGGACAATGGCAAGTAGCATGGTAAGACTGGGGAAGATCTCACCAAGGTCTCCATAGGCCTATCACAGTGACTGCATATCCCTCATCTGAGACCTACTCCTCTCTTTGACAAACAGGGCTAAAGGGAAAGTTCTTTGGAAGCAGGTCCATCTCCATATCACCCATTTCAGGACTCTAGGGCTTCACTCTGCTGGCCCAGCCAGTACTGTCCCTCTCCCCCATTATTTTCCTGTGCCGCAAACTGAGTCAGAGAATTATCGATAGCATGAGGGGAACCTGGCTTAGAACAACCCCTTCTGCCATGCCTTCCCTATCCTGGGAATTGAGAGGGGATTTCTGAGGAGAGGGGCTGGTGAGCTCCCAGGGACACAAGGAAACTAGAGATGAGGGAGGGGAGCAAGTGTTTCCCACACCTGATGAGAGGGATCCAAGAGACAGAGATCAGAGGAGGAGACCTCTCAGGAGACACCAATTGTAGAGTGATGCCCCATTAACTTAACTCTGTGGCGCCCTCCCTGGTGCTGGGGCCAGTCCCTAACTGAAAGCAGACCCACTAGGAGTCCCTGACCCTTCATCACGTCAGTAGCTAGTCGATTTCAGCCCAACTCGGTGACAAGACAGAAAGGAAAGGTAAGAAGCAGTGACCCTTGGGTTCTCCTAGGGAGGTTACACTTCGGGGGGTTGATGCCAAGTATCTAAGTAACATTTTAATTTTATTTTGGCTGCGCCATGTGGCATGCAGTATCTTAATTCCCCAGCCAGGGATAGAACACATACCCCCTGCAGTGGGAGCATGGAGTCTTATCCACTGGACCATCAGGGAAGTCCCTGATGCCAAGTATCTTTCAACTCGGGATCCAACTGAAAGAGCCAGAAGCTGGGGTGTTAACTGTAGGAAAGACCTCCAACAGTTCTCAGTCATTCCCCTATGGCAGGCCAAGGGTGGCAGCTTCTAGTAGTCTTTCCCTCCTCTCACAGCCTACTTCCTACAACTATGGGCTTGAAATATTTTTGATCCACTCCCAGGAGGAGGAGATGCTTCAGGCACCAGGCAAAGTCCTGTCTAGGAGGAAGGTGGCAGCAGAGTGCTGGGATTGTGAGGATTTATGGACGTGGGGACAAAGCTGGGAGGAAGATAAAGCCAGGATTATTTAGCTCCCTCCATACAGGCCACTCACAGAGACGAGTGTGTGTGTGGTGGGGCGGGGGGCTTAGGTGGTGGAAGGCAATCACTGGTAGTAAGGGGAGGCCTGACTCTGATGAGGGGCCCTTAGGAATAATGGGAGCCTGGACACGGATGGACACCTTATCAGGGAGAGAGGCCCTGTCAATATGGAAACAGCCGGCATGGAGAATGGCTCCCAGCCCGAATGGCAGCAGCGGCGGCAGAATCAGGAGGGCAGGATGGTGGCTTTGGTTTAAATCTTTAACTCACCAGCTGGCTAGGCAGCGGCAGCAGGGGTGCGGTGGGGGATGTTGCGACCGGAGCCCTGGAGAGCAGTGCCCAGTCCGCTTGACAAACAGCTCATCAGGCCCCGCAGAAGCTCCAGCTTCTGCTCCCGAGGGTGCGCTGAGCTGTGTGGGGACCCGACACAGGCATGAGGCGGGGCGGGGGCTCCCGGCTTCCCCGCGACCGGTTCTCCTGGACTGAGCCTCGTCCATGCCCTGGGCGGGTGCGCGGGTATCCCAAGCCCTTCGCCTCCCCTCCCTCCACCACATGTGCAGCCAGGGTAAAAAGTAGAAACAACCCCTGCAGATCCTGGAAAGAGAAGGCAGAGCAGGGCGGGGCGGGGCGGGGCTGACCCCACTGACTCCGCCCCTTGGACGCTTCTACCCTCTCGTGGAAGGCTCCGCCCTTTTAGAGGCGGTTAGACGCGGTTAGAGGCGGTTTACAGGCGGTTTTTAGAGGCGGTTCCTCCAGTCCACGCACCCTAAGAGGCCCCTCCCCTCCCGCTTCTCCCGCCCCAGAGAACTCGCGCCCTCCCCGCCCCTTCCCCACCAACCAGGAGCGTCTAGGTTCCTCCTTCGCAGAACCCCGCCTCCACTCACGCCTCCTCCTCCTCCTCCTCGTCAGCGTCCTGCATCACCTTGTATCTCCTCAATCCCGACATGTCCTGGGTTCCCAACGTCTCCTGGTGAGCGGCATGATTGGATCAAGGATTCCCCAAATCCTTGGGAGGATCCCCTTCTCTGTCATTCTCTGGACCAGTCTGAATTGTTCTCAGATAATATGAGACAGGTGCCCCCGGGAAGACTCAGTTGCCACACTGGGACAGGGTTGGATTGAAGATTTGGAAGGCACTAGTCGTTAAGGGATTGGGTGGTAGGGGCCCTCGGGTGCATGGGGCATTTAGGAGGTTAGAGCCAAAGGCCTTCGAGGTCATGGGGCTGGGTTATTTGGGGTCCCGCGTGAGGATTTTCGGGGATTGTGGTCACCCGGATGGGGGTTGAGGGTTCGGCACAGCCTAAATGCCCACCCTCTCTGGCTCCACCCTGGAAACACGCCGGTGCATTAGGTCACAAAGACAGCATCATGCACTAGGGGTGGGGCTTACCTATTACCAGGAAGGGGCGGAGCCAGGGCATTTCTTCAGAGGAGGGGTAGTCCAGAAGGTGGAGCCAGAGCCTATCAATAAAGAGGTGGAGTTAGGGTTTGTTACAAAGAGGCAGGGCACGGACCCTCTTTTATAAGGGTGGAGTCAGATTTCAGAGCTGCACCCTGGGAAGACGGAGACCTCAGCACCAGGCAGCAAGAAAAGAGCTTTGGGACGCTGTCCAGTACTGTTTTGCCAATCCCCTCTCCTCTCTGTCTTCCTGGCTTCTGCTCCGACAATTACCTTTCTTGTCTGCCCCATTCTGTTTGTACGATTCTGGGCAGAGGAGGAATAGGGCTCCAGAGAGGGCCCAGTCTAGACAGGCCAGGCTATGGGAACACTTGTTGGCTGAGTGGCCTTGGCCCAGTCACTTCATGGTTAGAGGGTCACAGCCCTTCCTCTCTGAGCTGAGACCTCCTTTCATGTGATTTCTGTTCCTGCAGTCACTAATCAACAAATATTTATCGAGGGACTACTAGGTGCCGGGTGATGTGCTTGGGCATGAGGATACAGCAGAGAAGACAGGCACAGACTCTTCCCTCAGAGAGCTTGTCATCTGGGTTGGACAGGGCAGGGGAATCAAAAGAGACAATAAGATCACTACAATAGATGAAGCTGACTGGCTGGGGGCCGTGGAGGGTGCTTTGCAAAGCCAAGAAAGAGCAATTAACCCAGTGTGGGAGGTTGGAAATAGCTGCCCTATTTGGTCTGGGGAGGGGGGAAGGGAGCCTTGTGGCTGGACGGTATGGGAGAGAATGACCAGAAATGAGTGAAATAAAAGTCCCCTCAGGCTGAAGTGTGGAGAATGGATTCACCTATCCTCTTCCCACCATTCCACACTCTTTTCCCCTCTCATACCTATCTTCCCCTGCCTGGGCTACATACAGACAGGTGACAGACAGACCCACGGATGCCAGTGGGAAGCATTGCAGTCTGGGCATGGAGAAGCTGTGCTTCCACCGCACTCACCCTCACTTACACTCACACTCACAGTGACACACCTGCCCTGCTGCAGCTGGGTCAAGTCTGGTGCACGGGAAGAGGAGGCCTGGTCCCCAGGGCTTCAGTAATTCACATCCCTTCACTCAGATGCAGGGCTCTGTCTGTTGTATACTACACAATTTGGCTTTTGTCCCTGGTTCCTGAGAGGGAGGCTCTAAATCTTTGGAATACCTCAAGTAATACGAGTGTCTTTGTTATCTACGAGTCCCTTGGCTCACACCTGAGTTGATGCTAAGAGATGAGGTGACTTGGGCTGAGGCCTGGTCAGCAGAAAGACCAACCATATCATTGCAGAATTGGGGTTTTGAGCCAATCCTTCAGAGGAGATCGAGTCATGTTGCCAACAATTCATTCCTGCCTATGTATGAAATCTCAGTAAAAGCTCTGTACACCAAAGCTCATGGAACTTCCTGGTTGGTGAACATATTGATGTACTGGGAGGGTGACATGCCCTTTGTGTCTCCATGGGGAGAGAGCATGGGAGCTCTGCACTGAGACCCTCCTTGTGTGTCTTTTCATTTGGATGTTCCTGATATATGTACTTTATAAAAAAATAGTTGTCAGGATAGCACTTCCGAGTTGTGTAAGTCATTCTAGTGAACCATTGGACCTGAGGGGTGTTTGAAGACCTCTGGACTTGTAGCTAGTTAGGCAGAAATGCAGGTGTCCTGGGGACCCCACTTGTGACTGGAAGTTCTAGTGGAGGCAGTCTTGTTGGGACTGTGCCCTTAAACCTGTGGAGTCTAACACTAGTTCTGGGTAGTCAGTGTCTGAATTGAATTGCAGTACACGGGTTGGTAGCAGAATACCTTTCCACTGAGTGCACTCCTCACTGTCTCCATCTATCTGGAACGTTTTATCCCTTTCATAACTCCTTAGTAGCCTCCCTGTCCCCATTTCCCACTCTTTGTCTTTAGCTCTGAGAACCTCAGCACTCAACATTTTGGACAAGGGAAGTGGGTTGCATTGTCCCTGTTAGGGGAAGGTTTGCAGTGTCGTCCCCTTGAAGGCATTTGAACATGAGTTTTAAGGCTAGGGGTCAGAGCTTGGTTCAGGATTAGAGGTCAGAGCCATATGGTTGGGGGGCTCCCTCTTTCCCAGGTTTCTCCTTATTCCCACCTCTTCTCTGTGGTCCTAAGACTACTGGAGTGGGAAAGATGGGACCCAGCTGGTCCCCCAGATTACCTGAGGACAATGGCAAGTAGCAGGGTAAGACTGGGGAAGATCTCCTCCCAGGTCTCCATAGGCCTATCACAGTGACTACACATCCCTCATCTGAGACCTACTCCTCTCTTCGACAAGCAGGGCTAAAGGGAAAGTGCTTTGGAAGCAGGTCCAGTTCCCATATCTCACATCTCAGGACTCTAGGGCTTCCCCCTCCTGGCCCAGCCAGTACTGTCCCTCTCCCCCATTATTTTCCTGTGCCCCAAGCTGAGTCAGAGAATTATCGATAGCATGAGGGGAACCCGGCTTAGAACACACCCTTCTGCCATGCCTTCCCTATCCTGGGAATTGAAAGGGGATTTCTGAGAAGAGGGGCTGGTGAGCTCCCAGGGACACAAGGAACGTAGAGATGAGGGAGGGGAGCAAGTGTTTCTCCCACCTGATGAGAGGGACCCAAGAGACAGAGACCAGAGGAGGAGACCTCTCAGGAGCCACCAATTGTAGAGTGCTGTCCCTTTCCCATTCCCAGCCCTAGAGCATATGATGTGACAAACTTAACTGTGACCCCTTTTTTTCTGCCTTATCTTTCCATCATCCATCCATCCATTTATCAATTGATCGATCCGTCCATCTATGTGTCCATATGTCTCCCCATCTTTGTCTCTTCATTGGTCCATTCTCCCATCTTTACTTTCATCTGTGTTTTCACATCTTTCTCTTCATTTATTCATCTGTATGTTTAACCATTAGCTGTGTATTTAATGCATCCATTCATCTATTTATCAGTTACGGTAATAATGAACATTTGTCGATACTTAAGTGCCATGCACCATGCTAAGAGCTCTAAAATCATTTTCTCATGACAAATATATGAAGTAGAATGTTGTGAGTGATGTTTTTGTTCATGCAGACACTTTTTTATACTCCTTTTCCTGCTTCCTTTAGGGAAGTTCTCTCTCACTTCACGTGGTCTTTGTGGCTATGTTCACAATAGTGATGTGATCAGAGTACTCCATTCCCTGGGCACTGTAATATATTGAAGAACTGAGTATGTGTCACAAGCACAGTTCAAAGCTTTTCATGAGCTTTTATGTTAGGAGAAAGAGGCCCTGCGTTTTGGATCACTCACTATACAAATGTGGATTTGAGGCTTCCAGTGGTCATATTTTCTTCTGCTAGAAGATCACCTGTCTATAACCGGAATGAAGTCTCCACATAAAAAAAAAATAGAGATAATTCGGGGCTTCCCTGGTGGTGCAGTGGTTGAGAGTCCACCTGACGATGCAGGGGACGTGGGTTCGTGCCCCGGTCTGGGAAGATCCCACATGCCGCAGAGCAGCTGTGCCCATGAGCCCTGGCCACTGAGCCTGTGCGTCCGGAGCCTGTGCGCCACAACGGGAGAGGCCACAGCTGTGAGAGGCCTGCTTGCGACAAAAAAAAAAAAAAAAAAAAAAAAAAAATTAGAGGAAGTCAAGTTAAAAGATGGAGATAACATAATTTGATTCCCTGAGTCCAACCAGTGCTGAAGTAGACCAAATCTTAATCTAGTTATGTGATATGACAAATTTAACTTTTTGCTTAAGCTTCTTTAACTTGGGTTTTTTTCACTCACAATAGAAAGAGCCCTAGATAATGATCATTGTATTATTATCCCCATTTTACAGATAAGGAAACTAATATCCAGAAAGATTAATTTACCCCATGTTTCACCGCTTATAAATGGCAGAACATTGGTACATATTTGGAGCAAAACTCTGACATATTACCCATATATGTCTGTCCATCTGTTGGTTCAGTCCATCCATCTATCCATCCATCCCAGTTATTTATTTATCTGACTATCCTTCAATGCCAAGGCACCAAAGGCAATAAGACTTGCCAACTCCAATTTGAGGCTGGGTTTGGATCAGAGATTAGCAAACTTTTTTGTTAAAGGTTCAGCTAGGAAATAAGGTTTGCAGGCCATACTGTCTCTGTAGTCACTTGTAAGCTTTGCTGTTGTAGCCCCAAAGCAGCCATAGACAGTATGTAAATGAACAGGCATGGCTACATTCCAATAAAATTTTATTTACAAAAACAGGCAGCAGGCTGGCTGGGCCATAGTTTGCCAATCACTGATCTGGATCAGTGGGGGAAACACATACGTTCTGTCATTGTTGGGAACATGAGTAGGGAATGGAAACGTATATTCCTTGCATTTGCCATTACTAATGTAGTGGAAACAACAGGGTTTTTATACTCAAACTCTTGTATTTGAATCCGGTTTTAGAACCCTGGACAGTCGAGGGAACAGGATCTGTAAAATGGGAATAATATGTATCTTGTGAGGTGGTCCATGTGCCTGACACACAGTGGGTGCATTCAGTGGTGGTTAGGTCCATCCCCTGTTCTCATTCATCACCTCCCATATATTACCAGCATCAGGAGGCCTCTCTCTTTTTAGGGTGTCCTGGGATACAGTGAGGAGAGTTCAATCTGGCTTTCTGAGTTCAGGAGCCCAACTTCTAAGAATGTGCTTTCATACAAGTTATATAGATTAAGCTCTTGCAAACTCCAAATTTCTCTTTTTAGTAACTCTACCCCAACTCTTGTCCATACTGTTCCACAACTGTAACCACTCCAGTGCCCAGCAAAACAAAAGGCTCTCTAGTCAACAGGCCCCATTAGACTGAGAGGCAGTTTAGATACCTTCTTTTATCAAGTCCACCATTGATGATATTACCCTGTTCCCCAGGTGGCTTTTTAACCTATTTATTCCAAACAAATACTCTTCTCTGGGAGGAAGGATTGTGTCCATATGTGTCTTTGTGTCTGTGTGCCCATGACGGTTTGTGTGTAATTGTGTATGTGTGTCTATATGTCCCCTTGTGTCCGTACTGTGATTATACGCTTAACTATCTGTGGTGTGTCCTTGGTAGATGCGCGTGATTGGCTGTGTGATTGATTATATGCCTGTGTATGTGTGTGTGGGTATGGACGTATGTAAGTGGGTAAGGGTGTCCCCACTTTTGTGCTTGTGTGTATATGTGTGTTCTGTTTAATCCATCCCATTGTGGCTCTCAACCTCACAAGGCCTGCAGGGGGCATCCAGTGCACAGGGAAAGGGGATGTGAGTCCCCTGTCCTGTGCTCCAACCTCATGGGGCCTGCAGAGGGCATATAGTGTCTAGAGAAAAATAGATTGTGTTGCCTGAGGAAGTGGGGCTCTGGTCTGAGGAGCCTGGGCTCTCTTATTCCAGAAAGGAGCCTGGAAATGAGCAAGAAGCCTGATGACTCAGCTTCTGAAAGTCCCTGATCCTAGGAGGGGGTCGGCTTCACCCCGCAAATCCTTCTCCAAACCCTCTGTCCACATCCAGAGGTTCCTGACACAGCCTGCAGGGCAGAGCTTGTCCCTTTAGTCCAAGTGTGGGTAGGATATTGCACAGCACTTCTGGAGGTGACTGGACATCAGGATGGGGGGGAAGTCTTGAGCAATAGTACACCCTCCTTCTCTGCCTCCTGCCCTCAGCATCTTGAAGGACTGCCTCAGTCACTGCCAGGATTTCCTGAACACCCCCTCTCTTTCATTTTCTGCAGTTTGGGCCACTCTGGGCCCCAGGATTTCTGGGCCTGGACTGAGCCTTCTCAGTAGACGTGCAGGAAACAAGGGCCTCTGAAACCAAGCAGAAGGTGACCTGTGTCGCTGGTGATGAGCCTGGTGGGTAGGGTGGCCAGAGGGAAGGCAAGGGAGTCTCCATGTAACAGGGAGCTCTGCAGAGCCTTGAGGATGGGTGAGGCAGGAGGTAGGACATTCCATGTGGTATGAACAGCAAGCACAGAGGCTCAGGAGGGACAGGGCTTTGTGATTAATCCTGATGTGGGTGAGGCAGCGGAAAGCAAGTGGTGTGAGAAGCTATGTATGTGGGGGTAATCCCTGGGTACTTGGGGCACCTCCTAGTGATGCCATGCCCAGAGGTCAAAGTTCATGGAAGACCCCTGTAACCTTAATCAGGCAGGACCATCAGGGACCAGTATTCCCTAGGCATGAAGGTTTGTGTCCCTTAGCAGGCATAGAATGTCAACCAGCTGAAGTGCCAGTTGGAGGTAAAGGGAATGAATCATAGACGAAGTGTGGCAAACAGAATTTAAGACTCCTCCCTCCTGGTGTGCATATCCTGTATAATCTCGCTTTGAGGGGATCCCCTTGGCCTCCTGGCTTGTGAATATGATGGGATATCAGTGATGTGGTTAGGTTATGCTATATGGCAAAAATGAAGGAGCATTGCAGATGTAATTAAGGACGCAAAATCAGTTGACTTTGAGTTAGTTGAAAGGGAGATTACCCTGGGTGGGCCTGACCTAATCAGGCGAGCCCTTTAAAAAAGTGTCTAGGGCTAAGAAACAAAAAGCAGCAGCAGGGAGGAAGATGGTGGAAGAGTAAGACACGGAGATCACCTTCCTCCCCACAGATACATCAGAAATTCATCTACACGTGGAACAACTCCTACAGAACACCTACTGAACGATGACAGAAGACCTCAGACTCCCCAAAAGGCAAGAAACTCCCCACATACCTGGGTAGGGCAAAAGAAAAAAAGAATAAACAGAAACAAAAGGATAGGGAAGGGACCTGCACCAGTGGGAGGGAGCCGTGAAGGAGGAAAGGTTCCACACACTAGAAGGCCCTTCACGGGCGGAGACTGTGGGTGGCGGAGGGGGAAATCTTCAGAGTAGCAGAGGAGATCACAGCAACAGGGGTGTGGAGGGCAAAGCGGAGAGATTCTGGCACAGAGGATCGGTACCCTCAGGCACACACCAGCCCGAGAGGCTTGTCTGCTCGGCCGCCGGGGCAGGTGGGGCTGGGAGCTGAGGCTCGGGTATCGGGTTTCAGTCGGAGCACAGGGAGAGGACTGGGGCTGGTGGCAGGAAGAGAGCCTGAAGGGGTTAGTGCACCATGGCTAACCCGGAGGGAGTCTGCGGAAAAAGTCTCGAGCTGTGTTTCGTGGTGCGCAAGGAGAGGTCATTAAGAGAGCTGCTTAAAGAAGCTCCAGAGACAGACGCGAGCCACGGCTAAAGGCACAGACACCGGAGATGGGCGTGGGATGCTGGAGTTCCTGCTACTGCAGCCACAAGGCCTGTGTGCGAGCGCAGGTCACTGTCCACCCCGCCTTCCGGGGAGGCTGTGCAGCCCGCCACTGCTGGGGTCCCGGGACCCTGGGATGGCTTCCCCAGGAAAGTGCACGGAGCCACCTTGGGCTGCTGCAACATCACGCCAGCCTCTGCTGCCGCAGGCCCGCCCCGCACTGCGTGCCCCTCGCTCCCCTCTGCCTGAGTGAGCCAGAGACCCCGAATCAGCGGCTCCTTTAAACCCGTCCTGTCTGAGCGAAGCACGGACACCCTTCGGTGACCTACGTGCAGAGGCGGGGCCAGGTCCAAGGCTGAGACCGGGGAGCTGTGAGAGCAGAGAAGAGACAGGGAAATCTCTCTGTGCAGCCTCAGAGGCAGCGGATTAAAGCTCCACGGTCCACTTGATGTGCCCTGTGTCTGTGGAGTGCATGAATGGACAGAGAATCATCCCAAATTGAGGAGGTGGACTTTGAGGGCAAGATTTAAGACTTTTTCCCCTTTCCCTCTTTTTACAACAAACTATCCCAAATTAAGGATGTGGACTTTGAGAGCTAGATTTCAGACTTTTTCCCCTTTTCCTCTTTTTACAACGAATTATCCCAAATTGAGGAGGTGGACTTTGAGAGCAAGATTTTCGATTTTTTTCCCTGTTCTCTTTTTGTGAATTTGTATGTGTATGCTTCTGTGTGAGATTTGCTCTGTATAGCTTGACTTCCACCATATGTCCCAGGGTTCTATCTGTCCGTTTTTTTTCAATAATTACATTTTAATTTTAATAATGCTACTATATTTTATACATTATTCTATTTTACTTTACCTGATTTTTTTCATACCTTCCCTTCCTCCCACCCTCCTTCCCTCCTGTCTTTCTTTCCTTCTCTCTTTCTTTCTTTCTTTCTTTCCTCCCTCCCTCCCTCCCTCCCTTCTTCCTTGCACTCTTTCTATTCCATTCCTTCCTTCCTCCATTGTTCCTTTCACTCTTTCTTTTCCTTTCCTTCTTTCCTCCATTGTTCCTTTCACTATTTCTTTCTTTCCTTCCTCCCTCCCTCCTTTCTTTCTTTCTTTCCATCCTTCCTCCCTCCCTCTCTCCTTTCTTTCTTTCTTTCTTTCTTTCTTTCTTTCTTTCTTCCTTCCTTCCTTCCTTCCTTCCTTTCTATCCTTCTTCCTTTCTTTCTCTCTCTCTTTCTTCTTCTACTAATTCTTTCTTTCTACTTTTTCTCCCTTCAATTCTGAGCCGGGTAGATGAAAGGCTCTTGGTGCTGCAGCCAGGAGTCAGTGCTGTGCCTCTGAAGTGGGAGAGCCAACTTCAGGACACAGGTCCACAAGAGACCTCCCAGCTCCACATAATATCAAGTGGCAAAAATCTCCCAGAGATCTCCATCTGAACACCAGCAGCCAGCATCAGTCAACGAACAGCAAGCTACAGTGCTGGTCACCCTATGCCAAGCAACTAGCAAGACAGGAACACAACCCCACCCATTAGCAGAGAGGCTGCCTAAAAACATAATAAGGCCAAAGGCACCATAAAACACACCACCAGAAGAGGACCTGTCCACCAGAAAGACAAGATTGAGACTCAACCACCAGAACACAGGCACTAGTCCACCCACACCAGGAAGCCTACACAACCTACTGAAACAACCTTAGCCACTGGGGACAGACAACAAACACAATGGGAACTACGAACCTGCAGCCTGCAAAAAGGAGACCCCACACACAGTAACATAAGCAAAATGAGAAGACAGAAAAACACACAGCAGGTGAAGGAGCAAGATAAAAACCTACCAGACCTAACAAATGAAGAGGTAATAGACAGTCTACCTGAAAAAGAATTCAGAATAATGATAGTAAAGCTGATCCAAGATTCTATTTCCAAGATCCAAAATCTTGGAAATAGAATAGACAAAATGCAAGAAACAGTTAACAAGGACCTAGAAGAACTAAAGATGAATCAAGCATCGATTAAAAACACAATAAATGAAATGAAAAGTACTCTAGATGGGATCAATAGCAGAATAACTGAGGGAGAAGAACGGATAAGTGAGGTGGAAGATAAAATAGTGGAAATAACTACTGCAGAGCAAAATAAAGAAAAAAGAATGTAAAGAATAGAGGACAGTCTCAGAGACCTCTGGGACAACACTAAACGCACCAACATTCGAATTATAGGGGTTCCAGAAGAAGAAGAGAAAAAGAAAGGGACTGAGAAAATATTTGAAGATATTATAGTTGAAAACTTCCCTAATATGGGAAAGGAAATAGTTAATCAAGTCCAGGAGGCACAGAGAGTGCGATACAGAATAAATCCAAGGAAAAATATGCCAAGACACATATTAATCAAACTGTCAAAAATTAAACACAAAGAAACCATAATAAAAGCCACAAGGGAAAAACAACAAATAACACACAAGGGAATCGCCATCAGGTTAACAGCTGATCTCTCAGCAGAAACTCTACAAGCCAGAAGGGAGTGGCAGGACATAATTAAAGTGATGAAGGAGAAAAACCTGCAACCAAGATTACTCTACCCAGCAAGGATCTCATTCAGATTTGATGGAGAAATTAAAACCTTCACAGACAAGCAAAAGCTGAGAGAGTTTAGCACCACCAAACCAGCTTTACAACAAATGCTAAAGGAACTTCTCTAGGCAAGAAACACAACAAAAGGAAAATACCTACAATAACGAACCCAAAGCAATTAAGGAAATGGGAATAGGAACATACATACCAATAATTACCTTAAATGTAAATGGACTAAATGCTCCCACCAAAAGAGACAGGTTGGCTGAATGGATACAAAAACAAGACATATTTATATGCTGTCTACAAGAGACCCATTTAAGACTTAGAGACACATACAGATTGAAAGTAAGGGGATGAAAAAGATATTCCATGCAAATGGAAATCAAAAGAAAGCTGGAGTAGCAATTCTCATATAAGACAAAATAGACTTTAAAAGAAAGACTACTAGAAGAGACAAAGAAGGACACTACATAATAATCAAGGGATTGATCCAGGAAGAAGATATAACAATTGTAAATAATTATGCACCCAACATAGGAGCACCTCAATACATAAGGCAAATACTAACAGCCATAAAAGGGGAAATCGACAGTAACACACTCATAGTAGGGGACTTTAACACCCCACTTTCACCAGTGGACAGATCATCCAAAATGAAAATAAATAAGGAAACACAAGCTTTAAATGCTACATTAAACAAGATGGACTTAATGGATATTTATTGGACATTCCATCCAAAAACAACAGAATACACATTTTTCCCAAGTACTCATGGAACATTCTCCAGGATAGATCATATCTTGGGTCACAAATCAAGCCTTGGTAAATTTAAGAAAATTGAAATTGTATCAAGTATCTTTTCCGACCACAATGCTGTGAGAGTAGACATCAATTACAAGAAAAGATCTGTAAAAAATACAAACACATGGAGGCTAAAAAATACACTACTCAATAACGAAGTGATCACTGAGGAAATCAAAGAGGAAATAAAAAATAATACCTAGAAACAAATGACAATGGAGACACGACGACCCAAAACCTATGGGACGCAGCAAAAGCAGTTCTAAGGGGGAAGTATATAGCAATACAATACCACCTTAAGAAACCGGAAACATCTCGAGTAAACAACCTGACCCTGTACCTAAAGCAATTAGAGAAAGAAGAACAAAAATCCCCCAAAGTTAGCAGAAGAAAAGAAATCATAAAGATCAGATTAGAAATAAATGAAAAAGAATTGAAGGAAACGATAGCAAAGATCAATAAAACTAAAAGCT
Source organism: Mesoplodon bidens (assembly GCF_964165515.1). Classification (NCBI taxonomy): domain Eukaryota; kingdom Metazoa; phylum Chordata; class Mammalia; order Artiodactyla; family Ziphiidae; genus Mesoplodon; species Mesoplodon bidens. The sequence continues at coordinate 374,796 of NW_027671391.1, forward strand.
GTTTCTTTGAGAAGATAAACAAAATTGACAAACCATTAGCCCGACTCATCGAGAAAAAAGGGAGAAGACTCAAATCAATAGAATTAGAATTGAAAAAGGAGAGGTAACAACTGACACTACAGAAATAAAAAAGATCATGAGAGATTACTACAAGCAACTCTATGCCAATAAAATGGATAACTTGGAAGAAATGGACAAACTCTTAGAAATGCACAACCTGCCAAGACTGACTCAGGATGAAATAGAAAATATGAATACACCAATCACAAGCACTGAAATTCAAACTGTGATTAAAAATCTTCCAACAAACAAAAGCCCATGACCAGATGGCTTCACAGGCGAATTCTATCAAGCATTTAGAGAAGAGCTAACACCTATCCTTCTCAAACTCTTCCAAAATATAGCAGAGGGAGGAGCACTCCCAAACTCATTCTACGCGGCCACCATCACCTTGATACCAAAACCAGGCAAGGATGTCTCAAAGAAAGAAATCTACAGGCCAATATCACTGATGAACATAGATGCAAAAATCCTCAACAAAATACTAGCAAACAGAGTCCAGCAGCACATTAAAAGGATCATACACCATGATCAAGTGGGGTTTATTTCAGGAATGCAAGGATTCTTCAATATACACAAATCAATTAATGTGATACACCATATTAACAAATTGAAGAAGAAAAACCATATGATCATCTCAATAGATGCAGAGAAAGCTTTTGACAAAATTCAACACCCATTTATGATAAAAACCCTGCAGAAAGTAGGCATAGAGGGAACTTTCCTCAACATAATAAAGGCCATATAGGACAAACCCACAGCCAACATCATCCTCAATGGTGAAAAACTGAAACCATTTCCACTAAGATCAGGAATAAGACAAGGCTGCCCACTCTCACCACTCTTATTCAACTTAGTTTTGGAAGTTTTAGCCACAACAATCAGAGAAGAAAAGGAAATAAAAGGAATCCAAATTGGAAAAGAAGTAAAGCTGTCACTGTTTGCAGATGACATGATACTATACATAGAGAATCCTAAAGAGGCTACCAGAAAATTACTAGAGCTAATCAATGAATTTGGTAAAGTAGCAGGATACAAAATTAATGCACAGAAATCTCTGGCATGCCTGTACACTAATGATGAACAATCTGAAAGTGAAATCAAGAAAACACTCCCATTTACCATTGCAACAAAGAGAATAAAATATCTAGGAATAAACCTACCTAAGGAGACAAAAGACCTGTATGCAGAAAATTATAAGACACTCATGAAAGAAATTAAAGATGATACAAATAGATGGAGAAATATACCATGCTCCTGGATTGGAACAGTCAATAATGTGAAAATGACTCTACTACCGAAAGCAATCTACAGATTCAATGCAATCCCTATGAAACTACCACTGGCATTTTTCACAGAACTAGAACAAAAAATTTCACAATTTGTTTGGAAAAACAAAAGATCCCGAATAGTGAAAGCAATCTTGAGAATGAAAAATGGAGCTGGAGGTATCAAGCTCCCTGACTTCAGACTATACTACAAAGCCACAGTAATCAAGACAGTGTGGTACTGGCACAAAAACAGAAATATAGATCAATGGAACAGGATAGAAAGCCCAGATATGAACCCACGCACATATGGTCAACTTATCTTTGATAAAGGAGGCAGGAATGTACAGTGGAGAAAGGGACAGTCTCTTCAATAAGTGGTGCTGGGAAAATTGGACAGGGACATGTAAAAGTATGAGATTAGATCATTTCCTAACACCATACACAAAAATAAGCTCAAAATGGATTAAAGACCTAAATGTAAGGCCAGAAACTATCAAACTCTTAGAGGAAAACATAGGCAGAGCACTCTATGAAATAAATCACAGCAAGATCCTTTTTGACACACTTCCTAGAGAAATGGAAATAAAAACAAAGATAAACAAATGGTCTCTAATGAAACTTCAAAGGTTTTGCACAGCAAAGGAAACCATAAACAAGACCAAAAGACAACTCTCAGAATGGGAGAAAATATTTGCAAATGAAGCAACTGAAAAAGGATTAATTTCCAAAATTTGTAAATAGCTCATGCAGCTCAATAGCAAAAAAACAAACAACCCAATCCAAAAATGGGCAGAAGACTTAAATAGGCACTTCTCCAAAGAAGATACACAGACTGCCAACAAACACATGAAAGAATGCTCAACCTCATTAATCATTAGAGAAATGAAAGTCAAAACTAAAATGAGATATCTTCTCACACCAGTCAGAATGGCCATCATCAAGAAATATAGAAACAATAAAAGCTGGAGAGGGTGTGGAGAAAAGGGAACACTCTTGCACTGCTGGTGGGAGTGTGAATTGGTACAGCCACTATGGAGAACGGTATGGAGGTTCCTTAAAAAACTAAAAATAGAACTACCATATGACCCAGCAATCCCACTACTTGGCATATACCCTGAGAAAACCATAATTCAAAAAGAGACATGTACCAGGGCTTCCCTGGTGGCGCAGTGGTTGAGAGTCCACCTGCCGATGCAGGGGACACGGGTTCGTGCCCCTATCCCGGAAGATCCCACATGCCGCGGAGCGGCTGGGCCCGCGAGCCGTGGCCGCGGACCCTGTGTGTCCGGAGCCTGTGCTCCGCAACGGGAGAGGCCACAGCAGTGAGAGGCCCGCGTACAGCGAAAAAAAAAAAAAAAAAAAAAAAAAAAAAAAAGAGAGACATGTACCAAAATGTTCATAGCAGCCCTACTTACAATAGCCCGGAGATGGAAACAACCTAAGTGTCCATCATTGGATGAATGGGTAAAGAAGATGTGGCACATATATACAATGGAATGTTACTCAGCCATAAAAAGAAATGAAATTGAGCTATTTGTAATGAGGTGGATGGACCTAGAGTCTGTCATACAGAGTGAAGTAAGTCAGAAAGAGAAAGACAATAACTGTATGCTGACACATATATATGGAATTTAAGAAAAAAAATGTCATGAAGAACATAGGGGTAAGACAGGAATAAAGACACAGACCTACTAGAGAATGGACTTGAGGATATGGGGAGGGGGAAGGGTGAGCTGTAACAAAGTGAAAGAGAGGCATGGGCATATATACACTACCAAACGTAAGGTAGATAGCTAGTGGGAAGCAGCCGCATAGCACAGGGAGATCAGCTTGCTGCTTTGTGACCGCCTGGAGGGGTGGGAGAGGGAGGGTGGGAGGGAGACACAAAAGGGAGGAGAGGGCTTCCCTGGTGGTGCGGTGGTTGAGAGTCCGCCTGCCGATGCAGGGGATATGGGTTCGTGCCCCGGTCTGGGAGGATCCCACATGCCGCGGAGCGGCTGGGCCCGTGAGCCATGGCCGCTGAGCCTGCGCGTCCGGAGCCTGTGCTCCGCAACGGGAGGGGCCACAACAGTGGGAGGCCCGCGTACCATAAAAAAAAAAAAAAAAAAAAAAAAAAAAAAAAAAAAAAAAAAAAAAAGGGAGGAGATATGGGAACATATGTATATGTATAACTGATTAAATTTGTTATAAAGCAAAAAAACCAGATTTGAACTTTTAAAGATTCCAGCTTACTTGTAAGGTTCTAAGGGTCAGCTCCTCTACATTGTTCCTGGCGTAAGGCTTAGTTCACCGTATAGCAATGTATATATTGACATATTTTCCCCTCGAATTTCTGTGATTCCCTGCATCTCACCTTTCTTTGCAGACAAGCCATTTGAAATACCCTTAATTATTTCACAGCCAATAAGTCGTTGAACTAATGTGTATTTTTTAGGGAAATCTTCTTATATAATTAGGCAGAAAATCTGACCTGCCATAGTTTTCAAAACAACATAATTTCACTCTTCTCAATGATTAATCAGTTGTATTACACAACTTTGAGTATATAGCTTTATCAAAGACATGTACTTTAAAAATGTTTTAGAGATCCTACCAGTCTTTGAAAACATCCTTGTTCCTTGTTTCAGTTCAAGTTTTATGTATATATTCTGCCTTGCACCTGATTATTCCAACATCTGATGGATGGCCTTGGGAATCTAATTCTGGTATTGATTGTTTTTGCTGATTGTCTCCCCTTGTAGCTGATTTCTTCATTATTGTGTAAATTTAGATCATGAGCTCATGTTTAGCTAAACAGCTGACTATGTAAGAGGCTTAGGTGTGAATGCTCGTAAGCTTCACCAGAAAGTCGGCAAAGATATAATTGTGTCCCTCCAATGAGTTGCACACAAGGACCACGTTTTCTAGAAGTGTCGGTCCAATACTCCCTCTAGAGGCAGGGGACTCAGACAGGGCAGTTTTGCGGCCCATGATCTGGGGCAGGGGCACTGGGGGACTGTGGCCCGGGCAGGAGACTCTCCGCGTCTGTCCCAGGTAGCCATCTGCCTGCAAACTTCAGTCACCTGGCAGGAAGCTACGATGCCCAGACCTATGGTAAGCTGTGCAGCCAGGTGTACTGCGCAGACAGGTTCCACACACACTTCAAGTAAGAGGGCGGCCTGAGTAGAAAGGTGACAGTTTGGGCAGCTGTGCAGACAAAGAAGGCGCCCTTTGGCCTGGGAATAAATGCTTGTGACACCTCACTGGGCCTTCCGGGCTCTGTGGGTGCTGCCCTGTGCCCCTTGCTCCACTGCCATTTGTTCAGTCACAGCAGAGATGGCCACACCCACACCCTTAGTGAGAGCCGTGTTACAATCTCCCTCACCCCGCCCCTTCTCCGCAGGTTACCATGGACTACAGATGCTGCCTTCTGAGGCCAGGGCGTTCCGAGAATGCCAAGGTCAGAAATGATGACCTTAAATGATTTCCTCTTGTGTCCGTTTTGGTAAACTTTAGGAGCTAGGAAATGGTCCCCTTTACAGAAATGTTCAAATTTACTGGCATTTCATATCTTCTCTGCTATAACATTGTCCTGACTCTTTCTGTATATTCTTTACATATCTTTTTGTTTTCCTTTATCAAAGTGTGTCTTTTAAATCTTTTCAAAGTATATTCTTTGGAGTTACTAAATCACCTCAATTTTATACGTTTTCTGTTGTATTAAGTTCTGTTCATCACTTTATTTATCTTTTTTCTATGTTCTCAGGGTTTATTGTTTTGATCTTCTGATATCAATTTAATCACTTGTTAATTCATTATAATAAATATTTTCTACTTATAAAGATTAGAACTTTTAAAGATTCCAGGTTACTTGTAATTTTCTAAGGATCAGGTCCACTATATTGTTGCTGGCCTAAGCCTTAGTTCACCATAGAGCAATGTATATATTGACATATTTTCCCCTCGACTTTCTGGGATTCCGTACATCTCACCTTTCTTTGCGGACAAGCCATTTGAAATACCCTTAACTTATTTCACAGCAAATAGGTCTTTGAAATAATGTGTATTTTTTAGATAAATCTTATATATTTAGGAAGAAAATCTGACCTGCCATAGTTTTCAAAACAGCATAATTTCACTCTTCTCAATGATGAATCTGTTGTATTACACAACCTTTGATTATTTAGCTTTATCAATGACGTGTACTTTAAAAATGTTTTAGAGATCCTTCCAGTCTTTGAAAACGTCCTTGTTCCTTGTTTCAGTTCGAGTTATGTGTACACTTTCTGCTTTGCACCTGATTATTCCAACATCTGATGGATGGCCTTGGGAATCTAATTCTGGTATTGATTGTTTTTGCTGATTGTCTCCCCTTGTAGCTGATTTCTTCATTATTGTGTAAATTTAGATCATGAGCTCATGTTTAGCTAAACAGCTGACCTTGTAAGAGGCTTAGGTGTGAACACTGGTAAGTTTCAGCAGAAAGTCGGGAAAGATTTATTTGTGTCCCTGCAATGAGCTGCCCACGAGGACCCCGTTTTATAGAAGTGTTGGTCCAGTATTCCCTGTTGTGGCTAGGGACACATACAGGGCTGCTTGGCGTCCCCCGATCAGGGGCAGGGGAAGTGGGCGACCTGTGGGCCGAGCAGGATCCTCTCCGCGTGTGTCCCAGGGACCCATCTGCCTGCGAACTTCGGTCACCTGGCAGGAAGCTACGATGCCCAGACCTATGGTTAGCTGTGCAGCGAGGTGTACTGTGCAGACAGGTTCCACACACACTTCAAGTAACAGGGCGACCTGAGTGGAAAGGTGGGAGTTTGGGCAGCTGTGCAGACAAAGAAGGCGCCCTTTGGCCTGGGCTTAAATGCTTGTGACACCCCACTGGGCCTTATATGATTTCCTCTTGTGTCAGTTTTGGTAAAGTTTAGTAGCTAGGAAATGGTCCCCTTTACCGAAATGTTCAAATTTACTGGCATTTCATATATTCTCTGCTATAACATTGTACTGATTCTTTCTGTATATTCTTTACTTATGTTTTTGTTTTCCTTAATCAAAGTGTGTCTTTTAAATCTTTTCAAAAAATATTCTTTGTACTTACTATATCACCTGAATTTTATACGTTTTCTGTTGTATTAAGTTCTACTCATATCTTTATTTATCTTTTTTCTATGTTCTCAGGTTTTATTGGTTTGGTCTTCTGATGTCAATTAAAACACTTGGTTATTCCTTTTAATAAATCTTTTTACTTATAAAGATTTGAACTTTTGAAGATTCCAGCTTACTTGTAAGTTTCTAAGGTCAGGTCCTCTACTTTCTTGCTGGCCAAAGGCTTAGTTCAACATATAGCAAAGTATATATTGAACTATTTTCCCCTCGACTTTCTGTGGTTCCCTATATCTCACCTTTCTTTGCAGACAAGTCATTTGAAATACCCTTAATGTATTTCACAGCCAATAAGTCTTGAAATAATGGGTATTTTTTAGAGAAATCTACTTATATAATTAGGCAGCAAATCTGACCTGCCATTGTTTTCAAAACAGCATAATTTCACTCTTCTCAATGATTAATGTGTTTTATTACACAACTTTTGAGTATTTAGCTTTATCAACGACATATACTTTAAAAAGGTTTTAGAGATCCTACCAGTCTTTGGGAACATCCTTGTTCCTTTATTCAGTTCCCGTTTTATGTATATTTCCTGCCTTGCACCTGATTATTCCAACATCTGATGGATGGCCTTGGGAATCTAATTCTGGTATTGATTGTTTTTGCTGATTGTCTCCCCTTGTAGCTGATTTCTTCATTATTGTTTAAATTTAGATCATGAGCTCATGTTTAGCTATACAGCTGACACTGTAAGAGGCTTAGGTGTGAACGCTCGTAATTTTCAGCAGAAAGTTGGCAAAGATTTATGTGTGTCCCTCAAATTAGTTGCCCGCCAGACCCAGTTTTATAGAAGTGTTGGTCCAATATACCCTCCAGAGGCTAGGGATTCAGACAGGCCTGCTTGGCGGCCCGCGATCTGGGGCAGGGGCAGTGGGCGGCCTGTGGCCCTGGCAGGAGCCTCAGAGCGTGTGTCCCAGGGACCCATCTGCCTGCGAACTTCGGTCACCTGGCAGGAAGCTACGATGCCCAGACCTATGGTTAGCTTTACAGCGAGGTGTACTGTGCAGACAGGTTCCACACACACTTCAAGTAAGAGGGCGGCCTGAGTGGAAAGGTGACAGTTTGGGCAGCTGTGCAGACACAGAAGGCGCCCTGTGGCATTGGCCTAAATGCTTTTGAAACCCACTGGGCCTGCCGGGCACTGAGGGCCCTGCCCTAGACCTCCTGCTCACCTGCCCTTTGTTCAGTCACATCAGAGATTGCCACACCCACTTCCTCAGTTATGGCAGGTTTCCAACCTGCCTCAGCTCATCCCCCTCTCCGCAGGTTACCATGGACTACAGATGCTGCACTCTGAGGCCAGGGCGTTCTGAGAATGCCAAAGGCAGACATGATGACCTTAAATGATTTCCTTTTGTGTCAGATTTGGTAAACTTTAGGAGCTAGGAAATGGTCCCCTTTACAGAAATGTTCAAATTTACTGCTATTTCATATTTTCTCTGCTATAACATTGTCCTGATTCTTTCTGTATATTCTTTACTTATGTTATTTTTTCCTTGATCAAAGTGTGTCTTTTAAATCTTTTCAAAGAATATTCTTTGGACTTACAAAATCACCTCAATTTTATACGTTTTCTGTTGTATTAAGTTCTGCTCATATCTTTATTTACCTTTTTTCCATGTTCTCAGGGTTTATTGTTTTGATCTTCTGATGTCAATTAAAATACATGGTTATTCATTTTAATAATTTTTTACTTATAAAGATTTGAACTTTTGAAGATTCCAGCTTACATGTAAGTTGCTAAGGGTCATGTCCTCTACATTGTTGCTGGCCTAAGGCTTAGTTCACCCTATAGCAATGTATATATTGACATATTTTCCCCTCGACTTTCTGTGATTCCCTATATCTCAACTTTCTTTGCAGACAAGCCATTTGAAATACCCTTAACTTATTTCACAGCAAATAGGTCTTTGAAATAATGTGTATTTTTTAGATAAATCTTATATATTTAGGAAGAAAATCTGACCTGCCATAGTTTTCAAAACAGCATAATTTCACTCTTCTCAATGATGAATCTGTTGTATTACACAACCTTTGATTATTTAGCTTTATCAATGACGTGTACTTTAAAAATGTTTTAGAGATCCTTCCAGTCTTTGAAAACGTCCTTGTTCCTTGTTTCAGTTCGAGTTATGTGTACACTTTCTGCTTTGCACCTGATTATTCCAACATCTGATGGATGGCCTTGGGAATCTAATTCTGGTATTGATTGTTTTTGCTGATTGTCTCCCCTTGTAGCTGATTTCTTCATTATTGTGTAAATTTAGATCATGAGCTCATGTTTAGCTAAACAGCTGACCTTGTAAGAGGCTTAGGTGTGAACACTGGTAAGTTTCAGCAGAAAGTCGGGAAAGATTTATTTGTGTCCCTGCAATGAGCTGCCCACGAGGACCCCGTTTTATAGAAGTGTTGGTCCAGTATTCCCTGTTGTGGCTAGGGACACATACAGGGCTGCTTGGCGTCCCCCGATCAGGGGCAGGGGAAGTGGGCGACCTGTGGGCCGAGCAGGATCCTCTCCGCGTGTGTCCCAGGGACCCATCTGCCTGCGAACTTCGGTCACCTGGCAGGAAGCTACGATGCCCAGACCTATGGTTAGCTGTGCAGCGAGGTGTACTGTGCAGACAGGTTCCACACACACTTCAAGTAACAGGGCGACCTGAGTGGAAAGGTGGGAGTTTGGGCAGCTGTGCAGACAAAGAAGGCGCCCTTTGGCCTGGGCTTAAATGCTTGTGACACCCCACTGGGCCTTATATGATTTCCTCTTGTGTCAGTTTTGGTAAAGTTTAGTAGCTAGGAAATGGTCCCCTTTACTGAAATGTTCAAATTTACTGGCATTTCATATATTCTCTGCTATAACATTGTACTGATTCTTTCTGTATATTCTTTACTTATGTTTTTGTTTTCCTTAATCAAAGTGTGTCTTTTAAATCTTTTCAAAAAATATTCTTTGTACTTACTATATCACCTGAATTTTATACGTTTTCTGTTGTATTAAGTTCTACTCATATCTTTATTTATCTTTTTTCTATGTTCTCAGGTTTTATTGGTTTGGTCTTCTGATGTCAATTAAAACACTTGGTTATTCCTTTTAATAAATCTTTTTACTTATAAAGATTTGAACTTTTGAAGATTCCAGCTTACTTGTAAGTTTCTAAGGTCAGGTCCTCTACTTTCTTGCTGGCCAAAGGCTTAGTTCAACATATAGCAAAGTATATATTGAACTATTTTCCCCTCAACTTTCTGTGGTTCCCTATATCTCACCTTTCTTTGCAGACAAGTCATTTGAAATACCCTTAATGTATTTCACAGCCAATAAGTCTTGAAATAATGTGTATTTTTTAGAGAAATCTACTTATATATTTAGGCAGAAAATCTGACCTGCCATTGTTTTCAAAACAGCATAAATTCACTCTTCTCAATGATTAATGTGTTTTATTACACAACTTTTGAGTATTTAGCTTTATCAACGACATATACTTTAAAAAGGTTTTAGAGATCCTACCAGTCTTTGGGAACATCCTTGTTCCTTTATTCAGTTCCCGTTTTATGTATATTTCCTGCCTTGCACCTGATTATTCCAACATCTGATGGATGGCCTTGGGAATCTAATTCTGGTATTGATTGTTTTTGCTGATTGTCTCCCCTTGTAGCTGATTTCTTCATTATTGTTTAAATTTAGATCATGAGCTCATGTTTAGCTATACAGCTGACACTGTAAGAGGCTTAGGTGTGAACGCTCGTAATTTTCAGCAGAAAGTTGGCAAAGATTTATGTGTGTCCCTCAAATTAGTTGCCCGCCAGACCCAGTTTTATAGAAGTGTTGGTCCAATATACCCTCCAGAGGCTAGGGATTCAGACAGGCCTGCTTGGCGGCCCGCGATCTGGGGCAGGGGCAGTGGGCGGCCTGTGGCCCTGGCAGGAGCCTCAGAGCGTGTGTCCCAGGGACCCATCTGCCTGCGAACTTCGGTCACCTGGCAGGAAGCTACGATGCCCAGACCTATGGTTAGCTTTACAGCGAGGTGTACTGTGCAGACAGGTTCCACACACACTTCAAGTAAGAGGGCGGCCTGAGTGGAAAGGTGACAGTTTGGGCAGCTGTGCAGACACAGAAGGCGCCCTGTGGTATTGGCCTAAATGCTTTTGAAACCACACTGGGCCTGCCGGGCACTGAGGGCCCTGCCCTAGACCTCCTGCTCCCCTGCCCTTTGTTCAGTCACATCAGAGATGGCCACACCCACTTCCTCAGTTACGGCAGTTTTCCAACCTTCCTCAGCTCCTCCCCCTCTCCGCAGGTTACCATGGACTACAGATGCTGCACTCTGAGGCCAGGGCGTTCTGAGAATGCCAAAGGCAGACATGATGACCTTAAATGATTTCCTTTTGTGTCAGATTTGGTAAACTTTAGGAGCTAGGAAATGGTCCCCTTTACAGAAATGTTCAAATTTACTGCTATTTCATATTTTCTCTGCTATAACATTGTCCTGATTCTTTCTGTATATTCTTTACTTATGTTATTTTTTCCTTAATCAAAGTGTGTCTTTTAAATCTTTTCAAAGAATATTCTTTGGACTTACAAAATCACCTCAATTTTATACGTTTTCTGTTGTATTAAGTTCTGCTCATATCTTTATTTACCTTTTTTCCATGTTCTCAGGGTTTATTGTTTTGATCTTCTGATGTCAATTAAAATACTTGGTTATTCATTTTAATAATTTTTTACTTATAAAGATTTGAACTTTTGAAGATTCCAGCTTACATGTAAGTTGCTAAGGGTCAGGTCCTCTACATTGTTGCTGGCCTAAGGCTTAGTTCACCCTATAGCAATGTATATATTGACATATTTTCCCCTCGACTTTCTGTGATTCCCTATATCTCAACTTTCTTTGCAGACAAGCCATTTGAAATACCCTTAACTTATTTCATTGCCAATAAGTCTTTGAAATAATGTGTATATTTAGCGAAATCTTCTTATATAATTAGGCAGAAAATCTCACGTGCCATAGTTTTCAAAACAGCATAATTTCACTCTTCTCAATGATTAATCTGTTGTACTACACAACCTTTGAGTATTTAGCTTTTTCAATGACATGTACTTTAAAAATGTTTTATAGATCCTTCCAGTCTTTGAAAACATTCTTGTTCCTTGTTTCAGTTCCAGTTTTATGTATATATTTGTGCCTTTCACCTGATTATTCCAACATATGATGGATGGCCTTGGGAATCTAATTCTGGTAGTGATTGTTTTTGCTGATTGTCTCCCCTTTTAGCTGATTTTTTCATTATTGTGTAAATTTACATCATGAGCTCATGTTTAGCTAAACAGCTGACCTTGTAAGGGGCTTAGGTGTGAACGCTCATAAATTTCCGCAGAAAGTCGGCAATGATTTATTTGTGTCCCTCTAATGAGTTGCCCAGGAGGACCCCATTTTCTACAAGTGTTGGTCAAATACTCCCTCTAGAGGCAGTGGACACAGACTGCGCTCCTAGGCGGTCCCCGATCTGGGGCAGGGGTAGTAGTGTGGCCTGTGGCCCGAGCAGGACCCTCTCTGCGTGTGACCCAGGGACCCATTTGCCTGCGAATTTAGGTCTCCTGACAGGAAGCCACGAGGCCCTGACCTATGGTTAGCTGTGCAGCGAGGTGTACTACGTGGACACGTTCCACATACACTTCAAGTAAGAGGGCGGCCTGAGTGGAAAGGTGAGAGTTTGGGCAGCTGTGCAGACTAAGAAGGCACCCTTTGGCCTGGGCCTTCATGCTTGTGACACAACACTGGGTCTGTCAGGCTCTGAGGTCCCTGCCCTGGGCCCCCTGCTCCACTGCCATTTGTCCAGTCACAGCAGAGATGGCCACACCCACTCCCTCAGTGAGGGCCGTGTTACAATCTCCCTCACCCCGCCCCTTCTCCGCAGGTTACCATGGACTACAGATGCTGCCTTCTGAGGCCAGGGCGTTCCGAGAATGCCAAGGTCAGAAATGATGACCTTAAATGATTTCCTCTTGTGTCAGTTTTGGTAAACGTTAGGAGCTAGGAAATGGTCCCCTTTACAGAAATGTTCAAATTTACTGGCATTTCATATATTCTCTGCTATAACATTGTCCTGACTCTTTCTGTATATTCTTTACATATCTTTTTGTTTTCCTTTATCAAAGTGTGTCTTTTAAATCTTTTCAAAGTATATTCTTTGGAGTTACTAAATCACCTCAATTTTATACGTTTTCTGTTGTATTAAGTTCTGTTCATCACTTTATTTATCTTTTTTCTATGTTCTCAGGGTTTATTGTTTTGATCTTCTGATATCAATTTAATCACTTGTTAATTCATTATAATAAATACTTTCTACTTATAAAGATTAGAACTTTTAAAGATTCCAGGTTACTTGTAATTTTCTAAGGATCAGGTCCACTATATTGTTGCTGGCCTAAGCCTTAGTTCACCATAGAGCAATGTATATATTGACATATTTTCCCCTCGACTTTCTGTGATTCCGTACATCTCACCTTTCTTTGCGGACAAGCCTTTTGAAATACCCTTACTTATTTCACAGCAAATAAGTCTTTGATATAATGTGTATTTTTTAGATAAATCTTCTTATATAATTAGGAAGAAAATCTGACCTGCCATAGTTTTCAAAACAGCATAATTTCACTCTTCTCAATGATGAATCTGTTGTATTACACAACCTTTGATTATTTAGCTTTATCAATGACGTGTACTTTAAAAAGGCTTTAGAGATCCTACCAGTCTTTGAAAACATCCTTGTTCCTTGTTTCAGTTCGAGTTTTATGTATATATTCTGCCTTGCACCTGGTTATTCCAACATCTGATGGATGGCCTTGGGAATCTAATTCTGGTATTGATTGTTTTTGCTGATTGTCTCCCCTTGGAGCTGATTTCTTCATTATTGTGTAAATTTAGATCATGAGCTCATATTTAGCTAAACAGCTGACCTTGTAACAGGCTTATTTGTGAACTCTCGTAAGTTTCAGCAGAAATTCGGCAAAGATTTATTTGTGTCCCTTAAATGAGTTGCCCACAAGGACCCCGTTTTCTAGAAGTGTTGGTCCAATACCTCCTCTAGAGGCAGGGGACTCAGACAGGGTTGCTTTGTGGCCTCCGATCGGGGTCAGGGGCTGTGGGCAGCCTGTGGCCCGGGCAGGAGCCTCTACTTGTGTGTCCCAAGTACACATCTGCCTGCAAACTTTGGTCACCTGGCAGGAAGCGACGATGCCCAGACCTATGGTTAGCTGTGCAGCGAGGTGTACTGTGCGGACAGGCTCCACACACACTTCAAGTAAGAGGGCGGCCTGAGTGGAAAGGTGAGAGTTTGGGCAGCTGTGCACACAAAGAAGGCGCCCTTTGGCCTGGGCCAAAATGCTTTAGACACCCCACTGGGCCTGCCGGGCTCTGAGGGCCCTGCCCTGGGCCCCCTGTTCTCCTGCCCTATGTTCAGTCACAGCACAGATGGCCACACCCACTCCCTCAGCGAGGGCAGTGTTCTAACCTCCCTCAGCCCCGCCCCCACTCCGCAGGTTACCATGGACTACAGATGCTGCATTCTGAGGCCAGGGCGTTCTGAGAATGCCAATGGGAGACATGATGACCTTAAATGATTTCCTTTTGTGTCAGTTTTGGTAAACTTTAAGAGCTAGGTAATGTTCCCCTTTACAGAAATGTTCAAATTTACTGCTATTTCATATTTTCTCTGCTATAACATTGTCCTGATTCTTTCTGTATATTCTTTACTTATGTTTTTGTTATCCTTAATCAAAGTGTGTCTTTTAAATCTTTTCAAAGAATATTCTTTGGACTTACTACATCACCTGAAATTTATACGTTTTCTGTTGTATTAAGTTCTGCTCATATCTTTATTTATCTTTTTTCTATGTTCTCAGGGCTTATTGGTTTGATCTTCTGATGTCAATTAAAACACTTGGTTATTCATTTTAATAAATATTTTTACTTATAAAGATTTGAGCTTTTGAAGATTCCAACTTACTTGTAACTTTCTAATGGTCAGGTTCTGTTCATTGTTGCTGGCCTGAGTCTTAGTTCAACATAGAGCAATGTATATATTGACATATTTTCCCTTCGAATTTCTGGGATTCCCTACATCTCACCTTTCTTTGCAGACATGCCATTTGAAATACCCTTAACTTATTTCACAGCCAATAAGTCTTTGAAATAATGTGTATTTTTTAGATAAATCTTCTTATATAATTAGGCAGAAAATCTGACCTGCCATAATTTTCAAAACAGCATAATTTCACTCTTCCCAATGATTAATCTGTTGTATTACACATCCTTTGACTATTTAGCTTTATCAATGACATGTACTTTAAAAATATTTTAGAGAGCCTACTAGTCTTTGAAAACATCCTTGTTCCTTGTTTCAGTTCGAGTTTAATGTATATTTCCTGCCTTGCACCTGATTATTCCAACATCTGATGGATGGCCTTGGGAATCTAATTCTGGTATGGATTGTTTTTGCTGATTGTCTCCCCTTGTAGCTGATTTCTTCATTATTGTGTAAATTTAGATCATGAGCTCATGTTTAGCTAAACAGCTGACCTTGTAAGAGGCTTAGGTGCGAACACTGGTAAGTTTCAGCAGAAATTCGGGAAAGATTTATTTGTGTCCTTGCAATGAGCTGCCCGCGAGGACCCCGTTTTATAGAAGTGTTGGTCCAGTATTCCCTGTTGTGGCTAGGGAAACATACAGGGCTGCTTGGCGTCCCCCGATCAGGGGCAGGGGATGTGGGCGACCTTTGGGCCGAGCAGGAGCCTCACAGCGTGTGTCCCAGGTACCCATCTGCCTGCGAACTTCGGTCACCTGGCAGGAAGCTACGATGCCCAGACCTATGGTTAGCTGTGCAGCGAGGTGTACTGTGCAGACAGGTTCCACACATACTTCAAGTAACAGGGCGGCCTGAGTGGAAAGGTGGGAGTTTGGGCAGCTGTGCAGACAAAGAAGGCGCCCTTTGGCCTGGGCTTAAATGCTTGTGACACCCCACTGGGCCTTATATGATTTCCTCTTGTGTCAGTTTTGGTTAAGTTTAGTAGCTAGGAAATGGTCCCCTTTACTGAAATGTTCAAATTTACTGGCATTTCATATATTCTCTGCTATAACATCGTACTGATTCTTTCTGTATATTCTTTACTTATGTTTTTGTATTCCTTAATCAAAGTGTGTCTTTTAAATCTTTTCAAAAAATATTCTTTGTACTTACTATATCACCTCAATTTTATACGTTTTCTGTTGTATTAAATTCTGCTCATATCTTTATTTATCTTTTTTCTATGTTCTCAGGTTTTATTGGTTTGGTCTTCTGATGTCAATTAAAACACTTGGTTATTCCTTTTAATAAATCTTTTTACTTATAAAGATTTGAACTTTTGAAGATTCCAGCTTACTTGTAAGTTTCTAAGGCCAGGTCCTCTACTTTCTTGCTGGCCAAAGGCTTAGTTCAACATATAGCAAAGTATATATTGAACTATTTTCCCCTCGACTTTCTGTGGTTCCCTATATCTCACCTTTCTTTGCAGACAAGTCATTTGAAATACGCTTAACGTATTTCACAGCCAATAAGTCTTGAAATAATGTGTATT
This sequence comes from Mesoplodon bidens, assembly GCF_964165515.1. NCBI lineage: Eukaryota > Metazoa > Chordata > Mammalia > Artiodactyla > Ziphiidae > Mesoplodon > Mesoplodon bidens. Next base: position 390,879 of record NW_027671391.1, read on the forward strand.
TTGTAGAGAAATCTACTTATATAATTAGGCAGCAAATCTGACCTGCCATTGTTTTCAAAACAGCATAATTTCACTCTTCTCAATGATTAATGTGTTGTATTACACAACTTTTGAGTATTTAGCTTTATCAATGACATATACTTTAAAAAGGTTTTAGAGATCCTACCAGTCTTTGGGAACATCCTTGTTCCTTTATTCAGTTCCCGTTTTATATATATTTCCTGCCTTGCACCTGATTATTCCAACATCTGATGGATGGCCTTGGGAATCTAATTCTGGTATTGATTGTTTCAGATGATTGTCTCCCCTTGTAGGTGATTTCTTCATTTTTGTGTAAATTTAGGTCATGAGCTCATGTTTAGCTATACAGCTGACACTGTAAGAGGCTTAGGTGTGAACGCTCATACGTTTCAGCAGAAAGTTGGCAAAGATTTATGTGTGTCCCTCCAATGAGTTGCCCGCGAGACCCCGTTTTAAGAAGTGTTGGTCCAATATACCCTCCAGAGGCTAGGGATTCAGACAGGCCTGCTTGGCGGCCCCCGATCTGGGGCAGGGGCAGTGGGCGGCCTGTGGCCCTGGCAGGAGCCTCACAGCGTGTGTCCCAGGGACCCATCTGCCTGCGAACTTCGGTCACCTGGCAGGAAGCTACGATGCCCAGACCTATGGTTAGCTTTGCAGCGAGGTGTACTATGCAGACAGGTTCCACACACACTTCAAGTAAGAGGGCGGCCTGAGTGGAAAGGTGACAGTTTGGGCAGCTCTGCACACAAAGAAGGCGCCCTTTGGCCTTGGCCTAAATGCTTGTGAAACCACACTGGGCCTGCCGGGCTCTGAGGGCCCGGCCCTTGTCCTCCTGCTCCCCTGCCCTTTGTTCAGTCACATCAGAGATGGCCACACCCACTTCCTCAGTGACGACAGTTTTCCAACCTGCCTCAGTTCCTTCCCCTCTCCGCAGGTTACCATGGACTACAGATGCTGCATTCTGAGGCCAGGGCGTTCTGAGAATGACAAAGGCAGACATGATGACCTTAAATGATTTCCTTTTGTGTCAGATTTGGTAAACTTTAGGAGCTAGGAAATGGTCCCCTTTACAGAAATGTTCAAATTTACTGCTATTTCATATTTTCTCTGCTATAACATTGTCCTGATTCTTTCTGTATATTCTTTACTTATGTTTTTTTTTTTCCTTAATCAAAGTGTGTCTTTTAAATCTTTTCAAAGAATATTCTTTGGACTTACTAAATCACCTCAATATTATACGTTTTCTGTTGTATTAAGTTCTGCTCATATCTTTATTTATCTTTTTTCCATGTTCTCAGGGTTTATTGTTTTGATCTTCTGATGTCAATTAAAACACTTGGTTATTCATTTTAATAAATTTTTCCTTATAAAGATTTGAACTTTTGAAGATTCCAGCTTACATGTAAGTTGCTAAGGGTCAGGTCCTCTACATTGTTGCTGGCCTAAGGCTTAGTTCACCCTATAGCAATGTATATATTGACATATTTTCCCCTCGACTTTCTGTGATTCCTTACATCTCACCTTTCTTTGCAGACAAGCCATTTGAAATACCCTTAACTTATTTCACTGCCAATAATCTTTTAAATAATGTGTATATTTAGCGAAATCTTCTTATATAATTAGGCAGAAAATCTCACGTGCCATAGTTTTCCAAACAGCATAATTTCACTCTTCTCAAAGATTAATCTGTTGTATTACACAACCTTTGAGTATTTAGCTTTTTCAATGACATGTACTTTAAAAATGTTTTATAGATCCTTCCAGTCTTTGAAAACATTCTTGTTCCTTGTTTCAGTTCCAGTTTTATGTATATATTTGTGCCTTTCACCTGATTATTCCAACATATGATGGATGGCCTTGGGAATCTAATTCTGGTAGTGATTGTTTTTGCTGATTGTCTCCCCTTTTAGCTGATTTTTTCATTATTGTGTAAATTTACATCATGAGCTCATGTTTAGCTAAACAGCTGACCTTGTAAGGGGCTTAGGTGTGAACGCTCATAAATTTCCGCAGAAAGTCGGCAATGATTTATTTGTGTCCCTCTAATGAGTTGCCCAGGAGGACCCCATTTTCTACAAGTGTTGGTCAAATACTCCCTCTAGAGGCAGTGGACACAGACTGCGCTCCTAGGCGGTCCCCGATCTGGGGCAGGGGTAGTAGTGTGGCCTGTGGCCCGAGCAGGACCCTCTCTGCGTGTGACCCAGGGACCCATTTGCCTGCGAATTTAGGTCTCCTGACAGGAAGCCACGAGGCCCTGACCTATGGTTAGCTGTGCAGCGAGGTGTACTACGTGGACACGTTCCACAGACACTTCAAGTAAGAGGGCGGCCTGAGTGGAAATGTGAGAGTTTGGGCAGCTGTGCAGACTAAGAAGGCACCCTTTGGCCTGGGCCTTCATGCTTGTGACACAACACTGGGTCTGTCAGGCTCTGAGGTCCCTGCCCTGGGCCCCCTGCTCCACTGCCATTTGTCCAGTCACAGCAGAGATGGCCACACCCACTCCCTCAGTGAGGGCCGTGTTACAATCTCCCTCACCCCGCCCCTTCTCCGCAGGTTACCATGGACTACAGATGCTGCCTTCTGAGGCCAGGGCGTTCCGAGAATGCCAAGGTCAGAAATGATGACCTTAAATGATTTCCTCTTGTGTCCGTTTTGGTAAACTTTAGGAGCTAGGAAATGGTCCCCTTTACAGAAATGTTCAAATTTACTGGCATTTCATATATTCTCTGCTATAACATTGTCCTGACTCTTTCTGTATATTCTTTACATATCTTTTTGTTTTCCTTTATCAAAGTGTGTCTTTTAAATCTTTTCAAAGTTTATTCTTTGGAGTTACTAAATCACCTCAATTTTATACGTTTTCTGTTGTATTAAGTTCTGTTCATCACTTTATTTATCTTTTTTCTATGTTCTCAGGGTTTATTGTTTTGATCTTCTGATATCAATTTAATCACTTGTTAATTCATTATAATAAATACTTTCTACTTATAAAGATTAGAACTTTTAAAGATTCCAGGTTACTTGTAATTTTCTAAGGATCAGGTCCACTATATTGTTGCTGGCCTAAGCCTTAGTTCACCATAGAGCAATGTATATATTGACATATTTTCCCCTCGACTTTCTGTGATTCCGTACATCTCACCTTTCTTTGCGGACAAGCCTTTTGAAATACCCTTACTTATTTCACAGCAAATAAGTCTTTGATATAATGTGTATTTTTTAGATAAATCTTCTTATATAATTAGGAAGAAAATCTGACCTGCCATAGTTTTCAAAACAGCATAATTTCACTCTTCTCAATGATGAATCTGTTGTATTACACAACCTTTAATTATTTAGCTTTATCAATGACGTGTACTTTAAAAAGGCTTTAGAGATCCTACCAGTCTTTGAAAACATCCTTGTTCCTTGTTTCAGTTCGAGTTTTATGTATATATTCTGCCTTGCACCTGGTTATTCCAACATCTGATGGATGGCCTTGGGAATCTAATTCTGGTATTGATTGTTTTTGCTGATTGTCTCCCCTTGGAGCTGATTTCTTCATTATTGTGTAAATTTAGATCATGAGCTCATATTTAGCTAAACAGCTGACCTTGTAACAGGCTTATTTGTGAACTCTCGTAAGTTTCAGCAGAAATTCGGCAAAGATTTATTTGTGTCCCTTAAATGAGTTGCCCACAAGGACCCCGTTTTCTAGAAGTGTTGGTCCAATACCTCCTCTAGAGGCAGGGGACTCAGACAGGGTTGCTTTGTGGCCTCCGATCGGGGTCAGGGGCTGTGGGCAGCCTGTGGCCCGGGCAGGAGCCTCTACTTGTGTGTCCCAAGTACACATCTGCCTGCAAACTTTGGTCACCTGGCAGGAAGCGACGATGCCCAGACCTATGGTTAGCTGTGCAGCGAGGTGTACTGTGCGGACAGGCTCCACACACACTTCAAGTAAGAGGACGGCCTGAGTGGAAAGGTGAGAGTTTGGGCAGCTGTGCACACAAAGAAGGCGCCCTTTGGCCTGGGCCAAAATGCTTTAGACACCCCACTGGGCCTGCCGGGCTCTGAGGGCCCTGCCCTGGGCCCCCTGTTCTCCTGCCCTATGTTCAGTCACAGCACAGATGGCCACACCCACTCCCTCAGCGAGGGCAGTGTTCTAACCTCCCTCAGCCCCGCCCCCACTCCGCAGGTTACCATGGACTACAGATGCTGCATTCTGAGGCCAGGGCGTTCTGAGAATGCCAATGGGAGACATGATGACCATAAATGATTTCCTTTTGTGTCAGTTTTGGTAAACTTTAAGAGCTAGGTAATGTTCCCCTTTACAGAAATGTTCAAATTTACTGCTATTTCATATTTTCTCTGCTATAACATTGTCCTGATTCTTTCTGTATATTCTTTACTTATGTTTTTGTTATCCTTAATCAAAGTGTGTCTTTTAAATCTTTTCAAAGAATATTCTTTGGACTTACTAAATCACCTGAAATTTATACGTTTTCTGTTGTATTAAGTTCTGCTCATATCTTTATTTATCTTTTTCTATGTTCTCACGGTTTATTGGTTTGATCTTCTGATGTCAATTAAAACACTTGGATATTCATTTTAATAAATATTTTAACTTATAAAGATTTGAGCTTTTGAAGATTCCAAATTACTTGTAACTTTCTAATGGTCAGGTTCTGTTCATTGTTGCTGGCCTGAGTCTTAGTTCAACATAGAGCAATGTATATATTGACATATTTTCCCTTCGAATTTCTGGGATTCCCTACATCTCACCTTTCTTTGCAGACATGCCGTTTGAAATACCCTTAACTTATTTCACAGCCAATAAGTCTTTGAAATAATGTGTATTTTTTAGATAAATCTTCTTATATAATTAGGCAGAAAATCTGACCTGCCATAAATTTCAAAACAGCATAATTTCACTCTTCCCAATGATTAATCTGTTGTATTACACATCCTTTGACTATTTAGCTTTATCAATGACATGTACTTTAAAAATATTTTAGAGAGCCTACTAGTCTTTGAAAACATCCTTGTTCCTTGTTTCAGTTCGAGTTTAATGTATATTTCCTGCCTTGCACCTGATTATTCCAACATCTGATGGATGGCCTTGGGAATCTAATTCTGGTATGGATTGTTTTTGCTGATTGTCTCCCCTTGTAGCTGATTTCTTCATTATTGTGTAAATTTAGATCATGAGCTCATGTTTAGCTAAACAGCTGACCTTGTAAGAGGCTTAGGTGCGAACACTGGTAAGTTTCAGCAGAAATTCGGGAAAGATTTATTTGTGTCCTTGCAATGAGCTGCCCGCGAGGACCCCGTTTTATAGAAGTGTTGGTCCAGTATTCCCTGTTGTGGCTAGGGAAACATACAGGGCTGCTTGGCGTCCCCCGATCAGGGGCAGGGGAAGTGGGCGACCTTTGGGCCGAGCAGGAGCCTCACAGCGTGTGTCCCAGGTACCCATCTGCCTGCGAACTTCGGTCACCTGGCAGGAAGCTACGATGCCCAGACCTATGGTTAGCTGTGCAGCGAGGTGTACTGTGCAGACAGGTTCCACACATACTTCAAGTAACAGGGCGTCCTGAGTGGAAAGGTGGGAGTTTGGGCAGCTGTGCAGACAAAGAAGGCGCCCTTTGGCCTGGGCTTAAATGCTTGTGACACCCCACTGGGCCTTATATGATTTCCTCTTGTGTCAGTTTTGGTTAAGTTTAGTAGCTAGGAAATGGTCCCCTTTACTGAAATGTTCAAATTTACTGGCATTTCATATATTCTCTGCTATAACATCGTACTGATTCTTTCTGTATATTCTTTACTTATGTTTTTGTTTTCCTTAATCAAAGTGTGTCTTTTAAATCTTTTCAAAAAATATTCTTTGTACTTACTATATCACCTGAATTTTATACGTTTTCTGTTGTATTAAGTTCTCCTCATATCTTTATTTATCTTTTTTCTATGTTCTCAGGTTTTATTGGTTTGGTCTTCTGATGTCAATTAAAACACTTGGTTATTCCTTTTAATAAATCTTTTTACTTATAAAGATTTGAACTTTTGAAGATTCCAGCTTACTTGTAAGTTTCTAAGGCCAGGTCCTCTACTTTCTTGCTGGCCAAAGGCTTAGTTCAACATATAGCAAAGTATATATTGAACTATTTTCCCCTCGACTTTCTGTGGTTCCCTATATCTCACCTTTCTTTGCAGACAAGTCATTTGAAATACGCTTAACGTATTTCACAGCCAATAAGTCTTGAAATAATGTGTATTTTTTAGAGAAATCTACTTATATAATTAGGCAGCAAATCTGACCTGCCATTGTTTTCAAAACAGCATAATTTCACTCTTCTCAATGATTAATGTGTTGTATTACACAACTTTTGAGTATTTAGCTTTATCAATGACATATACTTTAAAAAGGTTTTAGAGATCCTACCAGTCTTTGGGAACATCCTTGTTCCTTTATTCAGTTCCAGTTTTATGTATATTTCCTGCCTTGCACCTGATTATTCCAACATCTGATGGATGGCCTTGGGAATCTAATTCTGGTATTGATTGTTTCAGATGATTGTCTCCCCTTGTAGGTGATTTCTTCATTATTGTGTAAATTTAGATCATGAGCTCATGTTTAGCTATACAGCTGACACTGTAAGAGGCTTAGGTGTGAACGCTCATACGTTTCAGCAGAAAGTTGGCAAATATTTATGTGTGTCCCTCCAATGAGTTGCCCGCGAGACCCCGTTTTAAGAAGTGTTGGTCTAATATACGCTCCAGAGGGTAGGAATTCAGACAGGCCTGCTTGGCGGCCCCCGATCTGGGGCAGGGGCAGTGGGCGGCCTGTGGCCCTGGCAGGAGCCTCACAGCGTGTGTCCCAGGGACCCATCTGCCTGCGAACTTCGGTCACCTGGCAGGAAGCTACGATGCCCAAACCTATGGTTAGCTTTGCAGCGAGGTGTACTATGCAGACAGGTTCCACACACACTTCAAGTAAGAGGGCGGCCTGAGTGGAAAGGTGACAGTTTGGGCAGCTCTGCACACAAAGAAGGCGCCCTTTGGCCTTGGCCTAAATGCTTGTGAAACCACACTGGGCCTGCCGGGCTCTGAGGGCCTGGCCCTTGTCCTCCTGCTCCCCTGCCCTTTGTTCAGTCACATCAGAGATGGCCACACCCACTTCCTCAGTGACGACAGTTTTCCAACCTGCCTCAGTTCCTTCCCCTCTCCGCAGGTTACCATGGACTACAGATGCTGCATTCTGAGGCCAGGGCGTTCTGAGAATGACAAAGGCAGACATGATGACCTTAAATGATTTCCTTTTGTGTCAGATTTGGTAAACTTTAGGAGCTAGGAAATGGTCCCCTTTACAGAAATGTTCAAATTTACTGCTATTTCATATTTTCTCTGCTATAACATTGTCCTGATTCTTTCTGTATATTCTTTACTTATGTTTTTTTTTTTTCCTTAATCAAAGTGTGTCTTTTAAATCTTTTCAAAGAATATTCTTTGGCCTTACTAAATCACCTCAATATTATACGTTTTCTGTTGTATTAAGTTCTGCTCATATCTTTATTTATCTTTTTTCCATGTTCTCAGGGTTTATTGTTTTGATCTTCTGATGTCAATTAAAACACTTGGTTATTCATTTTAATAAATTTTTCCTTATAAAGATTTGAACTTTTGAAGATTCCAGCTTACATGTAAGTTGCTATGGGTCAGGTCCTCTACATTGTTGCTGGCCTAAGGCTTAGTTCACCCTATAGCAATGTATATATTGACATATTTTCCCCTCGACTTTCTGTGATTCCTTACATCTCACCTTTCTTTGCAGACAAGCCATTTGAAATACCCTTAACTTATTTCACTGCCAATAATCTTTTAAATAATGTGTATATTTAGCGAAATCTTCTTATATAATTAGGCAGAAAATCTCACGTGCCATAGTTTTCCAAACAGCATAATTTCACTCTTCTCAAAGATTAATCTGTTGTATTACACAACCTTTGAGTATTTAGCTTTTTCAATGACATGTACTTTAAAAATGTTTTATAGATCCTTCCAGTCTTTGAAAACATTCTTGTTCCTTGTTTCAGTTCCAGTTTTATGTATATATTTGTGCCTTTCACCTGATTATTCCAACATATGATGGATGGCCTTGGGAATCTAATTCTGGTAGTGATTGTTTTTGCTGATTGTCTCCCCTTTTAGCTGATTTTTTCATTATTGTGTAAATTTACATCATGAGCTCATGTTTAGCTAAACAGCTGACCTTGTAAGGGGCTTAGGTGTGAACGCTCATAAATTTCCGCAGAAAGTCGGCAATGATTTATTTGTGTCCCTCTAGTGAGTTGCCCAGGAGGACCCCATTTTCTACAAGTGTTGGTCAAATACTCCCTCTAGAGGCAGTGGACACAGACTGCGCTCCTAGGCGGTCCCCGATCTGGGGCAGGGGTAGTAGTGTGGCCTGTGGCCCGAGCAGGAGCCTCTCTGCGTGTGACCCAGGGACCCATTTGCCTGCGAATTTAGGTCTCCTGACAGGAAGCCACGAGGCCCTGACCTATGGTTAGCTGTGCAGCGAGGTGTACTACGTGGACACGTTCCACAGACACTTCAAGTAAGAGGGCGGCCTGAGTGGAAAGGTGAGAGTTTGGGCAGCTGTGCAGACTAAGAAGGCACCCTTTGGCCTGGGCCTTCATGCTTGTGACACAACACTGGGTCTGTCAGGCTCTGAGGTCCCTGCCCTGGGCCCCCTGCTCCACTGCCATTTGTCCAGTCACAGCAGAGATGGCCACACCCACTCCCTCAGTGAGGGCCGTGTTACAATCTCCCTCACCCCGCCCCTTCTCCGCAGGTTACCATGGACTACAGATGCTGCCTTCTGAGGCCAGGGCGTTCCGAGAATGCCAAGGTCAGAAATGATGACCTTAAATGATTTCCTCTTGTGTCCGTTTTGGTAAACGTTAGGAGCTAGGAAATGGTCCCCTTTACAGAAATGTTCAAATTTACTGGCATTTCATATATTCTCTGCTATAACATTGTCCTGACTCTTTCTGTATATTCTTTACATATCTTTTTGTTTTCCTTTATCAAAGTGTGTCTTTTAAATCTTTTCAAAGTATATTCTTTGGAGTTACTAAATCACCTCAATTTTATACGTTTTCTGTTGTATTAAGTTCTGTTCATCACTTTATTTATCTTTTTTCTATGTTCTCAGGGTTTATTGTTTTGATCTTCTGATATCAATTTAATCACTTGTTAATTCATTATAATAAATACTTTCTACTTATAAAGATTAGAACTTTTAAAGATTCCAGGTTACTTGTAATTTTCTAAGGATCAGGTCCACTATATTGTTGCTGGCCTAAGCCTTAGTTCACCATAGAGCAATGTATATATTGACATATTTTCCCCTCGACTTTCTGTGATTCCGTACATCTCACCTTTCTTTGCGGACAAGCCTTTTGAAATACCCTTACTTATTTCACAGCAAATAAGTCTTTGATATAATGTGTATTTTTTAGATAAATCTTCTTATATAATTAGGAAGAAAATCTGACCTGCCATAGTTTTCAAAACAGCATAATTTCACTCTTCTCAATGATGAATCTGTTGTATTACACAACCTTTGATTATTTAGCTTTATCAATGACGTGTACTTTAAAAAGGCTTTAGAGATCCTACCAGTCTTTGAAAACATCCTTGTTCCTTGTTTCAGTTCGAGTTTTATGTATATATTCTGCCTTGCACCTGGTTATTCCAACATCTGATGGATGGCCTTGGGAATCTAATTCTGGTATTGATTGTTTTTGCTGATTGTCTCCCCTTGGAGCTGATTTCTTCATTATTGTGTAAATTTAGATCATGAGCTCATATTTAGCTAAACAGCTGACCTTGTAACAGGCTTATTTGTGAACTCTCGTAAGTTTCAGCAGAAATTCGGCAAAGATTTATTTGTGTCCCTTAAATGAGTTGCCCACAAGGACCCCGTTTTCTAGAAGTGTTGGTCCAATACCTCCTCTAGAGGCAGGGGACTCAGACAGGGTTGCTTTGTGGCCTCCGATCGGGGTCAGGGGCTGTGGGCAGCCTGTGGCCCGGGCAGGAGCCTCTACTTGTGTGTCCCAAGTACACATCTGCCTGCAAACTTTGGTCACCTGGCAGGAAGCGACGATGCCCAGACCTATGGTTAGCTGTGCAGCGAGGTGTACTGTGCGGACAGGCTCCACACACACTTCAAGTAAGAGGGCGGCCTGAGTGGAAAGGTGAGAGTTTGGGCAGCTGTGCACACAAAGAAGGCGCCCTTTGGCCTGGGCCAAAATGCTTTAGACACCCCACTGGGCCTGCCGGGCTCTGAGGGCCCTGCCCTGGGCCCCCTGTTCTCCTGCCCTATGTTCAGTCACAGCACAGATGGCCACACCCACTCCCTCAGCGAGGGCAGTGTTCTAACCTCCCTCAGCCCCGCCCCCACTCCGCAGGTTACCATGGACTACAGATGCTGCATTCTGAGGCCAGGGCGTTCTGAGAATGCCAATGGGAGACATGATGACCTTAAATGATTTCCTTTTGTGTCAGTTTTGGTAAACTTTAAGAGCTAGGTAATGTTCCCCTTTACAGAAATGTTCAAATTTACTGCTATTTCATATTTTCTCTGCTATAACATTGTCCTGATTCTTTCTGTATATTCTTTACTTATGTTTTTGTTATCCTTAATCAAAGTGTGTCTTTTAAATCTTTTCAAAGAATATTCTTTGGACTTACTACATCACCTGAAATTTATACGTTTTCTGTTGTATTAAGTTCTGCTCATATCTTTATTTATCTTTTTTCTATGTTCTCAGGGTTTATTGGTTTGATCTTCTGATGTCAATTAAAACACTTGGTTATTCATTTTAATAAATATTTTTACTTATAAAGATTTGAGCTTTTGAAGATTCCAACTTACTTGTAACTTTCTAATGGTCAGGTTCTGTTCATTGTTGCTGGCCTGAGTCTTAGTTCAACATAGAGCAATGTATATATTGACATATTTTCCCTTCGAATTTCTGGGATTCCCTACATCTCACCTTTCTTTGCAGACATGCCATTTGAAATACCCTTAACTTATTTCACAGCCAATAAGTCTTTGAAATAATGTGTATTTTTTAGATAAATCTTCTTATATAATTAGGCAGAAAATCTGACCTGCCATAATTTTCAAAACAGCATAATTTCACTCTTCCCAATGATTAATCTGTTGTATTACACATCCTTTGACTATTTAGCTTTATCAATGACATGTACTTTAAAAATATTTTAGAGAGCCTACTAGTCTTTGAAAACATCCTTGTTCCTTGTTTCAGTTCGAGTTTTATGTATATTTCCTGCCTTGCACCTGATTATTCCAACATCTGATGGATGGCCTTGGGAATCTAATTCTGGTATGGATTGTTTTTGCTGATTGTCTCCCCTTGTAGCTGATTTCTTCATTATTGTGTAAATTTAGATCATGAGCTCATGTTTAGCTAAACAGCTGACCTTGTAAGAGGCTTAGGTGCGAACACTGGTAAGTTTCAGCAGAAAGTCGGGAAAGATTTATTTGTGTCCTTGCAATGAGCTGCCCGCGAGGAACCCGTTTTATAGAAGTGTTGGTCCAGTATTCCCTGTTGTGGCTAGGGAAACATACAGGGCTGCTTGGCGTCCCCCGATCAGGGGCAGGGGAAGTGGGCGACCTTTGGGCCGAGCAGAAGCCTCACAGCGTGTGTCCCAGGTACCCATCTGCCTGCGAACTTCGGTCACCTGGCAGGAAGCTACGATGCCCAGACCTATGGTTAGCTGTGCAGCGAGGTGTACTGTGCAGACAGGTTCCACACATACTTCAAGTAACAGGGCGGCCTGAGTGGAAAGGTGGGAGTTTGGGCAGCTGTGCAGACAAAGAAGGCGCCCTTTGGCCTGGGCTTAAATGCTTGTGACACCCCACTGGGCCTTATATGATTTCCTCTTGTGTCAGTTTTGGTTAAGTTTAGTAGCTAGGAAATGGTCCCCTTTACTGAAATGTTCAAATTTACTGGCATTTCATATATTCTCTGCTATAACATCGTACTGATTCTTTCTGTATATTCTTTACTTATGTTTTTGTATTCCTTAATCAAAGTGTGTCTTTTAAATCTTTTCAAAAAATATTCTTTGTACTTACTATATCACCTCAATTTTATACGTTTTCTGTTGTATTAAGTTCTGCTCATATCTTTATTTATCTTTTTTCTATGTTCTCAGGTTTTATTGGTTTGGTCTTCTGATGTCAATTAAAACACTTGGTTATTCCTTTTAATAAATCTTTTTACTTATAAAGATTTGAACTTTTGAAGATTCCAGCTTACTTGTAAGTTTCTAAGGCCAGGTCCTCTACTTTCTTGCTGGCCAAAGGCTTAGTTCAACATATAGCAAAGTATATATTGAACTATTTTCCCCTCGACTTTCTGTGGTTCCCTATATCTCACCTTTCTTTGCAGACAAGTCATTTGAAATACGCTTAACGTATTTCACAGCCAATAAGTCTTGAAATAATGTGTATTTTTTAGAGAAATCTACTTATATAATTAGGCAGCAAATCTGACCTGCCATTGTTTTCAAAACAGCATAATTTCACTCTTCTCAATGATTAATGTGTTGTATTACACAACTTTTGAGTATTTAGCTTTATCAATGACATATACTTTAAAAAGGTTTTAGAGATCCTACCAGTCTTTGGGAACATCCTTGTTCCTTTATTCAGTTCCAGTTTTATGTATATTTCCTGCCTTGCACCTGATTATTCCAACATCTGATGGATGGCCTTGGGAATCTAATTCTGGTATTGATTGTTTCAGATGATTGTCTCCCCTTGTAGGTGATTTCTTCATTATTGTGTAAATTTAGATCATGAGCTCATGTTTAGCTATACAGCTGACACTGTAAGAGGCTTAGGTGTGAACGCTCATACGTTTCAGCAGAAAGTTGGCAAAGATTTATGTGTGTCCCTCCAATGAGTTGCCCGCGAGACCCCGTTTTAAGAAGTGTTGGTCCAATATACCCTCCAGAGGCTAGGGATTCAGACAGGCCTGTTTGGCGGCCCCCGATCTGGGGCAGGGGCAGTGGGCGGCCTGTGGCCCTGGCAGGAGCCTCACAGCGTGTGTCCCAGGGACCCATCTGCCTGCGAACTTCGGTCACCTGGCAGGAAGCTACGATGCCCAGACCTATGGTTAGCTTTGCAGCGAGGTGTACTATGCAGACAGGTTCCACACACACTTCAAGTAAGAGGGCGGCCTGAGTGGAAAGGTGACAGTTTGGGCAGCTCTGCACACAAAGAAGGCGCCCTTTGGCCTGGGCCAAAATGCTTTAGACACCCCACTGGGCCTGCCGGGCTCTGAGGGCCCTGCCCTGGGCCCCCTGTTCTCCTGCCCTATGTTCAGTCACAGCACAGATGGCCACACCCACTCCCTCAGCGAGGGCAGTGTTCTAACCTCCCTCAGCCCCGCCCCCACTCCGCAGGTTACCATGGACTACAGATGCTGCATTCTGAGGCCAGGGCGTTCTGAGAATGCCAATGGGAGACATGATGACCTTAAATGATTTCCTTTTGTGTCAGTTTTGGTAAACTTTAAGAGCTAGGTAATGTTCCCCTTTACAGAAATGTTCAAATTTACTGCTATTTCATATTTTCTCTGCTATAACATTGTCCTGATTCTTTCTGTATATTCTTTACTTATGTTTTTGTTATCCTTAATCAAAGTGTGTCTTTTAAATCTTTTCAAAGAATATTCTTTGGACTTACTAAATCACCTGAAATTTATACGTTTTCTGTTGTATTAAGTTCTGCTCATATCTTTATTTATCTTTTTTCTATGTTCTCAGGGTTTATTGGTTTGATCTTCTGATGTCAATTAAAACACTTGGTTATTCATTTTAATAAATATTTTTACTTATAAAGATTTGAGCTTTTGAAGATTCCAACTTACTTGTAACTTTCTAATGGTCAGGTTCTGTTCATTGTTGCTGGCCTGAGTCTTAGTTCAACATAGAGCAATGTATATATTGACATATTTTCCCTTCGAATTTCTGGGATTCCCTACATCTCACCTTTCTTTGCAGACATGCCATTTGAAATACCCTTAACTTATTTCACAGCCAATAAGTCTTTGAAATAATGTGTATTTTTTAGATAAATCTTCTTATATAATTAGGCAGAAAATCTGACCTGCCATAATTTTCAAAACAGCATAATTTCACTCTTCCCAATGATTAATCTGTTGTATTACACATCCTTTGACTATTTAGCTTTATCAATGACATGTACTTTAAAAATATTTTAGAGAGCCTACTAGTCTTTGAAAACATCCTTGTTCCTTGTTTCAGTTCGAGTTTTATGTATATTTCCTGCCTTGCACCTGATTATTCCAACATCTGATGGATGGCCTTGGGAATCTAATTCTGGTATGGATTGTTTTTGCTGATTGTCTCCCCTTGTAGCTGATTTCTTCATTATTGTGTAAATTTAGATCATGAGCTCATGTTTAGCTAAACAGCTGACCTTGTAAGAGGCTTAGGTGCGAACACTGGTAAGTTTCAGCAGAAAGTCGGGAAAGATTTATTTGTGTCCTTGCAATGAGCTGCCCGCGAGGAACCCGTTTTATAGAAGTGTTGGTCCAGTATTCCCTGTTGTGGCTAGGGAAACATACAGGGCTGCTTGGCGTCCCCCGATCAGGGGCAGGGGAAGTGGGCGACCTTTGGGCCGAGCAGAAGCCTCACAGCGTGTGTCCCAGGTACCCATCTGCCTGCGAACTTCGGTCACCTGGCAGGAAGCTACGATGCCCAGACCTATGGTTAGCTGTGCAGCGAGGTGTACTGTGCAGACAGGTTCCACACATACTTCAAGTAACAGGGCGGCCTGAGTGGAAAGGTGGGAGTTTGGGCAGCTGTGCAGACAAAGAAGGCGCCCTTTGGCCTGGGCTTAAATGCTTGTGACACCCCACTGGGCCTTATATGATTTCCTCTTGTGTCAGTTTTGGTTAAGTTTAGTAGCTAGGAAATGGTCCCCTTTACTGAAATGTTCAAATTTACTGGCATTTCATATATTCTCTGCTATAACATCGTACTGATTCTTTCTGTATATTCTTTACTTATGTTTTTGTATTCCTTAATCAAAGTGTGTCTTTTAAATCTTTTCAAAAAATATTCTTTGTACTTACTATATCACCTCAATTTTATACGTTTTCTGTTGTATTAAGTTCTGCTCATATCTTTATTTATCTTTTTTCTATGTTCTCAGGTTTTATTGGTTTGGTCTTCTGATGTCAATTAAAACACTTGGTTATTCCTTTTAATAAATCTTTTTACTTATAAAGATTTGAACTTTTGAAGATTCCAGCTTACTTGTAAGTTTCTAAGGCCAGGTCCTCTACTTTCTTGCTGGCCAAAGGCTTAGTTCAACATATAGCAAAGTATATATTGAACTATTTTCCCCTCGACTTTCTGTGGTTCCCTATATCTCACCTTTCTTTGCAGACAAGTCATTTGAAATACGCTTAACGTATTTCACAGCCAATAAGTCTTGAAATAATGTGTATTTTTTAGAGAAATCTACTTATATAATTAGGCAGCAAATCTGACCTGCCATTGTTTTCAAAACAGCATAATTTCACTCTTCTCAATGATTAATGTGTTGTATTACACAACTTTTGAGTATTTAGCTTTATCAATGACATATACTTTAAAAAGGTTTTAGAGATCCTACCAGTCTTTGGGAACATCCTTGTTCCTTTATTCAGTTCCAGTTTTATGTATATTTCCTGCCTTGCACCTGATTATTCCAACATCTGATGGATGGCCTTGGGAATCTAATTCTGGTATTGATTGTTTCAGATGATTGTCTCCCCTTGTAGGTGATTTCTTCATTATTGTGTAAATTTAGATCATGAGCTCATGTTTAGCTATACAGCTGACACTGTAAGAGGCTTAGGTGTGAACGCTCATACGTTTCAGCAGAAAGTTGGCAAAGATTTATGTGTGTCCCTCCAATGAGTTGCCCGCGAGACCCCGTTTTAAGAAGTGTTGGTCCAATATACCCTCCAGAGGCTAGGGATTCAGACAGGCCTGCTTGGCGGCCCCCGATCTGGGGCAGGGGCAGTGGGCGGCCTGTGGCCCTGGCAGGAGCCTCACAGCGTGTGTCCCAGGGACCCATCTGCCTGCGAACTTCGGTCACCTGGCAGGAAGCTACGATGCCCAGACCTATGGTTAGCTTTGCAGCGAGGTGTACTATGCAGACAGGTTCCACACACACTTCAAGTAAGAGGGCGGCCTGAGTGGAAAGGTGACAGTTTGGGCAGCTCTGCACACAAAGAAGGCGCCCTTTGGCCTTGGCCTAAATGCTTGTGAAACCACACTGGGCCTGCCGGGCTCTGAGGGCCCGGCCCTTGTCCTCCTGCTCCCCTGCCCTTTGTTCAGTCACATCAGAGATGGCCACACCCACTTCCTCAGTGACGACAGTTTTCCAACCTGCCTCAGTTCCTTCCCCTCTCCGCAGGTTACCATGGACTACAGATGCTGCATTCTGAGGCCAGGGCGTTCTGAGAATGACAAAGGCAGACATGATGACCTTAAATGATTTCCTTTTGTGTCAGATTTGGTAAACTTTAGGAGCTAGGAAATGGTCCCCTTTACAGAAATGTTCAAATTTACTGCTATTTCATATTTTCTCTGCTATAACATTGTCCTGATTCTTTCTGTATATTCTTTACTTATGTTTTTTTTTTTCCTTAATCAAAGTGTGTCTTTTAAATCTTTTCAAAGAATATTCTTTGGACTTACTAAATCACCTCAATATTATACGTTTTCTGTTGTATTAAGTTCTGCTCATATCTTTATTTATCTTTTTTCCATGTTCCCAGGGTTTATTGTTTTGATCTTCTGATGTCAATTAAAACACTTGGTTATTCATTTTAATAAATTTTTCCTTATAAAGATTTGAACTTTTGAAGATTCCAGCTTACATGTAAGTTGCTAAGGGTCAGGTCCTCTACATTGTTGCTGGCCTAAGGCTTAGTTCACCCTATAGCAATGTATATATTGACATATTTTCCCCTCGACTTTCTGTGATTCCCTACATCTCACCTTTCTTTGCAGACAAGCCATTTGAAATACCCTTAACTTATTTCACTGCCAATAATCTTTTAAATAATGTGTATATTTAGCGAAATCTTCTTATATAATTAGGCAGAAAATCTCACGTGCCATAGTTTTCCAAACAGCATAATTTCACTCTTCTCAAAGATTAATCTGTTGTATTACACAACCTTTGAGTATTTAGCTTTTTCAATGACATGTACTTTAAAAATGTTTTATAGATCCTTCCAGTCTTTGAAAACATTCTTGTTCCTTGTTTCAGTTCCAGTTTTATGTATATATTTGTGCCTTTCACCTGATTATTCCAACATATGATGGATGGCCTTGGGAATCTAATTCTGGTAGTGATTGTTTTTGCTGATTGTCTCCCCTTTTAGCTGATTTTTTCATTATTGTGTAAATTTACATCATGAGCTCATGTTTAGCTAAACAGCTGACCTTGTAAGGGGCTTAGGTGTGAACGCTCATAAATTAACGCAGAAAGTCGGCAATGATTTATTTGTGTCCCTCTAATGAGTTGCCCAGGAGGACCCCATTTTCTACAAGTGTTGGTCAAATACTCCCTCTAGAGGCAGTGGACACAGACTGCGCTCCTAGGCGGTCCCCGATCTGGGGCAGGGGTAGTAGTGTGGCCTGTGGCCCGAGCAGGAGCCTCTCTGCGTGTGACCCAGGGACCCATTTGCCTGCGAATTTAGGTCTCCTGACAGGAAGCCACGAGGCCCTGACCTATGGTTAGCTGTGCAGCGAGGTGTACTACGTGGACACGTTCCACAGACACTTCAAGTAAGAGGGCGGCCTGAGTGGAAAGGTGAGAGTTTGGGCAGCTGTGCAGACTAAGAAGGCACCCTTTGGCCTGGGCCTTCATGCTTGTGACACAACACTGGGTCTGTCAGGCTCTGAGGTCCCTGCCCTGGGCCCCCTGCTCCACTGCCATTTGTCCAGTCACAGCAGAGATGGCCACACCCACTCCCTCAGTGAGGGCCGTGTTACAATCTCCCTCACCCCGCCCCTTCTCCGCAGGTTACCATGGACTACAGATGCTGCCTTCTGAGGCCAGGGCGTTCCGAGAATGCCAAGGTCAGAAATGATGACCTTAAATGATTTCCTCTTGTGTCCGTTTTGGTAAACGTTAGGAGCTAGGAAATGGTCCCCTTTAGAGAAATGTTCAAATTTACTGGCATTTCATATATTCTCTGCTATAACATTGTCCTGACTCTTTCTGTATATTCTTTACATATCTTTTTGTTTTCCTTTATCAAAGTGTGTCTTTTAAATCTTTTCAAAGTATATTCTTTGGAGTTACTAAATCACCTCAATTTTATACGTTTTCTGTTGTATTAAGTTCTGTTCATCACTTTATTTATCTTTTTTCTATGTTCTCAGGGTTTATTGTTTTGATCTTCTGATATCAATTTAATCACTTGTTAATTCATTATAATAAATACTTTCTACTTATAAAGATTAGAACTTTTAAAGATTCCAGGTTACTTGTAATTTTCTAAGGATCAGGTCCACTATATTGTTGCTGGCCTAAGCCTTAGTTCACCATAGAGCAATGTATATATTGACATATTTTCCCCTCGACTTTCTGTGATTCCGTACATCTCACCTTTCTTTGCGGACAAGCCTTTTGAAATACCCTTACTTATTTCACAGCAAATAAGTCTTTGATATAATGTGTATTTTTTAGATAAATCTTCTTATATAATTAGGAAGAAAATCTGACCTGCCATAGTTTTCAAAACAGCATAATTTCACTCTTCTCAATGATGAATCTGTTGTATTACACAACCTTTGATTATTTAGCTTTATCAATGACGTGTACTTTAAAAAGGCTTTAGAGATCCTACCAGTCTTTGAAAACATCCTTGTTCCTTGTTTCAGTTCGAGTTTTATGTATATATTCTGCCTTGCACCTGGTTATTCCAACATCTGATGGATGGCCTTGGGAATCTAATTCTGGTATTGATTGTTTTTGCTGATTGTCTCCCCTTGGAGCTGATTTCTTCATTATTGTGTAAATTTAGATCATGAGCTCATATTTAGCTAAACAGCTGACCTTGTAACAGGCTTATTTGTGAACTCTCGTAAGTTTCAGCAGAAATTCGGCAAAGATTTATTTGTGTCCCTTAAATGAGTTGCCCACAAGGACCCCGTTTTCTAGAAGTGTTGGTCCAATACCTCCTCTAGAGGCAGGGGACTCAGACAGGGTTGCTTTGTGGCCTCCGATCGGGGTCAGGGGCTGTGGGCAGCCTGTGGCCCGGGCAGGAGCCTCTACTTGTGTGTCCCAAGTACACATCTGCCTGCAAACTTTGGTCACCTGGCAGGAAGCGACGATGCCCAGACCTATGGTTAGCTGTGCAGCGAGGTGTACTGTGCGGACAGGCTCCACACACACTTCAAGTAAGAGGGCGGCCTGAGTGGAAAGGTGAGAGTTTGGGCAGCTGTGCACACAAAGAAGGCGCCCTTTGGCCTGGGCCAAAATGCTTTAGACACCCCACTGGGCCTGCCGGGCTCTGAGGGCCCTGCCCTGGGCCCCCTGTTCTCCTGCCCTATGTTCAGTCACAGCACAGATGGCCACACCCACTCCCTCAGCGAGGGCAGTGTTCTAACCTCCCTCAGCCCCGCCCCCACTCCGCAGGTTACCATGGACTACAGATGCTGCATTCTGAGGCCAGGGCGTTCTGAGAATGCCAATGGGAGACATGATGACCTTAAATGATTTCCTTTTGTGTCAGTTTTGGTAAACTTTAAGAGCTAGGTAATGTTCCCCTTTACAGAAATGTTCAAATTTACTGCTATTTCATATTTTCTCTGCTATAACATTGTCCTGATTCTTTCTGTATATTCTTTACTTATGTTTTTGTTATCCTTAATCAAAGTGTGTCTTTTAAATCTTTTCAAAGAATATTCTTTGGACTTACTAAATCACCTGAAATTTATACGTTTTCTGTTGTATTAAGTTCTGCTCATATCTTTATTTATCTTTTTCTATGTTCTCAGGGTTTATTGGTTTGATCTTCTGATGTCAATTAAAACACTTGGTTATTCATTTTAATAAATATTTTTACTTATAAAGATTTGAGCTTTTGAAGATTCCAAATTACTTGTAACTTTCTAATGGTCAGGTTCTGTTCATTGTTGCTGGCCTGAGTCTTAGTTCAACATAGAGCAATGTATATATTGACATATTTTCCCTTCGAATTTCTGGGATTCCCTACATCTCACCTTTCTTTGCAGACATGCCATTTGAAATACCCTTAACTTATTTCACAGCCAATAAGTCTTTGAAATAATGTGTATTTTTTAGATAAATCTTCTTATATAATTAGGCAGAAAATCTGACCTGCCATAATTTTCAAAACAGCATAATTTCACTCTTCCCAATGATTAATCTGTTGTATTACACATCCTTTGACTATTTAGCTTTATCAATGACATGTACTTTAAAAATATTTTAGAGAGCCTACTAGTCTTTGAAAACATCCTTGTTCCTTGTTTCAGTTCGAGTTTAATGTATATTTCCTGCCTTGCACCTGATTATTCCAACATCTGATGGATGGCCTTGGGAATCTAATTCTGGTATGGATTGTTTTTGCTGATTGTCTCCCCTTGTAGCTGATTTCTTCATTATTGTGTAAATTTAGATCATGAGCTCATGTTTAGCTAAACAGCTGACCTTGTAAGAGGCTTAGGTGCGAACACTGGTAAGTTTCAGCAGAAAGTCGGGAAAGATTTATTTGTGTCCTTGCAATGAGCTGCCCGCGAGGAACCCGTTTTATAGAAGTGTTGGTCCAGTATTCCCTGTTGTGGCTAGGGAAACATACAGGGCTGCTTGGCGTCCCCCGATCAGGGGCAGGGGATGTGGGCGACCTTTGGGCCGAGCAGGAGCCTCACAGCGTGTGTCCCAGGTACCCATCTGCCTGCGAACTTCGGTCACCTGGCAGGAAGCTACGATGCCCAGACCTATGGTTAGCTGTGCAGCGAGGTGTACTGTGCAGACAGGTTTCACACATACTTCAAGTAACAGGGCGGCCTGAGTGGAACGGTGGGAGTTTGGGCAGCTGTGCAGACAAAGAAGGCGCCCTTTGGCCTGGGCTTAAATGCTTGTGACACCCCACTGGGCCTTATATGATTTCCTCTTGTGTCAGTTTTGGTTAAGTTTAGTAGCTAGGAAATGGTCCCCATTACCGAAATGTTCAAATTTACTGGCATTTCATATATTCTCTGCTATAACATCGTACTGATTCTTTCTGTATATTCTTTACTTATGTTTTTGTTTTCCTTAATCAAAGTGTGTCTTTTAAATCTTTTCAAAAAATATTCTTTGTACTTACTATATCACCTCAATTTTATACGTTTTCTGTTGTATTAAGTTCTGCTCATATCTTTATTTATCTTTTTTCTATGTTCTCAGGTTTTATTGGTTTGGTCTTCTGATGTCAATTAAAACACTTGGTTATTCCTTTTAATAAATCTTTTTACTTATAAAGATTTGAACTTTTGAAGATTCCAGCTTACTTGTAAGTTTCTAAGGCCAGGTCCTCTACTTTCTTGCTGGCCAAAGGCTTAGTTCAACATATAGCAAAGTATATATTGAACTATTTTCCCCTCGACTTTCTGTGGTTCCCTATATCTCACCTTTCTTTGCAGACAAGTCATTTGAAATACCCTTAACGTATTTCACAGCCAATAAGTCTTGAAATAATGTGTATTTTTTAGAGAAATCTACTTATATAATTAGGCAGCAAATCTGACCTGCCATTGTTTTCAAAACAGCATAATTTCACTCTTCTCAATGATTAATGTGTTGTATTACACAACTTTTGAGTATTTAGCTTTATCAATGACATATACTTTAAAAAGGTTTTAGAGATCCTACCAGTCTTTGGGAACATCCTTGTTCCTTTATTCAGTTCCAGTTTTATGTATATTTCCTGCCTTGCACCTGATTATTCCAACATCTGATGGATGGCCTTGGGAATCTAATTCTGGTATTGATTGTTTCAGATGATTGTCTCCCCTTGTAGGTGATTTCTTCATTATTGTGTAAATTTAGATCATGAGCTCATGTTTAGCTATACAGCTGACACTGTAAGAGGCTTAGGTGTGAACGCTCATACGTTTCAGCAGAAAGTTGGCAAAGATTTATGTGTGTCCCTCCAATGAGTTGCCCGCGAGACCCCGTTTTAAGAAGTGTTGGTCCAATATACGCTCCAGAGGCTAGGGATTCAGACAGGCCTGCTTGGCGGCCCCCGATCTGGGGCAGGGGCAGTGGGCGGCCTGTGGCCCTGGCAGGAGCCTCACAGCGTGTGTCCCAGGGACCCATCTGCCTGCGAACTTAGGTCACCTGGCAGGAAGCTACGATGCCCAGACCTATGGTTAGCTTTGCAGCGAGGTGTACTATGCAGACAGGTTCCACACACACTTCAAGTAAGAGGGCGGCCTGAGTGGAAAGGTGACAGTTTGGGCAGCACTGCACACAAAGAAGGCGCCCTTTGGCCTTGGCCTAAATGCTTGTGAAACCACAATGGGCCTGCCGGGTTCTGAGGGCCCGGCCCTTGTCCTCCTGCTCCCCTGCCCTTTGTTCAGTCACATCAGAGATGGCCACACCCACTTCCTCAGTGACGACAGTTTTCCAACCTGCCTCAGTTCCTCCCCCTCTCCGCATGTTACCATGGACTACAGATGCTGCATTCTGAGGCCAGGCCGTTCTGAGAATGACAAAGGCAGACATGATGACCTTAAATGATTTCCTTTTGTGTCAGATTTGGTAAACTTTAAGAGCTAGGAAATGGTCCCCTTTACAGAAATGTTCAAATTTACTGGCATTTCATATATTCTCTGCTATAACATTGTCCTGACTCTTTCTGTATATTCTTTACATATCTTTTTGTTTTCCTTTATCAAAGTGTGTCTTTTAAATCTTTTCAAAGTATATTCTTTGGAGTTACTAAATCACCTCAATTTTATACGTTTTCTGTTGTATTAAGTTCTGTTCATCACTTTATTTATCTTTTTTCTATGTTCTCAGGGTTTATTGTTTTGATCTTCTGATATCAATTTAATCACTTGTTAATTCATTATAATAAATACTTTCTACTTATAAAGATTAGAACTTTTAAAGATTCCAGGTTACTTGTAATTTTCTAAGGATCAGGTCCACTATATTGTTGCTGGCCTAAGCCTTAGTTCACCATAGAGCAATGTATATATTGACATATTTTCCCCTCGACTTTCTGTGATTCCGTACATCTCACCTTTCTTTGCGGACAAGCCTTTTGAAATACCCTTACTTATTTCACAGCAAATAAGTCTTTGATATAATGTGTATTTTTTAGATAAATCTTCTTATATAATTAGGAAGAAAATCTGACCTGCCATAGTTTTCAAAACAGCATAATTTCACTCTTCTCAATGATGAATCTGTTGTATTACACAACCTTTGATTATTTAGCTTTATCAATGACGTGTACTTTAAAAAGGCTTTAGAGATCCTACCAGTCTTTGAAAACATCCTTGTTCCTTGTTTCAGTTCGTGTTTTATGTATATATTCTGCCTTGCACCTGGTTATTCCAACATCTGATGGATGGCCTTGGGAATCTAATTCTGGTATTGATTGTTTTTGCTGATTGTCTCCCCTTGGAGCTGATTTCTTCATTATTGTGTAAATTTAGATCATGAGCTCATATTTAGCTAAACAGCTGACCTTGTAACAGGCTTATTTGTGAACTCTCGTAAGTTTCAGCAGAAATTCGGCAAAGATTTATTTGTGTCCCTTAAATGAGTTGCCCACAAGGACCCCGTTTTCTAGAAGTGTTGGTCCAATACCTCCTCTAGAGGCAGGGGACTCAGACAGGGTTGCTTTGTGGCCTCCGATCGGGGTCAGGGGCTGTGGGCAGCCTGTGGCCCGGGCAGGAGCCTCTACTTGTGTGTCCCAAGTACACATCTGCCTGCAAACTTTGGTCACCTGGCAGGAAGCGACGATGCCCAGACCTATGGTTAGCTGTGCAGCGAGGTGTACTGTGCGGACAGGCTCCACACACACTTCAAGTAAGAGGGCGGCCTGAGTGGAAAGGTGAGAGTTTGGGCAGCTGTGCACACAAAGAAGGCGCCCTTTGGCCTGGGCCAAAATGCTTTAGACACCCCACTGGGCCTGCCGGGCTCTGAGGGCCCTGCCCTGGGCCCCCTGTTCTCCTGCCCTATGTTCAGTCACAGCACAGATGGCCACACCCACTCCCTCAGCGAGGGCAGTGTTCTAACCTCCCTCAGCCCCGCCCCCACTCCGCAGGTTACCATGGACTACAGATGCTGCATTCTGAGGCCAGGGCGTTCTGAGACTGCCAATGGGAGACATGATGACCTTAAATGATTTCCTTTTGTGTCAGTTTTGGTAAACTTTAAGAGCTAGGTAATGTTCCCCTTTACAGAAATGTTCAAATTTACTGCTATTTCATATTTTCTCTGCTATAACATTGTCCTGATTCTTTCTGTATATTCTTTACTTATGTTTTTGTTATCCTTAATCAAAGTGTGTCTTTTAAATCTTTTCAAAGAATATTCTTTGGACTTACTAAATCACCTGAAATTTATACGTTTTCTGTTGTATTAAGTTCTGCTCATATCTTTATTTATCTTTTTTCTATGTTCTCAGGGCTTATTGGTTTGATCTTCTGATGTCAATTAAAACACTTGGTTATTCATTTTAATAAATATTTTTACTTATAAATATTTGAGCTTTTGAAGATTCCAACTTACTTGTAACTTTCTAATGGTCAGGTTCTGTTCATTGTTGCTGGCCTGAGTCTTAGTTCAACATAGAGCAATGTATATATTGACATATTTTCCCTTCGAATTTCTGGGATTCCCTACATCTCACCTTTCTTTGCAGACATGCCATTTGAAATACCCTTAACTTATTTCACAGCCAATAAGTCTTTGAAATAATGTGTATTTTTTAGATAAATCTTCTTATATAATTAGGCAGAAAATCTGACCTGCCATAATTTTCAAAACAGCATAATTTCACTCTTCCCAATGATTAATCTGTTGTATTACACATCCTTTGACTATTTAGCTTTATCAATGACATGTACTTTAAAAATATTTTAGAGAGCCTACTAGTCTTTGAAAACATCCTTGTTCCTTGTTTCAGTTCGAGTTTAATGTATATTTCCTGCCTTGCACCTGATTATTCCAACATCTGATGGATGGCATTGGGAATCTAATTCTGGTATGGATTGTTTTTGCTGATTGTCTCCCCTTGTAGCTGATTTCTTCATTATTGTGTAAATTTAGATCATGAGCTCATGTTTAGCTAAACAGCTGACCTTGTAAGAGGCTTAGGTGCGAACACTGGTAAGTTTCAGCAGAAAGTCGGGAAAGATTTATTTGTGTCCTTGCAATGAGCTGCCCGCGAGGAACCCGTTTTATAGAAGTGTTGGTCCAGTATTCCCTGTTGTGGCTAGGGAAACATACAGGGCTGCTTGGCGTCCCCCGATCAGGGGCAGGGGAAGTGGGCGACCTTTGGGCCGAGCAGGAGCCTCACAGCGTGTGTCCCAGGTACCCATCTGCCTGCGAACTTCGGTCACCTGGCAGGAAGCTACGATGCCCAGACCTATGGTTAGCTGTGCAGCGAGGTGTACTGTGCAGACAGGTTCCACACATACTTCAAGTAACAGGGCGGCCTGAGTGGAAAGGTGGGAGTTTGGGCAGCTGTGCAGACAAAGAAGGCGCCCTTTGGCCTGGGCTTAAATGCTTGTGACACCCCACTGGGCCTTATATGATTTCCTCTTGTGTCAGTTTTGGTTAAGTTTAGTAGCTAGGAAATGGTCCCCTTTACCGAAATGTTCAAATTTACTGGCATTTCATATATTCTCTGCTATAACATCGTACTGATTCTTTCTGTATATTCTTTACTTATGTTTTTGTTTTCCTTAATCAAAGTGTGTCTTTTAAATCTTTTCAAAAAATATTCTTTGTACTTACTATATCACCTCAATTTTATACGTTTTCTGTTGTATTAAGTTCTGCTCATATCTTTATTTATCTTTTTTCTATGTTCTCAGGTTTTATTGGTTTGGTCTTCTGATGTCAATTAAAACACTTGGTTATTCCTTTTAATAAATCTTTTTACTTATAAAGATTTGAACTCTTGAAGATTCCAGCTTACTTGTAAGTTTCTAAGGCCAGGTCCTCTACTTTCTTCCTGGCCAAAGGCTTAGTTCAACATATAGCAAAGTATATATTGAACTATTTTCCCCTCGACTTTCTGTGGTTCCCTATATCTCACCTTTCTTTGCAGACAAGTCATTTGAAATACGCTTATCGTATTTCACAGCAAATAAGTCTTGAAATAATGTGTATTTTGTAGAGAAATCTACTTATATAATTAGGCAGCAAATCTGACCTGCCATTGTTTTCAAAACAGCATAATTTCACTCTTCTCAATGATTAATGTGTTGTATTACACAACTTTTGAGTATTTAGCTTTATCAATGACATATACTTTAAAAAGGTTTTAGAGATCCTACCAGTCTTTGGGAACATCCTTGTTCCTTTATTCAGTTCCCGTTTTATATGTATTTCCTGCCTTGCACCTGATTATTCCAACATCTGATGGATGGCCTTGGGAATCTAATTCTGGTATTGATTGTTTCAGATGATTGTCTCCCCTTGTAGGTGATTTCTTCATTTTTGTGTAAATTTAGGTCATGAGCTCATGTTTAGCTATACAGCTGACACTGTAAGAGGCTTAGGTGTGAACGCTCATACGTTTCAGCAGAAAGTTGGCAAAGATTTATGTGTGTCCCTCCAATGAGTTGCCCGCGAGACCCCATTTTAAGAAGTGTTGGTCCAATATACCCTCCAGAGGCTAGGGATTCAGACAGGCCTGCTTGGCGGCCCCCGATCTGGGGCAGGGGCAGTGGGCGGCCTGTGGCCCTGGCAGGAGCCTCACAGCGTGTGTCCCAGGGACCCATCTGCCTGCGAACTTCGGTCACCTGGCAGGAAGCTACGATGCCCAGACCTATGGTTAGCTTTGCAGCGAGGTGTACTATGCAGACAGGTTCCACACACACTTCAAGTAAGAGGGCGGCCTGAGTGGAAAGGTGACAGTTTGGGCAGCTCTGCACACAAAGAAGGCGCCCTTTGGCCTTGGCCTAAATGCTTGTGAAACCACACTGGGCCTGCCGGGCTCTGAGGGCCCGGCCCTTGTCCTCCTGCTCCCCTGCCCTTTGTTCAGTCACATCAGAGATGGCCACACCCACTTCCTCAGTGACGACAGTTTTCCAACCTGCCTCAGTTCCTTCCCCTCTCCGCAGGTTACCATGGACTACAGATGCTGCATTCTGAGGCCAGGGCGTTCTGAGAATGACAAAGGCAGACATGATGACCTTAAATGATTTCCTTTTGTGTCAGATTTGGTAAACTTTAGGAGCTAGGAAATGGTCCCCTTTACAGAAATGTTCAAATTTACTGCTATTTCATATTTTCTCTGCTATAACATTGTCCTGATTCTTTCTGTATATTCTTTACTTATGTTTTTTTTTTTCCTTAATCAAAGTGTGTCTTTTAAATCTTTTCAAAGAATATTCTTTGGACTTACTAAATCACCTCAATATTATACGTTTTCTGTTGTATTAAGTTCTGCTCATATCTTTATTTATCTTTGTTCCATGTTCTCAGGGTTTATTGTTTTGATCTTCTGATGTCAATTAAAACACTTGGTTATTCATTTTAATAAATTTTTCCTTATAAAGATTTGAACTTTTGAAGATTCCAGCTTACATGTAAGTTGCTAAGGGTCAGGTCCTCTACATTGTTGCTGGCCTAAGGCTTAGTTCACCCTATAGCAATGTATATATTGACATATTTTCCCCTCGACTTTCTGTGATTCCCTACATCTCACCTTTCTTTGCAGACAAGCCATTTGAAATACCCTTAACTTATTTCACTGCCAATAATCTTTTAAATAATGTGTATATTTAGCGAAATCTTCTTATATAATTAGGCAGAAAATCTCACGTGCCATAGTTTTCCAAACAGCATAATTTCACTCTTCTCAAAGATTAATCTGTTGTATTACACAACCTTTGAGTATTTAGCTTTTTCAATGACATGTACTTTAAAAATGTTTTATAGATCCTTCCAGTCTTTGAAAACATTCTTGTTCCTTGTTTCAGTTCCAGTTTTATGTATATATTTGTGCCTTTGACCTGATTATTCCAACATATGATGGATGGCCTTGGGAATCTAATTCTGGTAGTGATTGTTTTTGCTGATTGTCTCCCCTTTTAGCTGATTTTTTCATTATTGTGTAAATTTACATCATGAGCTCATGTTTAGCTAAACAGCTGACCTTGTAAGGGGCTTAGGTGTGAACACTCATAAATTAACGCAGAAAGTCGGCAATGATTTATTTGTGTCCCTCTAATGAGTTGCCCAGGAGGACCCCATTTTCTACAAGTGTTGGTCAAATACTCCCTCTAGAGGCAGTGGACACAGACTGCGCTCCTAGGCGGTCCCCGATCTGGGGCAGGGGTAGTAGTGTGGCCTGTGGCCCGAGCAGGACCCTCTCTGCGTGTGACCCAGGGACCCATTTGCCTGCGAATTTAGGTCTCCTGACAGGAAGCCACGAGGCCCTGACCTATGGTTAGCTGTGCAGCGAGGTGTACTACGTGGACACGTTCCACAGACACTTCAAGTAAGAGGGCGGCCTGAGTGGAAATGTGAGAGTTTGGGCAGCTGTGCAGACTAAGAAGGCACCCTTTGGCCTGGGCCTTCATGCTTGTGACACAACACTGGGTCTGTCAGGCTCTGAGGTCCCTGCCCTGGGCCCCCTGCTCCACTGCCATTTGTCCAGTCACAGCAGAGATGGCCACACCCACTCCCTCAGTGAGGGCCGTGTTACAATCTCCCTCACCCCGCCCCTTCTCCGCAGGTTACCATGGACTACAGATGCTGCCTTCTGAGGCCAGGGCGTTCCGAGAATGCCAAGGTCAGAAATGATGACCTTAAATGATTTCCTCTTGTGTCCGTTTTGGTAAACTTTAGGAGCTAGGAAATGGTCCCCTTTACAGAAATGTTCAAATTTACTGGCATTTCATATATTCTCTGCTATAACATTGTCCTGACTCTTTCTGTATATTCTTTACATATCTTTTTGTTTTCCTTTATCAAAGTGTGTCTTTTAAATCTTTTCAAAGTTTATTCTTTGGAGTTACTAAATCACCTCAATTTTATACGTTTTCTGTTGTATTAAGTTCTGTTCATCACTTTATTTATCTTTTTTCTATGTTCTCAGGGTTTATTGTTTTGATCTTCTGATATCAATTTAATCACTTGTTAATTCATTATAATAAATACTTTCTACTTATAAAGATTAGAACTTTTAAAGATTCCAGGTTACTTGTAATTTTCTAAGGATCAGGTCCACTATATTGTTGCTGGCCTAAGCCTTAGTTCACCATAGAGCAATGTATATATTGACATATTTTCCCCTCGACTTTCTGTGATTCCGTACATCTCACCTTTCTTTGCGGACAAGCCTTTTGAAATACCCTTACTTATTTCACAGCAAATAAGTCTTTGATATAATGTGTATTTTTTAGATAAATCTTCTTATATAATTAGGAAGAAAATCTGACCTGCCATAGTTTTCAAAACAGCATAATTTCACTCTTCTCAATGATGAATCTGTTGTATTACACAACCTTTAATTATTTAGCTTTATCAATGACGTGTACTTTAAAAAGGCTTTAGAGATCCTACCAGTCTTTGAAAACATCCTTGTTCCTTGTTTCAGTTCGAGTTTTATGTATATATTCTGCCTTGCACCTGGTTATTCCAACATCTGATGGATGGCCTTGGGAATCTAATTCTGGTATTGATTGTTTTTGCTGATTGTCTCCCCTTGGAGCTGATTTCTTCATTATTGTGTAAATTTAGATCATGAGCTCATATTTAGCTAAACAGCTGACCTTGTAACAGGCTTATTTGTGAACTCTCGTAAGTTTCAGCAGAAATTCGGCAAAGATTTATTTGTGTCCCTTAAATGAGTTGCCCACAAGGACCCCGTTTTCTAGAAGTGTTGGTCCAATACCTCCTCTAGAGGCAGGGGACTCAGACAGGGTTGCTTTGTGGCCTCCGATCGGGGTCAGGGGCTGTGGGCAGCCTGTGGCCCGGGCAGGAGCCTCTACTTGTGTGTCCCAAGTACACATCTGCCTGCAAACTTTGGTCACCTGGCAGGAAGCGACGATGCCCAGACCTATGGTTAGCTGTGCAGCGAGGTGTACTGTGCGGACAGGCTCCACACACACTTCAAGTAAGAGGGCGGCCTGAGTGGAAAGGTGAGAGTTTGGGCAGCTGTGCACACAAAGAAGGCGCCCTTTGGCCTGGGCCAAAATGCTTTAGACACCCCACTGGGCCTGCCGGGCTCTGAGGGCCCTGCCCTGGGCCCCCTGTTCTCCTGCCCTATGTTCAGTCACAGCACAGATGGCCACACCCACTCCCTCAGCGAGGGCAGTGTTCTAACCTCCCTCAGCCCCGCCCCCACTCCGCAGGTTACCATGGACTACAGATGCTGCATTCTGAGGCCAGGGCGTTCTGAGAATGCCAATGGGAGACATGATGACCTTAAATGATTTCCTTTTGTGTCAGTTTTGGTAAACTTTAAGAGCTAGGTAATGTTCCCCTTTACAGAAATGTTCAAATTTACTGCTATTTCATATTTTCTCTGCTATAACATTCTCCTGATTCTTTCTGTATATTCTTTACTTATGTTTTTGTTATCCTTAATCAAAGTGTGTCTTTTAAATCTTTTCAAAGAATATTCTTTGGACTTACTAAATCACCTGAAATTTATACGTTTTCTGTTGTATTAAGTTCTGCTCATATCTTTATTTATCTTTTTTCTATGTTCTCAGGGCTTATTGGTTTGATCTTCTGATGTCAATTAAAACACTTGGTTATTCATTTTAATAAATATTTTTACTTATAAAGATTTGAGCTTTTGAAGATTCCAAATTACTTGTAACTTTCTAATGGTCAGGTTCTGTTCATTGTTGCTGGCCTGAGTCTTAGTTCAACATAGAGCTATGTATATATTGACATATTTTCCCTTCGAATTTCTGGGATTCCCTACATCTCACCTTTCTTTGCAGACATGCCATTTGAAATACCCTTAACTTATTTCACAGCCAATAAGTCTTTGAAATAATGTGTATTTTTTAGATAAATCTTCTTATATAATTAGGCAGAAAATCTGACCTGCCATAATTTTCAAAACAGCATAATTTCACTCTTCCCAATGATTAATCTGTTGTATTACACATCCTTTGACTATTTAGCTTTATCAATGACATGTACTTTAAAAATATTTTAGAGAGCCTACTAGTCTTTGAAAACATCCTTGTTCCTTGTTTCAGTTCGAGTTTAATGTATATTTCCTGCCTTGCACCTGATTATTCCAACATCTGATGGATGGCCTTGGGAATCTAATTCTGGTATGGATTGTTTTTGCTGATTGTCTCCCCTTGTAGCTGATTTCTTCATTATTGTGTAAATTTAGATCATGAGCTCATGTTTAGCTAAACAGCTGACCTTGTAAGAGGCTTAGGTGCGAACACTGGTAAGTTTCAGCAGAAAGTCGGGAAAGATTTATTTGTGTCCTTGCAATGAGCTGCCCGCGAGGAACCCGTTTTATAGAAGTGTTGGTCCAGTATTCCCTGTTGTGGCTAGGGAAACATACAGGGCTGCTTGGCGTCCCCCGATCAGGGGCAGGGGAAGTGGGCGACCTTTGGGCCGAGCAGGAGCCTCACAGCGTGTGTCCCAGGTACCCATCTGCCTGCGAACTTCGGTCACCTGGCAGGAAGCTACGATGCCCAGACCTATGGTTAGCTGTGCAGCGAGGTGTACTGTGCGTACAGGTTCCACACATACTTCAAGTAACAGGGCGGCCTGAGTGGAACGGTGGGAGTTTGGGCAGCTGTGCAGACAAAGAAGGCGCCCTTTGGCCTGGGCTTAAATGCTTGTGACACCCCACTGGGCCTTATATGATTTCCTCTTGTGTCAGTTTTGGTTAAGTTTAGTAGCTAGGAAATGGTCCCCTTTACCGAAATGTTCAAATTTACTGGCATTTCATATATTCTCTGCTATAACATCGTACTGATTCTTTCTGTATATTCTTTACTTATGTTTTTGTTTTCCTTAATCAAAGTGTGTCTTTTAAATCTTTTCAAAAAATATTCTTTGTACTTACTATATCACCTCAATTTTATACGTTTTCTGTTGTATTAAGTTCTGCTCATATCTTTATTTATCTTTTTTCTATGTTCTCAGGTTTTATTGGTTTGGTCTTCTGATGTCAATTAAAACACTTGGTTATTCCTTTTAATAAATCTTTTTACTTATAAAGATTTGAACTTTTGAAGATTCCAGCTTACTTGTAAGTTTCTAAGGCCAGGTCCTCTACTTTCTTGCTGGCCAAAGGCTTAGTTCAACATATAGCAAAGTATATATTGAACTATTTTCCCCTCGACTTTCTGTGGTTCCCTATATCTCACCTTTCTTTGCAGACAAGTCATTTGAAATACCCTTAACGTATTTCACAGCCAATAAGTCTTGAAATAATGTGTATTTTTTAGAGAAATCTACTTATATAATTAGGCAGCAAATCTGACCTGCCATTGTTTTCAAAACAGCATAATTTCACTCTTCTCAATGATTAATGTGTTGTATTACACAACTTTTGAGTATTTAGCTTTATCAATGACATATACTTTAAAAAGGTTTTAGAGATCCTACCAGTCTTTGGGAACATCCTTGTTCCTTTATTCAGTTCCCGTTTTATGTATATTTCCTGCCTTGCACCTGATTATTCCAACATCTGATGGATGGCCTTGGGAATCTAATTCTGGTATTGATTGTTTCAGATGATTGTCTCCCCTTGTAGGTGATTTCTTCATTATTGTGTAAAGTTAGATCATGAGCTCATGTGTAGCTATACAGCTGACACTGTAAGAGGCTTAGGTGTGAACGCTCATACGTTTCAGCAGAAAGTTGGCAAAGATTTATGTGTGTCCCTCCAATGAGTTGCCCGCGAGACCCCGTTTTAAGAAGTGTTGGTCCAATATACCCTCCAGAGGCTAGGGATTCAGACAGGCCTGCTTGGCGGCCCCCGATCTGGGGCAGGGGCAGTGGGCGGCCTGTGGCCCTGGCAGGAGCCTCACAGCGTGTGTCCCAGGGACCAATCTGCCTGCGAACTTCGGGCACCTGGCAGGAAGCTACGATGCCCAGACCTATGGTTAGCTTTGCAGCGAGGTGTACTATGCAGACAGGTTCCACACACACTTCAAGTAAGAGGGCGGCCTGAGTGGAAAGGTGACAGTTTGGGCAGCTCTGCACACAAAGAAGGCGCCCTTTGGCCTTGGCCTAAATGCTTGTGAAACCACACTGGGCCTGCCGGGCTCTGAGGGCCCGGCCCTTGTCCTCCTGCTCCCCTGCCCTTTGTTCAGTCACATCAGAGATGGCCACACCCACTTCCTCAGTGACGACAGTTTTCCAACCTGCCTCAGTTCCTCCCCCTCTCCGCAGGTTACCATGGACTACACATGCTGCTTTCTGAGGCCAGGGCGTTCTGAGAATGACAAAGGCAGACATGATGACCTTAAATGATTTCCTTTTGTGTCAGATTTGGTAAACTTTAGGAGCTAGGAAATGGTCCCCTTTACAGAAATGTTCAAATTTACTGCTATTTCATATTTTCTCTGCTATAACATTGTCCTGATTCTTTCTGTATATTCTTTACTTATGTTTTTTTTTTCCTTAATCAAAGTGTGTCTTTTAAATCTTTTCAAAGAATATTCTTTGGCCTTACTAAATCACCTCAATATTATACGTTTTCTGTTGTATTAAGTTCTGCTCATATCTTTATTTATCTTTTTTCCATGTTCTCAGGGTTTATTGTTTTGATCTTCTGATGTCAATTAAAACACTTGGTTATTCATTTTAATAAATTTTTCCTTATAAAGATTTGAACTTTTGAAGATTCCAGCTTACATGTAAGTTGCTAAGGGTCAGGTCCCCTACATTGTTGCTGGCCTAAGGCTTAGTTCACCCTATAGCAATGTATATATTGACATATTTTCCCCTCGACTTTCTGTGATTCCCTACATCTCACCTTTCTTTGCAGACAAGCCATTTGAAATACCCTTAACTTATTTCACTGCCAATAATCTTTTAAGTAATGTGTATATTTAGCGAAATCTTCTTATATAATTAGGCAGAAAATCTCACGTGCCATAGTTTTCCAAACAGCATAATTTCACTCTTCTCAAAGATTAATCTGTTGTATTACACAACCTTTGAGTATTTAGCTTTTTCAATGACATGTACTTTAAAAATGTTTTATAGATCCTTCCAGTCTTTGAAAACATTCTTGTTCCTTGTTTCAGTTCCAGTTTTATGTATATATTTGTGCCTTTCACCTGATTATTCCAACATATGATGGATGGCCTTGGGAATCTAATTCTGGTAGTGATTGTTTTTGCTGATTGTCTCCCCTTTTAGCTGATTTTTTCATTATTGTGTAAATTTACATCATGAGCTCATGTTTAGCTAAACAGCTGACCTTGTAAGGGGCTTAGGTGTGAACGCTCATAAATTTCCGCAGAAAGTCGGCAGTGATTTATTTGTGTCCCTCTAATGAGTTGCCCAGGAGGACCCCATTTTCTACAAGTGTTGGTCAAATACTCCCTCTAGAGGCAGTGGACACAGACTGCGCTCCTAGGCGGTCCCCGATCTGGGTCAGGGGTAGTAGTGTGGCCTGTGGCCCGAGCAGGAGCCTCTCTGCGTGTGACCCAGGGACCCATTTGCCTGCGAATTTAGGTCTCCTGACAGGAAGCCACGAGGCCCTGACCTATGGTTAGCTGTGCAGCGAGGTGTACTACGTGGACACGTTCCACAGACACTTCAAGTAAGAGGGCGGCCTGAGTGGAAAGGTGAGAGTTTGGGCAGCTGTGCAGACTAAGAAGGCACCCTTTGGCCTGGGCCTTCATGCTTGTGACACAACACTGGGTCTGTCAGGCTCTGAGGTCCCTGCCCTGGGCCCCCTGCTCCACTGCCATTTGTCCAGTCACAGCAGAGATGGCCACACCCACTCCCTCAGTGAGGGCCGTGTTGCAATCTCCCTCACCCCGCCCCTTCTCCGCAGGTTACCATGGACTACAGATGCTGCCTTCTGAGGCCAGGGCGTTCCGAGAATGCCAAGGTCAGAAATGATGACCTTAAATGATTTCCTCTTGTGTCCGTTTTGGTAAACTTTAGGAGCTAGGAAATGGTCCCCTTTACAGAAATGTTCAAATTTACTGGCATTTCATATATTCTCTGCTATAACATTGTCCTGACTCTTTCTGTATATTCTTTACATATCTTTTTGTTTTCCTTTATCAAAGTGTGTCTTTTAAATCTTTTCAAAGTATATTCTTTGGAGTTACTAAATCACCTCAATTTTATACGTTTTCTGTTGTATTAAGTTCTGTTCATCACTTTATTTATCTTTTTTCTATGTTCTCAGGGTTTATTGTTTTGATCTTCTGATATCAATTTAATCACTTGTTAATTCATTATAATAAATACTTTCTACTTATAAAGATTAGAACTTTTAAAGATTCCAGGTTACTTGTAATTTTCTAAGGATCAGGTCCACTATATTGTTGCTGGCCTAAGCCTTAGTTCACCATAGAGCAATGTATATATTGACATATTTTCCCCTCGACTTTCTGTGATTCCGTACATCTCACCTTTCTTTGCGGACAAGCCTTTTGAAATACCCTTACTTATTTCACAGCAAATAAGTCTTTGATATAATGTGTATTTTTTAGATAAATCTTCTTATATAATTAGGAAGAAAATCTGACCTGCCATAGTTTTCAAAACAGCATAATTTCACTCTTCTCAATGATGAATCTGTTGTATTACACAACCTTTGATTATTTAGCTTTATCAATGACGTGTACTTTAAAAAGGCTTTAGAGATCCTACCAGTCTTTGAAAACATCCTTGTTCCTTGTTTCAGTTCGAGTTTTATGTATATATTCTGCCTTGCACCTGGTTATTCCAACATCTGATGGATGGCCTTGGGAATCTAATTCTGGTATTGATTGTTTTTGCTGATTGTCTCCCCTTGGAGCTGATTTCTTCATTATTGTGTAAATTTAGATCATGAGCTCATATTTAGCTAAACAGCTGACCTTGTAACAGGCTTATTTGTGAACTCTCGTAAGTTTCAGCAGAAATTCGGCAAAGATTTATTTGTGTCCCTTAAATGAGTTGCCCACAAGGACCCCGTTTTCTAGAAGTGTTGGTCCAATACCTCCTCTAGAGGCAGGGGACTCAGACAGGGTTGCTTTGTGGCCTCCGATCGGGGTCAGGGGCTGTGGGCAGCCTGTGGCCCGGGCAGGAGCCTCTACTTGTGTGTCCCAAGTACACATCTGCCTGCAAACTTTGGTCACCTGGCAGGAAGCGACGATGCCCAGACCTATGGTTAGCTGTGCAGCGAGGTGTACTGTGCGGACAGGCTCCACACACACTTCAAGTAAGAGGGCGGCCTGAGTGGAAAGGTGAGAGTTTGGGCAGCTGTGCACACAAAGAAGGCGCCCTTTGGCCTGGGCCAAAATGCTTTAGACACCCCACTGGGCCTGCCGGGCTCTGAGGGCCCTGCCCTGGGCCCCCTGTTCTCCTGCCCTATGTTCAGTCACAGCACAGATGGC
The DNA here is from genome assembly GCF_964165515.1 of Mesoplodon bidens. Classification (NCBI taxonomy): domain Eukaryota; kingdom Metazoa; phylum Chordata; class Mammalia; order Artiodactyla; family Ziphiidae; genus Mesoplodon; species Mesoplodon bidens. The sequence continues at coordinate 427,776 of NW_027671391.1, forward strand.
CACACCCACTCCCTCAGCGAGGGCAGTGTTCTAACCTCCCTCAGCCCCGCCCCCACTCCGCAGGTTACCATGGACTACAGATGCTGCATTCTGAGGCCAGGGCGTTCTGAGAATGCCAATGGGAGACATGATGACCTTAAATGATTTCCTTTTGTGTCAGTTTTGGTAAACTTTAAGAGCTAGGTAATGTTCCCCTTTACAGAAATGTTCAAATTTACTGCTATTTCATATTTTCTCTGCTATAACATTGTCCTGATTCTTTCTGTATATTCTTTACTTATGTTTTTGTTATCCTTAATCAAAGTGTGTCTTTTAAATCTTTTCAAAGAATATTCTTTGGACTTACTAAATCACCTGAAATTTATACGTTTTCTGTTGTATTAAGTTCTGCTCATATCTTTATTTATCTTTTTCTATGTTCTCAGGGTTTATTGGTTTGATCTTCTGATGTCAATTAAAACACTTGGTTATTCATTTTAATAAATATTTTTACTTATAAAGATTTGAGCTTTTGAAGATTCCAAATTACTTGTAACTTTCTAATGGTCAGGTTCTGTTCATTGTTGCTGGCCTGAGTCTTAGTTCAACATAGAGCAATGTATATATTGACATATTTTCCCTTCGAATTTCTGGGATTCCCTACATCTCACCTTTCTTTGCAGACATGCCATTTGAAATACCCTTAACTTATTTCACAGCCAATAAGTCTTTGAAATAATGTGTATTTTTTAGATAAATCTTCTTATATAATTAGGCAGAAAATCTGACCTGCCATAATTTTCAAAACAGCATAATTTCACTCTTCCCAATGATTAATCTGTTGTATTACACATCCTTTGACTATTTAGCTTTATCAATGACATGTACTTTAAAAATATTTTAGAGAGCCTACTAGTCTTTGAAAACATCCTTGTTCCTTGTTTCAGTTCGAGTTTAATGTATATTTCCTGCCTTGCACCTGATTATTCCAACATCTGATGGATGGCCTTGGGAATCTAATTCTGGTATGGATTGTTTTTGCTGATTGTCTCCCCTTGTAGCTGATTTCTTCATTATTGTGTAAATTTAGATCATGAGCTCATGTTTAGCTAAACAGCTGACCTTGTAAGAGGCTTAGGTGCGAACACTGGTAAGTTTCAGCAGAAAGTCGGGAAAGATTTATTTGTGTCCTTGCAATGAGCTGCCCGCGAGGAACCCGTTTTATAGAAGTGTTGGTCCAGTATTCCCTGTTGTGGCTAGGGAAACATACAGGGCTGCTTGGCGTCCCCCGATCAGGGGCAGGGGATGTGGGCGACCTTTGGGCCGAGCAGGAGCCTCACAGCGTGTGTCCCAGGTACCCATCTGCCTGCGAACTTCGGTCACCTGGCAGGAAGCTACGATGCCCAGACCTATGGTTAGCTGTGCAGCGAGGTGTACTGTGCAGACAGGTTTCACACATACTTCAAGTAACAGGGCGGCCTGAGTGGAACGGTGGGAGTTTGGGCAGCTGTGCAGACAAAGAAGGCGCCCTTTGGCCTGGGCTTAAATGCTTGTGACACCCCACTGGGCCTTATATGATTTCCTCTTGTGTCAGTTTTGGTTAAGTTTAGTAGCTAGGAAATGGTCCCCATTACCGAAATGTTCAAATTTACTGGCATTTCATATATTCTCTGCTATAACATCGTACTGATTCTTTCTGTATATTCTTTACTTATGTTTTTGTTTTCCTTAATCAAAGTGTGTCTTTTAAATCTTTTCAAAAAATATTCTTTGTACTTACTATATCACCTCAATTTTATACGTTTTCTGTTGTATTAAGTTCTGCTCATATCTTTATTTATCTTTTTTCTATGTTCTCAGGTTTTATTGGTTTGGTCTTCTGATGTCAATTAAAACACTTGGTTATTCCTTTTAATAAATCTTTTTACTTATAAAGATTTGAACTTTTGAAGATTCCAGCTTACTTGTAAGTTTGTAAGGCCAGGTCCTCTACTTTCTTTCCTGGCCAAAGGCTTAGTTCAACATATAGCAAAGTATATATTGAACTATTTTCCCCTCGACTTTCTGTGGTTCCCTATATCTCACCTTTCTTTGCAGACAAGTCATTTGAAATACCCTTAACGTATTTCACAGCCAATAAGTCTTGAAATAATGTGTATTTTTTAGAGAAATCTACTTATATAATTAGGCAGCAAATCTGACCTGCCATTGTTTTCAAAACAGCATAATTTCACTCTTCTCAATGATTAATGTGTTGTATTACACAACTTTTGAGTATTTAGCTTTATCAATGACATATACTTTAAAAAGGTTTTAGAGATCCTACCAGTCTTTGGGAACATCCTTGTTCCTTTATTCAGTTCCCGTTTTATGTATATTTCCTGCCTTGCACCTGATTATTCCAACATCTGATGGATGGCCTTGGGAATCTAATTCTGGTATTGATTGTTTCAGATGATTGTCTCCCCTTGTAGGTGATTTCTTCATTATTGTGTAAAGTTAGATCATGAGCTCATGTGTAGCTATACAGCTGACACTGTAAGAGGCTTAGGTGTGAACGCTCATACGTTTCAGCAGAAAGTTGGCAAAGATTTATGTGTGTCCCTCCAATGAGTTGCCCGCGAGACCCCGTTTTAAGAAGTGTTGGTCCAATATACCCTCCAGAGGCTAGGGATTCAGACAGGCCTGCTTGGCGGCCCCCGATCTGGGGCAGGGGCAGTGGGCGGCCTGTGGCCCTGGCAGGAGCCTCACAGCGTGTGTCCCAGGGACCCATCTGCCTGCGAACTTCGGGCACCTGGCAGGAAGCTACGATGCCCAGACCTATGGTTAGCTTTGCAGCGAGGTGTACTATGCAGACAGGTTCCACACACACTTCAAGTAAGAGGGCGGCCTGAGTGGAAAGGTGACAGTTTGGGCAGCTCTGCACACAAAGAAGGCGCCCTTTGGCCTTGGCCTAAATGCTTGTGAAACCACACTGGGCCTGCCGGGCTCTGGGGGCCCGGCCCTTGTCCTCCTGCTCCCCTGCCCTTTGTTCAGTCACATCAGAGATGGCCACACCCACTTCCTCAGTGACGACAGTTTTCCAACCTGCCTCAGTTCCTCCCCCTCTCCGCAGGTTACCATGGACTACACATGCTGCTTTCTGAGGCCAGGGCGTTCTGAGAATGACAAAGGCAGACATGATGACCTTAAATGATTTCCTTTTGTGTCAGATTTGGTAAACTTTAGGAGCTAGGAAATGGTCCCCTTTACAGAAATGTTCAAATTTACTGCTATTTCATATTTTCTCTGCTATAACATTGTCCTGATTCTTTCTGTATATTCTTTACTTATGTTTTTTTTTTCCTTAATCAAAGTGTGTCTTTTAAATCTTTTCAAAGAATATTCTTTGGACTTACTAAATCACCTCAATATTATACGTTTTCTGTTGTATTAAGTTCTGCTCATATCTTTATTTATCTTTTTTCCATGTTCTCAGGGTTTATTGTTTTGATCTTCTGATGTCAATTAAAACACTTGGTTATTCATTTTAATAAATTTTTCCTTATAAAGATTTGAACTTTTGAAGATTCCAGCTTACATGTAAGTTGCTAAGGGTCAGGTCCCCTACATTGTTGCTGGCCTAAGGCTTAGTTCACCCTATAGCAATGTATATATTGACATATTTTCCCCTCGACTTTCTGTGATTCCCTACATCTCACCTTTCTTTGCAGACAAGCCATTTGAAATACCCTTAACTTATTTCACTGCCAATAATCTTTTAAATAATGTGTATATTTAGCGAAATCTTCTTATATAATTAGGCAGAAAATCTCACGTGCCATAGTTTTCCAAACAGCATAATTTCACTCTTCTCAAAGATTAATCTGTTGTATTACACAACCTTTGAGTATTTAGCTTTTTCAATGACATGTACTTTAAAAATGTTTTATAGATCCTTCCAGTCTTTGAAAACATTCTTGTTCCTTGTTTCAGTTCCAGTTTTATGTATATATTTGTGCCTTTCACCTGATTATTCCAACATATGATGGATGGCCTTGGGAATCTAATTCTGGTAGTGATTGATTTTGCTGATTGTCTCCCCTTTTAGCTGATTTTTTCATTATTGTGTAAATTTACATCATGAGCTCATGTTTAGCTAAACAGCTGACCTTGAAAGGGGCTTAGGTGTGAACGCTCATAAATTAACGCAGAAAGTCGGCAATGATTTATTTGTGTCCCTCTAATGAGTTGCCCAGGAGGACCCCATTTTCTACAAGTGTTGGTCAAATACTCCCTCTAGAGGCAGTGGACACAGACTGCGCTCCTAGGCGGTCCCCGATCTGGGGCAGGGGTAGTAGTGTGGCCTGTGGCCCGAGCAGGAGCCTCTCTGCGTGTGACCCAGGGACCCATTTGCCTGCGAATTTAGGTCTCCTGACAGGAAGCCACGAGGCCCTGACCTATGGTTAGCTGTGCAGCGAGGTGTACTACGTGGACACGTTCCACAGACACTTCAAGTAAGAGGGCGGCCTGAGTGGAAAGGTGAGAGTTTGGGCAGCTGTGCAGACTAAGAAGGCACCCTTTGGCCTGGGCCTTCATGCTTGTGACACAACACTGGGTCTGTCAGGCTCTGAGGTCCCTGCCCTGGGCCCCCTGCTCCACTGCCATTTGTCCAGTCACAGCAGAGATGGCCACACCCACTCCCTCAGTGAGGGCCGTGTTACAATCTCCCTCACCCCGCCCCTTCTCCGCAGGTTACCATGGACTACAGATGCTGCCTTCTGAGGCCAGGGCGTTCCGAGAATGCCAAGGTCAGAAATGATGACCTTAAATGATTTCCTCTTGTGTCCGTTTTGGTAAACTTTAGGAGCTAGGAAATGGTCCCCTTTAGAGAAATGTTCAAATTTACTGGCATTTCATATATTCTCTGCTATAACATTGTCCTGACTCTTTCTGTATATTCTTTACATATCTTTTTGTTTTCCTTTATCAAAGTGTGTCTTTTAAATCTTTTCAAAGTATATTCTTTGGAGTTACTAAATCACCTCAATTTTATACGTTTTCTGTTGTATTAAGTTCTGTTCATCACTTTATTTATCTTTTTTCTATGTTCTCAGGGTTTATTGTTTTGATCTTCTGATATCAATTTAATCACTTGTTAATTCATTATAATAAATACTTTCTACTTATAAAGATTAGAACTTTTAAAGATTCCAGGTTACTTGTAATTTTCTAAGGATCAGGTCCACTATATTGTTGCTGGCCTAAGCCTTAGTTCACCATAGAGCAATGTATATATTGACATATTTTCCCCTCGACTTTCTGTGATTCCGTACATCTCACCTTTCTTTGCGGACAAGCCTTTTGAAATACCCTTACTTATTTCACAGCAAATAAGTCTTTGATATAATGTGTATTTTTTAGATAAATCTTCTTATATAATTAGGAAGAAAATCTGACCTGCCATAGTTTTCAAAACAGCATAATTTCACTCTTCTCAATGATGAATCTGTTGTATTACACAACCTTTGATTATTTAGCTTTATCAATGACGTGTACTTTAAAAAGGCTTTAGAGATCCTACCAGTCTTTGAAAACATCCTTGTTCCTTGTTTCAGTTCGAGTTTTATGTATATATTCTGCCTTGCACCTGGTTATTCCAACATCTGATGGATGGCCTTGGGAATCTAATTCTGGTATTGATTGTTTTTGCTGATTGTCTCCCCTTGGAGCTGATTTCTTCATTATTGTGTAAATTTAGATCATGAGCTCATATTTAGCTAAACAGCTGACCTTGTAACAGGCTTATTTGTGAACTCTCGTAAGTTTCAGCAGAAATTCGGCAAAGATTTATTTGTGTCCCTTAAATGAGTTGCCCACAAGGACCCCGTTTTCTAGAAGTGTTGGTCCAATACCTCCTCTAGAGGCAGGGGACTCAGACAGGGTTGCTTTGTGGCCTCCGATCGGGGTCAGGGGCTGTGGGCAGCCTGTGGCCCGGGCAGGAGCCTCTACTTGTGTGTCCCAAGTACACATCTGCCTGCAAACTTTGGTCACCTGGCAGGAAGCGACGATGCCCAGACCTATGGTTAGCTGTGCAGCGAGGTGTACTGTGCGGACAGGCTCCACACACACTTCAAGTAAGAGGGCGGCCTGAGTGGAAAGGTGAGAGTTTGGGCAGCTGTGCACACAAAGAAGGCGCCCTTTGGCCTGGGCCAAAATGCTTTAGACACCCCACTGGGCCTGCCGGGCTCTGAGGGCCCTGCCCTGGGCCCCCTGTTCTCCTGCCCTATGTTCAGTCACAGCACAGATGGCCACACCCACTCCCTCAGCGAGGGCAGTGTTCTAACCTCCCTCAGCCCCGCCCCCACTCCGCAGGTTACCATGGACTACAGATGCTGCATTCTGAGGCCAGGGCGTTCTGAGAATGCCAATGGGAGACATGATGACCTTAAATGATTTCCTTTTGTGTCAGTTTTGGTAAACTTTAAGAGCTAGGTAAAGTTCCCCTTTACAGAAATGTTCAAATTTACTGCTATTTCATATTTTCTCTGCTATAACATTGTCCTGATTCTTTCTGTATATTCTTTACTTATGTTTTTGTTATCCTTAATCAAAGTGTGTCTTTTAAATCTTTGCAAAGAATATTCTTTGGACTTACTAAATCACCTGAAATTTATACGTTTTCTGTTGTATTAAGTTCTGCTCATAGCTTTATTTATCTTTTTTCTATGTTCTCAGGGTTTATTGGTTTGATCTTCTGATGTCAATTAAAACACTTGGTTATTCATTTTAATAAATATTTTTACTTTAAAGATTTGAGCTTTTGAAGATTCCAACTTACTTTTAACTTTCTAATGGTCAGGTTCTGTACATTGTTGCTGGCCTGAGTCTTAGTTCCACATAGAGCAATGTATATATTGACATATTTTCCCTTCGAATTTCTGGGATTCCCTACATCTCACCTTTCTTTGCAGACATGCCATTTGAAATACCCTTAACTTATTTCACAGCCAATAAGTCTTTGAAATAATGTGTATTTTTTAGATAAATCTTCTTATATAATTAGGCAGAAAATCTGACCTGCCATAATTTTCAAAACAGCATAATTTCACTCTTCCCAATGATTAATCTGTTGTATTACACATCCTTTGACTATTTAGCTTTATCAATGACATGTACTTTAAAAATATTTTAGAGAGCCTACTAGTCTTTGAAAACATCCTTGTTCCTTGTTTCAGTTCGAGTTTAATGTATATTTCCTGCCTTGCACCTGATTATTCCAACATCTGATGGATGGCCTTGGGAATCTAATTCTGGTATGGATTGTTTTTGCTGATTGTCTCCCCTTGTAGCTGATTTCTTCATTATTGTGTAAATTTAGATCATGAGCTCATGTTTAGCTAAACAGCTGACCTTGTAAGAGGCTTAGGTGCGAACACTGGTAAGTTTCAGCAGAAAGTCGGGAAAGATTTATTTGTGTCCTTGCAATGAGCTGCCCGCGAGGAACCCGTTTTATAGAAGTGTTGGTCCAGTATTCCCTGTTGTGGCTAGGGAAACATACAGGGCTGCTTGGCGTCCCCCGATCAGGGGCAGGGGATGTGGGCGACCTTTGGGCCGAGCAGGAGCCTCACAGAGTGTGTCCCAGGTACCCATCTGCCTGCGAACTTCGGTCACCTGGCAGGAAGCTACGATGCCCAGACCTATGGTTAGCTGTGCAGCGAGGTGTACTGTGCAGACAGGTTCCACACATACTTCAAGTAACAGGGCGGCCTGAGTGGAAAGGTGGGAGTTTGGGCAGCTGTGCAGACAAAGAAGGCGCCCTTTGGCCTGGGCTTAAATGCTTGTGACACCCCACTGGGCCTTATATGATTTCCTCTTGTGTCAGTTTTGGTTAAGTTTAGTAGCTAGGAAATGGTCCCCTTTACTGAAATGTTCAAATTTACTGGCATTTCATATATTCTCTGCTATAACATCGTACTGATTCTTTCTGTATATTCTTTACTTATGTTTTTGTATTCCTTAATCAAAGTGTGTCTTTTAAATCTTTTCAAAAAATATTCTTTGTACTTACTATATCACCTCAATTTTATACGTTTTCTGTTGTATTAAGTTCTGCTCATATCTTTATTTATCTTTTTTCTATGTTCTCAGGTTTTATTGGTTTGGTCTTCTGATGTCAATTAAAACACTTGGTTATTCCTTTTAATAAATCTTTTTACTTATAAAGATTTGAACTTTTGAAGATTCCAGCTTACTTGTAAGTTTCTAAGGCCAGGTCCTCTACTTTCTTGCTGGCCAAAGGCTTAGTTCAACATATAGCAAAGTATATATTGAACTATTTTCCCCTCGACTTTCTGTGGTTCCCTATATCTCACCTTTCTTTGCAGACAAGTCATTTGAAATACCCTTAACGTATTTCACAGCCAATAAGTCTTGAAATAATGTGTATTTTTTAGAGAAATCTACTTATATAATTAGGCAGCAAATCTGACCTGCCATTGTTTTCAAAACAGCATAATTTCACTCTTCTCAATGATTAATGTGTTGTATTACACAACTTTTGAGTATTTAGCTTTATCAATGACATATACTTTAAAAAGGTTTTAGAGATCCTACCAGTCTTTGGGAACATCCTTGTTCCTTTATTCAGTTCCCGTTTTATGTATATTTCCTGCCTTGCACCTGATTATTCCAACATCTGATGGATGGCCTTGGGAATCTAATTCTGGTATTGATTGTTTCAGATGATTGTCTCCCCTTGTAGCTGATTTCTTCATTATTGTGTAAATTTAGATCATGAGCTCATGTTTAGCTATACAGCTGACACTGTAAGAGGCTTAGGTGTGAACGCTCATACGTTTCAGCAGAAAGTTGGCAAAGATTTATGTGTGTCCCTCCAATGAGTTGCCCGCGAGACCCCGTTTTAAGAAGTGTTGGTCCAATATACCCTCCAGAGGCTAGGGATTCAGACAGGCCTGCTTGGCGGCCCCCGATCTGGGGCAGGGGCAGTGGGCGGCCTGTGGCCCTGGCAGGAGCCTCACAGCGTGTGTCCCAGGGACCCATCTGCCTGCGAACTTCGGTCACCTGGCAGGAAGCTACGATGCCCAGACCTATGGTTAGCTTTGCAGCGAGTTGTACTATGCAGACAGGTTCCACACACACTTCAAGTAAGAGGGCGGCCTGAGTGGAAAGGTGACAGTTTGGGCAGCTCTGCACACAAAGAAGGCGCCCTTTGGCCTTGGCCTAAATGCTTGTGAAACCACACTGGGCCTGCCGGGCTCTGAGGGCCCGGCCCTTGTCCTTCTGCTCCCCTGCCCTTTGTTCAGTCACATCAGAGATGGCCACACCCACTTCCTCAGTGACGACAGTTTTCCAACCTGCCTCAGTTCCTCCCCCTCTCCGCAGGTTACCATGGACTACAGATGGTGCATTCTGAGGCCAGGGCGTTCTGAGAATGCCAATGGGAGACATGATGACCTTAAATGATTTCCTTTTGTGTCAGTTTTGGTAAACTTTAAGAGCTAGGTAAAGTTCCCCTTTACAGAAATGTTCAAATTTACTGCTATTTCATATTTTCTCTGCTATAACATTGTCCTGATTCTTTCTGTATATTCTTTACTTATGTTTTTGTTATCCTTAATCAAAGTGTGTCTTTTAAATCTTTGCAAAGAATATTCTTTGGACTTACTAAATCACCTGAAATTTATACGTTTTCTGTTGTATTAAGTTCTGCTCATAGCTTTATTTATCTTTTTTCTATGTTCTCAGGGTTTATTTGTTTGATCTTCTGATGTCAATTAAAACACTTGGTTATTCATTTTAATAAATATTTTTACTTATAAAGATTTGAGCTTTTGAAGATTCCAACTTACTTGTAACTTTCTAATGGTCAGGTTCTGTACATTGTTGCTGGCCTGAGTCTTAGTTCAACATAGAGCAATGTATATATTGACATATTTTCCCTTCGAATTTCTGGGATTCCCTACATCTCACCTTTCTTTGCAGACATGCCATTTGAAATACCCTTATCTTATTTCACAGCCAATAAGTCTTTGAAATAATGTGTATTTTTTAGATAAATCTTCTTATATAATTAGGCAGAAAATCTGACCTGCCATAATTTTCAAAACAGCATAATTTCACTCTTCCCAATGATTAATCTGTTGTATTACACATCCTTTGACTATTTAGCTTTATCAATGACATGTACTTTAAAAATATTTTAGAGAGCCTACTAGTCTTTGAAAACATCCTTGTTCCTTGTTTCAGTTCGAGTTTAATGTATATTTCCTGCCTTGCACCTGATTATTCCAACATCTGATGGATGGCCTTGGGAATCTAATTCTGGTATGGATTGTTTTTGCTGATTGTCTCCCCTTGTAGCTGATTTCTTCATTATTGTGTAAATTTAGATCATGAGCTCATGTTTAGCTAAACAGCTGACCTTGTAAGAGGCTTAGGTGCGAACACTGGTAAGTTTCAGCAGAAATTCGGGAAAGATTTATTTGTGTCCTTGCAATGAGCTGCCCGCGAGGAACCCGTTTTATAGAAGTGTTGGTCCAGTATTCCCTGTTGTGGCTAGGGAAATATACAGGGCTGCTTGGCGTCCCCCGATCAGGGGCAGGGGAAGTGGGCGACCTTTGGGCCGAGCAGGAGCCTCACAGCGTGTGTCCCAGGTACCCATCTGCCTGCGAACTTCGGTCACCTGGCAGGAAGCTACGATGCCCAGACCTATGGTTAGCTGTGCAGCGAGGTGTACTGTGCAGACAGGTTCCACACATACTTCAAGTAACAGGGCGGCCTGAGTGGAAAGGTGGGAGTTTGGGCAGCTGTGCAGACAAAGAAGGCGCCCTTTGGCCTGGGCTTAAATGCTTGTGACACCCCACTGGGCCTTATATGATTTCCTCTTGTGTCAGTTTTGGTTAAGTTTAGTAGCTAGGAAATGGTCCCCTTTACTGAAATGTTCAAATTTACTGGCATTTCATATATTCTCTGCTATAACATCGTACTGATTCTTTCTGTATATTCTTTACTTATGTTTTTGTATTCCTTAATCAAAGTGTGTCTTTTAAATCTTTTCAAAAAATATTCTTTGTACTTACTATATCACCTCAATTTTATACGTTTTCTGTTGTATTAAGTTCTGCTCATATCTTTATTTATCTTTTTTCTATGTTCTCAGGTTTTATTGGTTTGGTCTTCTGATGTCAATTAAAACACTTGGTTATTCCTTTTAATAAATCTTTTTACTTATAAAGATTTGAACTTTTGAAGATTCCAGCTTACTTGTAAGTTTCTAAGGCCAGGTCCTCTACTTTCTTGCTGGCCAAAGGCTTAGTTCAACATATAGCAAAGTATATATTGAACTATTTTCCCCTCGACTTTCTGTGGTTCCCTATATCTCACCTTTCTTTGCAGACAAGTCATTTGAAATACCCTTAACGTATTTCACAGCCAATAAGTCTTGAAATAATGTGTATTTTTTAGAGAAATCTACTTATATAATTAGGCAGCAAATCTGACCTGCCATTGTTTTCAAAACAGCATAATTTCACTCTTCTCAATGATTAATGTGTTGTATTACACAACTTTTGAGTATTTAGCTTTATCAATGACATATACTTTAAAAAGGTTTTAGAGATCCTACCAGTCTTTGGGAACATCCTTGTTCCTTTATTCAGTTCCCGTTTTATGTATATTTCCTGCCTTGCACCTGATTATTCCAACATCTGATGGATGGCCTTGGGAATCTAATTCTGGTATTGATTGTTTCAGATGATTGTCTCCCCTTGTAGCTGATTTCTTCATTATTGTGTAAATTTAGATCATGAGCTCATGTTTAGCTATACAGCTGACACTGTAAGAGGCTTAGGTGTGAACGCTCATACGTTTCAGCAGAAAGTTGGCAAAGATTTATGTGTGTCCCTCCAATGAGTTGCCCGCGAGACCCCGTTTTAAGAAGTGTTGGTCCAATATACCCTCCAGAGGCTAGGGATTCAGACAGGCCTGCTTGGCGGCCCCCGATCTGGGGCAGGGGCAGTGGGCGGCCTGTGGCCCTGGCAGGAGCCTCACAGCGTGTGTCCCAGGGACCCATCTGCCTGCGAACTTCGGTCACCTGGCAGGAAGCTACGATGCCCAGACCTATGGTTAGCTTTGCAGCGAGGTGTACTATGCAGACAGGTTCCACACACACTTCAAGTAAGAGGGCGGCCTGAGTGGAAAGGTGACAGTTTGGGCAGCTCTGCACACAAAGAAGGCGCCCTTTGGCCTTGGCCTAAATGCTTGTGAAACCACACTGGGCCTGCCGGGCTCTGAGGGCCCGGCCCTTGTCCTCCTGCTCCCCTGCCCTTTGTTCAGTCACATCAGAGATGGCCACACCCACTTCCTCAGTGACGACAGTTTTCCAACCTGCCTCAGTTCCTCCCCCTCTCCGCAGGTTACCATGGACTACAGATGCTGCATTCTGAGGCCAGGGCGTTCTGAGAATGACAAAGGCAGACATGATGACCTTAAATGATTTCCTTTTGTGTCAGATTTGGTAAACTTTAGGAGCTAGGAAATGGTCCCCTTTACAGAAATGTTCAAATTTACTGCTATTTCATATTTTCTCTGCTATAACATTGTCCTGATTCTTTCTGTATATTCTTTACTTATGTTTTTGTTTTCCTTAATCAAAGTGTGTCTTTTAAATCTTTTCAAAGGATATTCTTTGGACTTACTAAATCACCTCAATATTATACGTTTTCTGTTGTATTAAGTTCTGCTCATATCTTTATTTATCTTTTTTCCATGTTCTCAGGGTTTATTGTTTTGATCTTCTGATGTCAATTAAAACACTTGGTTATTCATTTTAATAAATTTTTCCTTATAAAGATTTGAACTTTTGAAGATTCCAGCTTACATGTAAGTTGCTAAGGGTCAGGTCCTCTACATTGTTGCTGGCCTAAGGCTTAGTTCACCCTATAGCAATGTATATATTGACATATTTTCCCCTCGACTTTCTGTGATTCCCTACATCTCACCTTTCTTTGCAGACAAGCCATTTGAAATACCCTTAACTTATTTCACTGCCAATAATCTTTTAAATAATGTGTATATTTAGCGAAATCTTCTTATATAATTAGGCAGAAAATCTCACGTGCCATAGTTTTCCAAACAGCATAATTTCACTCTTCTCAAAGATTAATCTGTTGTATTACACAACCTTTGAGTATTTAGCTTTTTCAATGACATGTACTTTAAAAATGTTTTATAGATCCTTCCAGTCTTTGAAAACATTCTTGTTCCTTGTTTCAGTTCCAGTTTTATGTATATATTTGTGCCTTTGACCTGATTATTCCAACATATGATGGATGGCCTTGGGAATCTAATTCTGGTAGTGATTGTTTTTGCTGATTGTCTCCCCTTTTAGCTGATTTTTTCATTATTGTGTAAATTTACATCATGAGCTCATGTTTAGCTAAACAGCTGACCTTGTAAGGGGCTTAGGTGTGAACGCTCATAAATTTCCGCAGAAAGTCGGCAATGATTTATTTGTGTCCCTCTAATGAGTTGCCCAGGAGGACCCCATTTTCTACAAGTGTTGGTCAAATACTCCCTCTAGAGGCAGTGGACACAGACTGCGCTCCTAGGCGGTCCCCGATCTGGGGCAGGGGTAGTAGTGTGGCCTGTGGCCCGAGCAGGAGCCTCTCTGCGTGTGACCCAGGGACCCATTTGCCTGCGAATTTAGGTCTCCTGACAGGAAGCCACGAGGCCCTGACCTATGGTTAGCTGTGCAGCGAGGTGTACTACGTGGACACGTTCCACAGACACTTCAAGTAAGAGGGCGGCCTGAGTGGAAAGGTGAGAGTTTGGGCAGCTGTGCAGACTAAGAAGGCACCCTTTGGCCTGGGCCTTCATGCTTGTGACACAACACTGGGTCTGTCAGGCTCTGAGGTCCCTGCCCTGGGCCCCCTGCTCCACTGCCATTTGTCCAGTCACAGCAGAGATGGCCACACCCACTCCCTCAGTGAGGGCCGTGTTACAATCTCCCTCACCCCGCCCCTTCTCCGCAGGTTACCATGGACTACAGATGCTGCCTTCTGAGGCCAGGGCGTTCCGAGAATGCCAAGGTCAGAAATGATGACCTTAAATGATTTCCTCTTGTGTCCGTTTTGGTAAACGTTAGGAGCTAGGAAATGGTCCCCTTTACAGAAATGTTCAAATTTACTGGCATTTCATATATTCTCTGCTATAACATTGTCCTGACTCTTTCTGTATATTCTTTACATATCTTTTTGTTTTCCTTTATCAAAGTGTGTCTTTTAAATCTTTTCAAAGTATATTCTTTGGAGTTACTAAATCACCTCAATTTTATACGTTTTCTGTTGTATTAAGTTCTGTTCATCACTTTATTTATCTTTTTTCTATGTTCTCAGGGTTTATTGTTTTGATCTTCTGATATCAATTTAATCACTTGTTAATTCATTATAATAAATACTTTCTACTTATAAAGATTAGAACTTTTAAAGATTCCAGGTTACTTGTAATTTTCTAAGGATCAGGTCCACTATATTGTTGCTGGCCTAAGCCTTAGTTCACCATAGAGCAATGTATATATTGACATATTTTCCCCTCGACTTTCTGTGATTCCGTACATCTCACCTTTCTTTGCGGACAAGCCTTTTGAAATACCCTTACTTATTTCACAGCAAATAAGTCTTTGATATAATGTGTATTTTTTAGATAAATCTTCTTATATAATTAGGAAGAAAATCTGACCTGCCATAGTTTTCAAAACAGCATAATTTCACTCTTCTCAATGATGAATCTGTTGTATTACACAACCTTTGATTATTTAGCTTTATCAATGACGTGTACTTTAAAAAGGCTTTAGAGATCCTACCAGTCTTTGAAAACATCCTTGTTCCTTGTTTCAGTTCGAGTTTTATGTATATATTCTGCCTTGCACCTGGTTATTCCAACATCTGATGGATGGCCTTGGGAATCTAATTCTGGTATTGATTGTTTTTGCTGATTGTCTCCCCTTGGAGCTGATTTCTTCATTATTGTGTAAATTTAGATCATGAGCTCATATTTAGCTAAACAGCTGACCTTGTAACAGGCTTATTTGTGAACTCTCGTAAGTTTCAGCAGAAATTCGGCAAAGATTTATTTGTGTCCCTTAAATGAGTTGCCCACAAGGACCCCGTTTTCTAGAAGTGTTGGTCCAATACCTCCTCTAGAGGCAGGGGACTCAGACAGGGTTGCTTTGTGGCCTCCGATCGGGGTCAGGGGCTGTGGGCAGCCTGTGGCCCGGGCAGGAGCCTCTACTTGTGTGTCCCAAGTACACATCTGCCTGCAAACTTTGGTCACCTGGCAGGAAGCGACGATGCCCAGACCTATGGTTAGCTGTGCAGCGAGGTGTACTGTGCGGACAGGCTCCACACACACTTCAAGTAAGAGGGCGGCCTGAGTGGAAAGGTGAGAGTTTGGGCAGCTGTGCACACAAAGAAGGCGCCCTTTGGCCTGGGCCAAAATGCTTTAGACACCCCACTGGGCCTGCCGGGCTCTGAGGGCCCTGCCCTGGGCCCCCTGTTCTCCTGCCCTATGTTCAGTCACAGCACAGATGGCCACACCCACTCCCTCAGCGAGGGCAGTGTTCTAACCTCCCTCAGCCCCGCCCCCACTCCGCAGGTTACCATGGACTACAGATGCTGCATTCTGAGGCCAGGGCGTTCTGAGAATGCCAATGGGAGACATGATGACCTTAAATGATTTCCTTTTGTGTCAGTTTTGGTAAACTTTAAGAGCTAGGTAATGTTCCCCTTTACAGAAATGTTCAAATTTACTGCTATTTCATATTTTCTCTGCTATAACATTGTCCTGATTCTTTCTGTATATTCTTTACTTATGTTTTTGTTATCCTTAATCAAAGTGTGTCTTTTAAATCTTTTCAAAGAATATTCTTTGGACTTACTAAATCACCTGAAATTTATACGTTTTCTGTTGTATTAAGTTCTGCTCATATCTTTATTTATCTTTTTTCTATGTTCTCAGGGTTTATTGGTTTGATCTTCTGATGTCAATTAAAACACTTGGTTATTCATTTTAATAAATATTTTTACTTATAAAGATTTGAGCTTTTGAAGATTCCAACTTACTTTTAACTTTCTAATGGTCAGGTTCTGTACATTGTTGCTGGCCTGAGTCTTAGTTCAACATAGAGCAATGTATATATTGACATATTTTCCCTTCGAATTTCTGGGATTCCCTACATCTCACCTTTCTTTGCAGACATGCCATTTGAAATACCCTTAACTTATTTCACAGCCAATAAGTCTTTGAAATAATGTGTATTTTTTAGATAAATCTTCTTATATAATTAGGCAGAAAATCTGACCTGCCATAATTTTCAAAACAGCATAATTTCACTCTTCCCAATGATTAATCTGTTGTATTACACATCCTTTGACTATTTAGCTTTATCAATGACATGTACTTTAAAAATATTTTAGAGAGCCTACTAGTCTTTGAAAACATCCTTGTTCCTTGTTTCAGTTCGAGTTTAATGTATATTTCCTGCCTTGCACCTGATTATTCCAACATCTGATGGATGGCCTTGGGAATCTAATTCTGGTATGGATTGTTTTTGCTGATTGTCTCCCCTTGTAGCTGATTTCTTCATTATTGTGTAAATTTAGATCATGAGCTCATGTTTAGCTAAACAGCTGACCTTGTAAGAGGCTTAGGTGCGAACACTGGTAAGTTTCAGCAGAAAGTCGGGAAAGATTTATTTGTGTCCTTGCAATGAGCTGCCCGCGAGGAACCCGTTTTATAGAAGTGTTGGTCCAGTATTCCCTGTTGTGGCTAGGGAAACATACAGGGCTGCTTGGCGTCCCCCAATCAGGGGCAGGGGAAGTGGGCGACCTTTGGGCCGAGCAGGAGCCTCACAGCGTGTGTCCCAGGTACCCATCTGCCTGCGAACTTCGGTCACCTGGCAGGAAGCTACGATGCCCAGACCTATGGTTAGCTGTGCAGCGAGGTGTACTGTGCAGACAGGTTCCACACATACTTCAAGTAACAGGGCGGC
This sequence comes from Mesoplodon bidens, assembly GCF_964165515.1. NCBI lineage: Eukaryota > Metazoa > Chordata > Mammalia > Artiodactyla > Ziphiidae > Mesoplodon > Mesoplodon bidens. The sequence continues at coordinate 444,805 of NW_027671391.1, forward strand.
CTGAGTGGAAAGGTGGGAGTTTGGGCAGCTGTGCAGACAAAGAAGGCGCCCTTTGGCCTGGGCTTAAATGCTTGTGACACCCCACTGGGCCTTATATGATTTCCTCTTGTGTCAGTTTTGGTTAAGTTTAGTAGCTAGGAAATGGTCCCCTTTACTGAAATGTTCAAATTTACTGGCATTTCATATATTCTCTGCTATAACATCGTACTGATTCTTTCTGTATATTCTTTACTTATGTTTTTGTATTCCTTAATCAAAGTGTGTCTTTTAAATCTTTTCAAAAAATATTCTTTGTACTTACTATATCACCTCAATTTTATACGTTTTCTGTTGTATTAAGTTCTGCTCATATCTTTATTTATCTTTTTTCTATGTTCTCAGGTTTTATTGGTTTGGTCTTCTGATGTCAATTAAAACACTTGGTTATTCCTTTTAATAAATCTTTTTACTTATAAAGATTTGAACTTTTGAAGATTCCAGCTTACTTGTAAGTTTCTAAGGCCAGGTCCTCTACTTTCTTGCTGGCCAAAGGCTTAGTTCAACATATAGCAAAGTATATATTGAACTATTTTCCCCTCGACTTTCTGTGGTTCCCTATATCTCACCTTTCTTTGCAGACAAGTCATTTGAAATACCCTTAACGTATTTCACAGCCAATAAGTCTTGAAATAATGTGTATTTTTTAGAGAAATCTACTTATATAATTAGGCAGCAAATCTGACCTGCCATTGTTTTCAAAACAGCATAATTTCACTCTTCTCAATGATTAATGTGTTGTATTACACAACTTTTGAGTATTTAGCTTTATCAATGACATATACTTTAAAAAGGTTTTAGAGATCCTACCAGTCTTTGGGAACATCCTTGTTCCTTTATTCAGTTCCCGTTTTATGTATATTTCCTGCCTTGCACCTGATTATTCCAACATCTGATGGATGGCCTTGGGAATCTAATTCTGGTATTGATTGTTTCAGATGATTGTCTCCCCTTGTAGCTGATTTCTTCATTATTGTGTAAATTTAGATCATGAGCTCATGTTTAGCTATACAGCTGACACTGTAAGAGGCTTAGGTGTGAACGCTCATACGTTTCAGCAGAAAGTTGGCAAAGATTTATGTGTGTCCCTCCAATGAGTTGCCCGCGAGACCCCGTTTTAAGAAGTGTTGGTCCAATATACCCTCCAGAGGCTAGGGATTCAGACAGGCCTGCTTGGCGGCCCCCGATCTGGGGCAGGGGCAGTGGGCGGCCTGTGGCCCTGGCAGGAGCCTCACAGCGTGTGTCCCAGGGACCCATCTGCCTGCGAACTTCGGTCACCTGGCAGGAAGCTACGATGCCCAGACCTATGGTTAGCTTTGCAGCGAGGTGTACTATGCAGACAGGTTCCACACACACTTCAAGTAAGAGGGCGGCCTGAGTGGAAAGGTGACAGTTTGGGCAGCTCTGCACACAAAGAAGGCGCCCTTTGGCCTTGGCCTAAATGCTTGTGAAACCACACTGGGCCTGCCGGGCTCTGAGGGCCCGGCCCTTGTCCTCCTGCTCCCCTGCCCTTTGTTCAGTCACATCAGAGATGGCCACACCCACTTCCTCAGTGACGACAGTTTTCCAACCTGCCTCAGTTCCTCCCCCTCTCCGCAGGTTACCATGGACTACAGATGCTGCATTCTGAGGCCAGGGCGTTCTGAGAATGACAAAGGCAGACATGATGACCTTAAATGATTTCCTTTTGTGTCAGATTTGGTAAACTTTAGGAGCTAGGAAATGGTCCCCTTTACAGAAATGTTCAAATTTACTGCTATTTCATATTTTCTCTGCTATAACATTGTCCTGATTCTTTCTGTATATTCTTTACTTATGTTTTTGTTTTCCTTAATCAAAGTGTGTCTTTTAAATCTTTTCAAAGAATATTCTTTGGACTTACTAAATCACCTCAATATTATACGTTTTCTGTTGTATTAAGTTCTGCTCATATCTTTATTTATCTTTTTTCCATGTTCTCAGGGTTTATTGTTTTGATCTTCTGATGTCAATTAAAACACTTGGTTATTCATTTTAATAAATTTTTCCTTATAAAGATTTGAACTTTTGAAGATTCCAGCTTACATGTAAGTTGCTAAGGGTCAGGTCCTCTACATTGTTGCTGGCCTAAGGCTTAGTTCACCCTATAGCAATGTATATATTGACATATTTTCCCCTCGACTTTCTGTGATTCCCTACATCTCACCTTTCTTTGCAGACAAGCCATTTGAAATACCCTTAACTTATTTCACTGCCAATAATCTTTTAAATAATGTGTATATTTAGCGAAATCTTCTTATATAATTAGGCAGAAAATCTCACGTGCCATAGTTTTCCAAACAGCATAATTTCACTCTTCTCAAAGATTAATCTGTTGTATTACACAACCTTTGAGTATTTAGCTTTTTCAATGACATGTACTTTAAAAATGTTTTATAGATCCTTCCAGTCTTTGAAAACATTCTTGTTCCTTGTTTCAGTTCCAGTTTTATGTATATATTTGTGCCTTTCACCTGATTATTCCAACATATGATGGATGGCCTTGGGAATCTAATTCTGGTAGTGATTGTTTTTGCTGATTGTCTCCCCTTTTAGCTGATTTTTTCATTATTGTGTAAATTTACATCATGAGCTCATGTTTAGCTAAACAGCTGACCTTGTAAGGGGCTTAGGTGTGAACGCTCATAAATTTCCGCAGAAAGTCGGCAATGATTTATTTGTGTCCCTCTAATGAGTTGCCCAGGAGGACCCCATTTTCTACAAGTGTTGGTCAAATACTCCCTCTAGAGGCAGTGGACACAGACTGCGCTCCTAGGCGGTCCCCGATCTGGGGCAGGGGTAGTAGTGTGGCCTGTGGCCCGAGCAGGAGCCTCTCTGCGTGTGACCCAGGGACCCATTTGCCTGCGAATTTAGGTCTCCTGACAGGAAGCCACGAGGCCCTGACCTATGGTTAGCTGTGCAGCGAGGTGTACTACGTGGACACGTTCCACAGACACTTCAAGTAAGAGGGCGGCCTGAGTGGAAAGGTGAGAGTTTGGGCAGCTGTGCAGACTAAGAAGGCACCCTTTGGCCTGGGCCTTCATGCTTGTGACACAACACTGGGTCTGTCAGGCTCTGAGGTCCCTGCCCTGGGCCCCCTGCTCCACTGCCATTTGTCCAGTCACAGCAGAGATGGCCACACCCACTCCCTCAGTGAGGGCCGTGTTACAATCTCCCTCACCCCGCCCCTTCTCCGCAGGTTACCATGGACTACAGATGCTGCCTTCTGAGGCCAGGGCGTTCCGAGAATGCCAAGGTCAGAAATGATGACCTTAAATGATTTCCTCTTGTGTCCGTTTTGGTAAACTTTAGGAGCTAGGAAATGGTCCCCTTTAGAGAAATGTTCAAATTTACTGGCATTTCATATATTCTCTGCTATAACATTGTCCTGACTCTTTCTGTATATTCTTTACATATCTTTTTGTTTTCCTTTATCAAAGTGTGTCTTTTAAATCTTTTCAAAGTATATTCTTTGGAGTTACTAAATCACCTCAATTTTATACGTTTTCTGTTGTATTAAGTTCTGTTCATCACTTTATTTATCTTTTTTCTATGTTCTCAGGGTTTATTGTTTTGATCTTCTGATATCAATTTAATCACTTGTTAATTCATTATAATAAATACTTTCTACTTATAAAGATTAGAACTTTTAAAGATTCCAGGTTACTTGTAATTTTCTAAGGATCAGGTCCACTATATTGTTGCTGGCCTAAGCCTTAGTTCACCATAGAGCAATGTATATATTGACATATTTTCCCCTCGACTTTCTGTGATTCCGTACATCTCACCTTTCTTTGCGGACAAGCCTTTTGAAATACCCTTACTTATTTCACAGCAAATAAGTCTTTGATATAATGTGTATTTTTTAGATAAATCTTCTTATATAATTGGGAAGAAAATCTGACCTGCCATAGTTTTCAAAACAGCATAATTTCACTCTTCTCAATGATGAATCTGTTGTATTACACAACCTTTGATTATTTAGCTTTATCAATGACGTGTACTTTAAAAAGGCTTTAGAGATCCTACCAGTCTTTGAAAACATCCTTGTTCCTTGTTTCAGTTCGAGTTTTATGTATATATTCTGCCTTGCACCTGGTTATTCCAACATCTGATGGATGGCCTTGGGAATCTAATTCTGGTATTGATTGTTTTTGCTGATTGTCTCCCCTTGTAGCTGATTTCTTCATTATTGTGTAAATTTAGATCATGAGCTCATATTTAGCTAAACAGCTGACCTTGTAACAGGCTTATTTGTGAACTCTCGTAAGTTTCAGCAGAAATTCGGCAAAGATTTATTTGTGTCCCTTAAATGAGTTGCCCACAAGGACCCCGTTTTCTAGAAGTGTTGGTCCAATACCTCCTCTAGAGGCAGGGGACTCAGACAGGGTTGCTTTGTGGCCTCCGATCGGGGTCAGGGGCTGTGGGCAGCCTGTGGCCCGGGCAGGAGCCTCTACTTGTGTGTCCCAAGTACACATCTGCCTGCAAACTTTGGTCACCTGGCAGGAAGCGACGATGCCCAGACCTATGGTTAGCTGTGCAGCGAAGTGTACTGTGCGGACAGGCTCCACACACACTTCAAGTAAGAGGGCGGCCTGAGTGGAAAGGTGAGAGTTTGGGCAGCTGTGCACACAAAGAAGGCGCCCTTTGGCCTGGGCCAAAATGCTTTAGACACCCCACTGGGCCTGCCGGGCTCTGAGGGCCCTGCACTGGGCCCCCTGTTCTCCTGCCCTATGTTCAGTCACAGCACAGATGGCCACACCCACTCCCTCAGCAAGGGCAGTGTTCTAACCTCCCTCAGCCCCGCCCCCACTCCACAGGTTACCATGGACTACAGATGGTGCATTCTGAGGCCAGGGCGTTCTGAGAATGCCAATGGGAGACATGATGACCTTAAATGATTTCCTTTTGTGTCAGTTTTGGTAAACTTTAAGAGCTAGGTAAAGTTCCCCTTTACAGAAATGTTCAAATTTACTGCTATTTCATATTTTCTCTGCTATAACATTGTCCTGATTCTTTCTGTATATTCTTTACTTATGTTTTTGTTATCCTTAATCAAAGTGTGTCTTTTAAATCTTTTCAAAGAATATTCTTTGGACTTACTAAATCACCTGAAATTTATACGTTTTCTGTTGTATTAAGTTCTGCTCATATCTTTATTTATCTTTTTTCTATGTTCTCAGGGTTTATTGGTTTGATCTTCTGATGTCAATTAAAACACTTGGTTATTCATTTTAATAAATATTTTTACTTATAAAGATTTGAGCTTTTGAAGATTCCAACTTACTTGTAACTTTCTAATGGTCAGGTTCTGTACATTGTTGCTGGCCTGAGTCTTAGTTCAACATAGAGCAATGTATATATTGACATATTTTCCCTTCGAATTTCTGGGATTCCCTACATCTCACCTTTCTTTGCAGACATGCCATTTGAAATACCCTTATCTTATTTCACAGCCAATAAGTCTTTGAAATAATGTGTATTTTTTAGATAAATCTTCTTATATAATTAGGCAGAAAATCTGACCTGCCATAATTTTCAAAACAGCATAATTTCACTCTTCCCAATGATTAATCTGTTGTATTACACATCCTTTGACTATTTAGCTTTATCAATGACATGTACTTTAAAAATATTTTAGAGAGCCTACTAGTCTTTGAAAACATCCTTGTTCCTTGTTTCAGTTCGAGTTTAATGTATATTTCCTGCCTTGCACCTGATTATTCCAACATCTGATGGATGGCCTTGGGAATCTAATTCTGGTATGGATTGTTTTTGCTGATTGTCTCCCCTTGTAGCTGATTTCTTCATTATTGTGTAAATTTAGATCATGAGCTCATGTTTAGCTAAACAGCTGACCTTGTAAGAGGCTTAGGTGCGAACAATGGTAAGTTTCAGCAGAAAGTCGGGAAAGATTTATTTGTGTCCTTGCAATGAGCTGCCCGCGAGGAACCCGTTTTATAGAAGTGTTGGTCCAGTATTCCCTGTTGTGGCTAGGGAAACATACAGGGCTGCTTGGCGTCCCCCAATCAGGGGCAGGGGAAGTGTGCGACCTTTGGGCCGAGCAGGAGCCTCACAGCGTGTGTCCCAGGTACCCATCTGCCTGCGAACTTCGGTCACCTGGCAGGAAGCTACGATGCCCAGACCTATGGTTAGCTGTGCAGCGAGGTGTACTGTGCAGACAGGTTCCACACATACTTCAAGTAACAGGGCGGCCTGAGTGGAAAGGTGGGAGTTTGGGCAGCTGTGCAGACAAAGAAGGCGCCCTTTGGCCTGGGCTTAAATGCTTGTGACACCCCACTGGGCCTTATATGATTTCCTCTTGTGTCAGTTTTGGTTAAGTTTAGTAGCTAGGAAATGGTCCCCTTTACTGAAATGTTCAAATTTACTGGCATTTCATATATTCTCTGCTATAACATCGTACTGATTCTTTCTGTATATTCTTTACTTATGTTTTTGTATTCCTTAATCAAAGTGTGTCTTTTAAATCTTTTCAAAAAATATTCTTTGTACTTACTATATCACCTCAATTTTATACGTTTTCTGTTGTATTAAGTTCTGCTCATATCTTTATTTATCTTTTTTCTATGTTCTCAGGTTTTATTGGTTTGGTCTTCTGATGTCAATTAAAACACTTGGTTATTCCTTTTAATAAATCTTTTTACTTATAAAGATTTGAACTTTTGAAGATTCCAGCTTACTTGTAAGTTTCTAAGGCCAGGTCCTCTACTTTCTTGCTGGCCAAAGGCTTAGTTCAACATATAGCAAAGTATATATTGAACTATTTTCCCCTCGACTTTCTGTGGTTCCCTATATCTCACCTTTCTTTGCAGACAAGTCGTTTGAAATACCCTTAACGTATTTCACAGCCAATAAGTCTTGAAATAATGTGTATTTTTTAGAGAAATCTACTTATATAATTAGGCAGCAAATCTGACCTGCCATTGTTTTCAAAACAGCATAATTTCACTCTTCTCAATGATTAATGTGTTGTATTACACAACTTTTGAGTATTTAGCTTTATCAATGACATATACTTTAAAAAGGTTTTAGAGATCCTACCAGTCTTTGGGAACATCCTTGTTCCTTTATTCAGTTCCCGTTTTATGTATATTTCCTGCCTTGCACCTGATTATTCCAACATCTGATGGATGGCCTTGGGAATCTAATTCTGGTATTGATTGTTTCAGATGATTGTCTCCCCTTGTAGCTGATTTCTTCATTATTGTGTAAATTTAGATCATGAGCTCATGTTTAGCTATACAGCTGACACTGTAAGAGGCTTAGGTGTGAACGCTCATACGTTTCAGCAGAAAGTTGGCAAAGATTTATGTGTGTCCCTCCAATGAGTTGCCCGCGAGACCCCGTTTTAAGAAGTGTTGGTCCAATATACCCTCCAGAGGCTAGGGATTCAGACAGGCCTGCTTGGCGGCCCCCGATCTGGGGCAGGGGCAGTGGGCGGCCTGTGGCCCTGGCAGGAGCCTCACAGCGTGTGTCCCAGGGACCCATCTGCCTGCGAACTTCGGTCACCTGGCAGGAAGCTACGATGCCCAGACCTATGGTTAGCTTTGCAGCGAGGTGTACTATGCAGACAGGTTCCACACACACTTCAAGTAAGAGGGCGGCCTGAGTGGAAAGGTGACAGTTTGGGCAGCTCTGCACACAAAGAAGGCGCCCTTTGGCCTTGGCCTAAATGCTTGTGAAACCACACTGGGCCTGCCGGGCTCTGAGGGCCCGGCCCTTGTCCTCCTGCTCCCCTGCCCTTTGTTCAGTCACATCAGAGATGGCCACACCCACTTCCTCAGTGACGACAGTTTTCCAACCTGCCTCAGTTCCTCCCCCTCTCCGCAGGTTACCATGGACTACAGATGCTGCATTCTGAGGCCAGGGCGTTCTGAGAATGACAAAGGCAGACATGATGACCTTAAATGATTTCCTTTTGTGTCAGATTTGGTAAACTTTAGGAGCTAGGAAATGGTCCCCTTTACAGAAATGTTCAAATTTACTGCTATTTCATATTTTCTCTGCTATAACATTGTCCTGATTCTTTCTGTATATTCTTTACTTATGTTTTTGTTTTCCTTAATCAAAGTGTGTCTTTTAAATCTTTTCAAAGAATATTCTTTGGACTTACTAAATCACCTCAATATTATACGTTTTCTGTTGTATTAAGTTCTGCTCATATCTTTATTTATCTTTTTTCCATGTTCTCAGGGTTTATTGTTTTGATCTTCTGATGTCAATTAAAACACTTGGTTATTCATTTTAATAAATTTTTCCTTATAAAGATTTGAACTTTTGAAGATTCCAGCTTACATGTAAGTTGCTAAGGGTCAGGTCCTCTACATTGTTGCTGGCCTAAGGCTTAGTTCACCCTATAGCAATGTATATATTGACATATTTTCCCCTCGACTTTCTGTGATTCCCTACATCTCACCTTTCTTTGCAGACAAGCCATTTGAAATACCCTTAACTTATTTCACTGCCAATAATCTTTTAAATAATGTGTATATTTAGCGAAATCTTCTTATATAATTAGGCAGAAAATCTCACGTGCCATAGTTTTCCAAACAGCATAATTTCACTCTTCTCAAAGATTAATCTGTTGTATTACACAACCTTTGAGTATTTAGCTTTTTCAATGACATGTACTTTAAAAATGTTTTATAGATCCTTCCAGTCTTTGAAAACATTCTTGTTCCTTGTTTCAGTTCCAGTTTTATGTATATATTTGTGCCTTTCACCTGATTATTCCAACATATGATGGATGGCCTTGGGAATCTAATTCTGGTAGTGATTGTTTTTGCTGATTGTCTCCCCTTTTAGCTGATTTTTTCATTATTGTGTAAATTTACATCATGAGCTCATGTTTAGCTAAACAGCTGACCTTGTAAGGGGCTTAGGTGTGAACGCTCATAAATTTCCGCAGAAAGTCGGCAATGATTTATTTGTGTCCCTCTAATGAGTTGCCCAGGAGGACCCCATTTTCTACAAGTGTTGGTCAAATACTCCCTCTAGAGGCAGTGGACACAGACTGCGCTCCTAGGCGGTCCCCGATCTGGGGCAGGGGTAGTAGTGTGGCCTGTGGCCCGAGCAGGAGCCTCTCTGCGTGTGACCCAGGGACCCATTTGCCTGCGAATTTAGGTCTCCTGACAGGAAGCCACGAGGCCCTGACCTATGGTTAGCTGTGCAGCGAGGTGTACTACGTGGACACGTTCCACAGACACTTCAAGTAAGAGGGCGGCCTGAGTGGAAAGGTGAGAGTTTGGGCAGCTGTGCAGACTAAGAAGGCACCCTTTGGCCTGGGCCTTCATGCTTGTGACACAACACTGGGTCTGTCAGGCTCTGAGGTCCCTGCCCTGGGCCCCCTGCTCCACTGCCATTTGTCCAGTCACAGCAGAGATGGCCACACCCACTCCCTCAGTGAGGGCCGTGTTACAATCTCCCTCACCCCGCCCCTTCTCCGCAGGTTACCATGGACTACAGATGCTGCCTTCTGAGGCCAGGGCGTTCCGAGAATGCCAAGGTCAGAAATGATGACCTTAAATGATTTCCTCTTGTGTCCGTTTTGGTAAACTTTAGGAGCTAGGAAATGGTCCCCTTTACAGAAATGTTCAAATTTACTGGCATTTCATATATTCTCTGCTATAACATTGTCCTGACTCTTTCTGTATATTCTTTACATATCTTTTTGTTTTCCTTTATCAAAGTGTGTCTTTTAAATCTTTTCAAAGTATATTCTTTGGAGTTACTAAATCACCTCAATTTTATACGTTTTCTGTTGTATTAAGTTCTGTTCATCACTTTATTTATCTTTTTTCTATGTTCTCAGGGTTTATTGTTTTGATCTTCTGATATCAATTTAATCACTTGTTAATTCATTATAATAAATACTTTCTACTTATAAAGATTAGAACTTTTAAAGATTCCAGGTTACTTGTAATTTTCTAAGGATCAGGTCCACTATATTGTTGCTGGCCTAAGCCTTAGTTCACCATAGAGCAATGTATATATTGACATATTTTCCCCTCGACTTTCTGTGATTCCGTACATCTCACCTTTCTTTGCGGACAAGCCTTTTGAAATACCCTTACTTATTTCACAGCAAATAAGTCTTTGATATAATGTGTATTTTTTAGATAAATCTTCTTATATAATTGGGAAGAAAATCTGACCTGCCATAGATTTCAAAACAGCATAATTTCACTCTTCTCAATGATGAATCTGTTGTATTACACAACCTTTGATTATTTAGCTTTATCAATGACGTGTACTTTAAAAAGGCTTTAGAGATCCTACCAGTCTTTGAAAACATCCTTGTTCCTTGTTTCAGTTCGAGTTTTATGTATATATTCTGCCTTGCACCTGGTTATTCCAACATCTGATGGATGGCCTTGGGAATCTAATTCTGGTATTGATTGTTTTTGCTGATTGTCTCCCCTTGTAGCTGATTTCTTCATTATTGTGTAAATTTAGATCATGAGCTCATATTTAGCTAAACAGCTGACCTTGTAACAGGCTTATTTGTGAACTCTCGTAAGTTTCAGCAGAAATTCGGCAAAGATTTATTTGTGTCCCTTAAATGAGTTGCCCACAAGGACCCCGTTTTCTAGAAGTGTTGGTCCAATACCTCCTCTAGAGGCAGGGGACTCAGACAGGGTTGCTTTGTGGCCTCCGATCGGGGTCAGGGGCTGTGGGCAGCCTGTGGCCCGGGCAGGAGCCTCTACTTGTGTGTCCCAAGTACACATCTGCCTGCAAACTTTGGTCACCTGGCAGGAAGCGACGATGCCCAGACCTATGGTTAGCTGTGCAGCGAAGTGTACTGTGCGGACAGGCTCCACACACACTTCAAGTAAGAGGGCGGCCTGAGTGGAAAGGTGAGAGTTTGGGCAGCTGTGCACACAAAGAAGGCGCCCTTTGGCCTGGGCCAAAATGCTTTAGACACCCCACTGGGCCTGCCGGGCTCTGAGGGCCCTGCACTGGGCCCCCTGTTCTCCTGCCCTATGTTCAGTCACAGCACAGATGGCCACACCCACTCCCTCAGCAAGGGCAGTGTTCTAACCTCCCTCAGCCCCGCCCCCACTCCACAGGTTACCATGGACTACAGATGGTGCATTCTGAGGCCAGGGCGTTCTGAGAATGCCAATGGGAGACATGATGACCTTAAATGATTTCCTTTTGTGTCAGTTTTGGTAAACTTTAAGAGCTAGGTAAAGTTCCCCTTTACAGAAATGTTCAAATTTACTGCTATTTCATATTTTCTCTGCTATAACATTGTCCTGATTCTTTCTGTATATTCTTTACTTATGTTTTTGTTATCCTTAATCAAAGTGTGTCTTTTAAATCTTTTCAAAGAATATTCTTTGGACTTACTAAATCACCTGAAATTTATACGTTTTCTGTTGTATTAAGTTCTGCTCATATCTTTATTTATCTTTTTTCTATGTTCTCAGGGTTTATTGGTTTGATCTTCTGATGTCAATTAAAACACTTGGTTATTCATTTTAATAAATATTTTTACTTATAAAGATTTGAGCTTTTGAAGATTCCAACTTACTTGTAACTTTCTAATGGTCAGGTTCTGTACATTGTTGCTGGCCTGAGTCTTAGTTCAACATAGAGCAATGTATATATTGACATATTTTCCCTTCGAATTTCTGGGATTCCCTACATCTCACCTTTCTTTGCAGACATGCCATTTGAAATACCCTTAACTTATTTCACAGCCAATAAGTCTTTGAAATAATGTGTATTTTTTAGATAAATCTTCTTATATAATTAGGCAGAAAATCTGACCTGCCATAATTTTCAAAACAGCATAATTTCACTCTTCCCAATGATTAATCTGTTGTATTACACATCCTTTGACTATTTAGCTTTATCAATGACATGTACTTTAAAAATATTTTAGAGAGCCTACTAGTCTTTGAAAACATCCTTGTTCCTTGTTTCAGTTCGAGTTTAATGTATATTTCCTGCCTTGCACCTGATTATTCCAACATCTGATGGATGGCCTTGGGAATCTAATTCTGGTATGGATTGTTTTTGCTGATTGTCTCCCCTTGTAGCTGATTTCTTCATTATTGTGTAAATTTAGATCATGAGCTCATGTTTAGCTAAACAGCTGACCTTGTAAGAGGCTTAGGTGCGAACACTGGTAAGTTTCAGCAGAAAGTCGGGAAAGATTTATTTGTGTCCTTGCAATGAGCTGCCCGCGAGGAACCCGTTTTATAGAAGTGTTGGTCCAGTATTCCCTGTTGTGGCTAGGGAAACATACAGGGCTGCTTGGCGTCCCCCAATCAGGGGCAGGGGAAGTGGGCGACCTTTGGGCCGAGCAGGAGCCTCACAGCGTGTGTCCCAGGTACCCATCTGCCTGCGAACTTCGGTCACCTGGCAGGAAGCTACGATGCCCAGACCTATGGTTAGCTGTGCAGCGAGGTGTACTGTGCAGACAGGTTCCACACATACTTCAAGTAACAGGGCGGCCTGAGTGGAAAGGTGGGAGTTTGGGCAGCTGTGCAGACAAAGAAGGCGCCCTTTGGCCTGGGCTTAAATGCTTGTGACACCCCACTGGGCCTTATATGATTTCCTCTTGTGTCAGTTTTGGTTAAGTTTAGTAGCTAGGAAATGGTCCCCTTTACTGAAATGTTCAAATTTACTGGCATTTCATATATTCTCTGCTATAACATCGTACTGATTCTTTCTGTATATTCTTTACTTATGTTTTTGTATTCCTTAATCAAAGTGTGTCTTTTAAATCTTTTCAAAAAATATTCTTTGTACTTACTATATCACCTCAATTTTATACGTTTTCTGTTGTATTAAGTTCTGCTCATATCTTTATTTATCTTTTTTCTATGTTCTCAGGTTTTATTGGTTTGGTCTTCTGATGTCAATTAAAACACTTGGTTATTCCTTTTAATAAATCTTTTTACTTATAAAGATTTGAACTTTTGAAGATTCCAGCTTACTTGTAAGTTTCTAAGGCCAGGTCCTCTACTTTCTTGCTGGCCAAAGGCTTAGTTCAACATATAGCAAAGTATATATTGAACTATTTTCCCCTCGACTTTCTGTGGTTCCCTATATCTCACCTTTCTTTGCAGACAAGTCATTTGAAATACCCTTAACGTATTTCACAGCCAATAAGTCTTGAAATAATGTGTATTTTTTAGAGAAATCTACTTATATAATTAGGCAGCAAATCTGACCTGCCATTGTTTTCAAAACAGCATAATTTCACTCTTCTCAATGATTAATGTGTTGTATTACACAACTTTTGAGTATTTAGCTTTATCAATGACATATACTTTAAAAAGGTTTTAGAGATCCTACCAGTCTTTGGGAACATCCTTGTTCCTTTATTCAGTTCCCGTTTTATGTATATTTCCTGCCTTGCACCTGATTATTCCAACATCTGATGGATGGCCTTGGGAATCTAATTCTGGTATTGATTGTTTCAGATGATTGTCTCCCCTTGTAGCTGATTTCTTCATTATTGTGTAAATTTAGATCATGAGCTCATGTTTAGCTATACAGCTGACACTGTAAGAGGCTTAGGTGTGAACGCTCATACGTTTCAGCAGAAAGTTGGCAAAGATTTATGTGTGTCCCTCCAATGAGTTGCCCGCGAGACCCCGTTTTAAGAAGTGTTGGTCCAATATACCCTCCAGAGGCTAGGGATTCAGACAGGCCTGCTTGGCGGCCCCCGATCTGGGGCAGGGGCAGTGGGCGGCCTGTGGCCCTGGCAGGAGCCTCACAGCGTGTGTCCCAGGGACCCATCTGCCTGCGAACTTCGGTCACCTGGCAGGAAGCTACGATGCCCAGACCTATGGTTAGCTTTGCAGCGAGGTGTACTATGCAGACAGGTTCCACACACACTTCAAGTAAGAGGGCGGCCTGAGTGGAAAGGTGACAGTTTGGGCAGCTCTGCACACAAAGAAGGCGCCCTTTGGCCTTGGCCTAAATGCTTGTGAAACCACACTGGGCCTGCCGGGCTCTGAGGGCCCGGCCCTTGTCCTCCTGCTCCCCTGCCCTTTGTTCAGTCACATCAGAGATGGCCACACCCACTTCCTCAGTGACGACAGTTTTCCAACCTGCCTCAGTTCCTCCCCCTCTCCGCAGGTTACCATGGACTACAGATGCTGCATTCTGAGGCCAGGGCGTTCTGAGAATGACAAAGGCAGACATGATGACCTTAAATGATTTCCTTTTGTGTCAGATTTGGTAAACTTTAGGAGCTAGGAAATGGTCCCCTTTACAGAAATGTTCAAATTTACTGCTATTTCATATTTTCTCTGCTATAACATTGTCCTGATTCTTTCTGTATATTCTTTACTTATGTTTTTGTTTTCCTTAATCAAAGTGTGTCTTTTAAATCTTTTCAAAGAATATTCTTTGGACTTACTAAATCACCTCAATATTATACGTTTTCTGTTGTATTAAGTTCTGCTCATATCTTTATTTATCTTTTTTCCATGTTCTCAGGGTTTATTGTTTTGATCTTCTGATGTCAATTAAAACACTTGGTTATTCATTTTAATAAATTTTTCCTTATAAAGATTTGAACTTTTGAAGATTCCAGCTTACATGTAAGTTGCTAAGGGTCAGGTCCTCTACATTGTTGCTGGCCTAAGGCTTAGTTCACCCTATAGCAATGTATATATTGACATATTTTCCCCTCGACTTTCTGTGATTCCCTACATCTCACCTTTCTTTGCAGACAAGCCATTTGAAATACCCTTAACTTATTTCACTGCCAATAATCTTTTAAATAATGTGTATATTTAGCGAAATCTTCTTATATAATTAGGCAGAAAATCTCACGTGCCATAGTTTTCCAAACAGCATAATTTCACTCTTCTCAAAGATTAATCTGTTGTATTACACAACCTTTGAGTATTTAGCTTTTTCAATGACATGTACTTTAAAAATGTTTTATAGATCCTTCCAGTCTTTGAAAACATTCTTGTTCCTTGTTTCAGTTCCAGTTTTATGTATATATTTGTGCCTTTCACCTGATTATTCCAACATATGATGGATGGCCTTGGGAATCTAATTCTGGTAGTGATTGTTTTTGCTGATTGTCTCCCCTTTTAGCTGATTTTTTCATTATTGTGTAAATTTACATCATGAGCTCATGTTTAGCTAAACAGCTGACCTTGTAAGGGGCTTAGGTGTGAACGCTCATAAATTTCCGCAGAAAGTCGGCAATGATTTATTTGTGTCCCTCTAATGAGTTGCCCAGGAGGACCCCATTTTCTACAAGTGTTGGTCAAATACTCCCTCTAGAGGCAGTGGACACAGACTGCGCTCCTAGGCGGTCCCCGATCTGGGGCAGGGGTAGTAGTGTGGCCTGTGGCCCGAGCAGGAGCCTCTCTGCGTGTGACCCAGGGACCCATTTGCCTGCGAATTTAGGTCTCCTGACAGGAAGCCACGAGGCCCTGACCTATGGTTAGCTGTGCAGCGAGGTGTACTACGTGGACACGTTCCACAGACACTTCAAGTAAGAGGGCGGCCTGAGTGGAAAGGTGAGAGTTTGGGCAGCTGTGCAGACTAAGAAGGCACCCTTTGGCCTGGGCCTTCATGCTTGTGACACAACACTGGGTCTGTCAGGCTCTGAGGTCCCTGCCCTGGGCCCCCTGCTCCACTGCCATTTGTCCAGTCACAGCAGAGATGGCCACACCCACTCCCTCAGTGAGGGCCGTGTTACAATCTCCCTCACCCCGCCCCTTCTCCGCAGGTTACCATGGACTACAGATGCTGCCTTCTGAGGCCAGGGCGTTCCGAGAATGCCAAGGTCAGAAATGATGACCTTAAATGATTTCCTCTTGTGTCCGTTTTGGTAAACTTTAGGAGCTAGGAAATGGTCCCCTTTAGAGAAATGTTCAAATTTACTGGCATTTCATATATTCTCTGCTATAACATTGTCCTGACTCTTTCTGTATATTCTTTACATATCTTTTTGTTTTCCTTTATCAAAGTGTGTCTTTTAAATCTTTTCAAAGTATATTCTTTGGAGTTACTAAATCACCTCAATTTTATACGTTTTCTGTTGTATTAAGTTCTGTTCATCACTTTATTTATCTTTTTTCTATGTTCTCAGGGTTTATTGTTTTGATCTTCTGATATCAATTTAATCACTTGTTAATTCATTATAATAAATACTTTCTACTTATAAAGATTAGAACTTTTAAAGATTCCAGGTTACTTGTAATTTTCTAAGGATCAGGTCCACTATATTGTTGCTGGCCTAAGCCTTAGTTCACCATAGAGCAATGTATATATTGACATATTTTCCCCTCGACTTTCTGTGATTCCGTACATCTCACCTTTCTTTGCGGACAAGCCTTTTGAAATACCCTTACTTATTTCACAGCAAATAAGTCTTTGATATAATGTGTATTTTTTAGATAAATCTTCTTATATAATTGGGAAGAAAATCTGACCTGCCATAGTTTTCAAAACAGCATAATTTCACTCTTCTCAATGATGAATCTGTTGTATTACACAACCTTTGATTATTTAGCTTTATCAATGACGTGTACTTTAAAAAGGCTTTAGAGATCCTACCAGTCTTTGAAAACATCCTTGTTCCTTGTTTCAGTTCGAGTTTTATGTATATATTCTGCCTTGCACCTGGTTATTCCAACATCTGATGGATGGCCTTGGGAATCTAATTCTGGTATTGATTGTTTTTGCTGATTGTCTCCCCTTGTAGCTGATTTCTTCATTATTGTGTAAATTTAGATCATGAGCTCATATTTAGCTAAACAGCTGACCTTGTAACAGGCTTATTTGTGAACTCTCGTAAGTTTCAGCAGAAATTCGGCAAAGATTTATTTGTGTCCCTTAAATGAGTTGCCCACAAGGACCCCGTTTTCTAGAAGTGTTGGTCCAATACCTCCTCTAGAGGCAGGGGACTCAGACAGGGTTGCTTTGTGGCCTCCGATCGGGGTCAGGGGCTGTGGGCAGCCTGTGGCCCGGGCAGGAGCCTCTACTTGTGTGTCCCAAGTACACATCTGCCTGCAAACTTTGGTCACCTGGCAGGAAGCGACGATGCCCAGACCTATGGTTAGCTGTGCAGCGAAGTGTACTGTGCGGACAGGCTCCACACACACTTCAAGTAAGAGGGCGGCCTGAGTGGAAAGGTGAGAGTTTGGGCAGCTGTGCACACAAAGAAGGCGCCCTTTGGCCTGGGCCAAAATGCTTTAGACACCCCACTGGGCCTGCCGGGCTCTGAGGGCCCTGCACTGGGCCCCCTGTTCTCCTGCCCTATGTTCAGTCACAGCACAGATGGCCACACCCACTCCCTCAGCAAGGGCAGTGTTCTAACCTCCCTCAGCCCCGCCCCCACTCCACAGGTTACCATGGACTACAGATGGTGCATTCTGAGGCCAGGGCGTTCTGAGAATGCCAATGGGAGACATGATGACCTTAAATGATTTCCTTTTGTGTCAGTTTTGGTAAACTTTAAGAGCTAGGTAAAGTTCCCCTTTACAGAAATGTTCAAATTTACTGCTATTTCATATTTTCTCTGCTATAACATTGTCCTGATTCTTTCTGTATATTCTTTACTTATGTTTTTGTTATCCTTAATCAAAGTGTGTCTTTTAAATCTTTTCAAAGAATATTCTTTGGACTTACTAAATCACCTGAAATTTATACGTTTTCTGTTGTATTAAGTTCTGCTCATATCTTTATTTATCTTTTTTCTATGTTCTCAGGGTTTATTGGTTTGATCTTCTGATGTCAATTAAAACACTTGGTTATTCATTTTAATAAATATTTTTACTTATAAAGATTTGAGCTTTTGAAGATTCCAACTTACTTGTAACTTTCTAATGGTCAGGTTCTGTACATTGTTGCTGGCCTGAGTCTTAGTTCAACATAGAGCAATGTATATATTGACATATTTTCCCTTCGAATTTCTGGGATTCCCTACATCTCACCTTTCTTTGCAGACATGCCATTTGAAATACCCTTATCTTATTTCACAGCCAATAAGTCTTTGAAATAATGTGTATTTTTTAGATAAATCTTCTTATATAATTAGGCAGAAAATCTGACCTGCCATAATTTTCAAAACAGCATAATTTCACTCTTCCCAATGATTAATCTGTTGTATTACACATCCTTTGACTATTTAGCTTTATCAATGACATGTACTTTAAAAATATTTTAGAGAGCCTACTAGTCTTTGAAAACATCCTTGTTCCTTGTTTCAGTTCGAGTTTAATGTATATTTCCTGCCTTGCACCTGATTATTCCAACATCTGATGGATGGCCTTGGGAATCTAATTCTGGTATGGATTGTTTTTGCTGATTGTCTCCCCTTGTAGCTGATTTCTTCATTATTGTGTAAATTTAGATCATGAGCTCATGTTTAGCTAAACAGCTGACCTTGTAAGAGGCTTAGGTGCGAACAATGGTAAGTTTCAGCAGAAAGTCGGGAAAGATTTATTTGTGTCCTTGCAATGAGCTGCCCGCGAGGAACCCGTTTTATAGAAGTGTTGGTCCAGTATTCCCTGTTGTGGCTAGGGAAACATACAGGGCTGCTTGGCGTCCCCCAATCAGGGGCAGGGGAAGTGTGCGACCTTTGGGCCGAGCAGGAGCCTCACAGCGTGTGTCCCAGGTACCCATCTGCCTGCGAACTTCGGTCACCTGGCAGGAAGCTACGATGCCCAGACCTATGGTTAGCTGTGCAGCGAGGTGTACTGTGCAGACAGGTTCCACACATACTTCAAGTAACAGGGCGGCCTGAGTGGAAAGGTGGGAGTTTGGGCAGCTGTGCAGACAAAGAAGGCGCCCTTTGGCCTGGGCTTAAATGCTTGTGACACCCCACTGGGCCTTATATGATTTCCTCTTGTGTCAGTTTTGGTTAAGTTTAGTAGCTAGGAAATGGTCCCCTTTACTGAAATGTTCAAATTTACTGGCATTTCATATATTCTCTGCTATAACATCGTACTGATTCTTTCTGTATATTCTTTACTTATGTTTTTGTATTCCTTAATCAAAGTGTGTCTTTTAAATCTTTTCAAAAAATATTCTTTGTACTTACTATATCACCTCAATTTTATACGTTTTCTGTTGTATTAAGTTCTGCTCATATCTTTATTTATCTTTTTTCTATGTTCTCAGGTTTTATTGGTTTGGTCTTCTGATGTCAATTAAAACACTTGGTTATTCCTTTTAATAAATCTTTTTACTTATAAAGATTTGAACTTTTGAAGATTCCAGCTTACTTGTAAGTTTCTAAGGCCAGGTCCTCTACTTTCTTGCTGGCCAAAGGCTTAGTTCAACATATAGCAAAGTATATATTGAACTATTTTCCCCTCGACTTTCTGTGGTTCCCTATATCTCACCTTTCTTTGCAGACAAGTCGTTTGAAATACCCTTAACGTATTTCACAGCCAATAAGTCTTGAAATAATGTGTATTTTTTAGAGAAATCTACTTATATAATTAGGCAGCAAATCTGACCTGCCATTGTTTTCAAAACAGCATAATTTCACTCTTCTCAATGATTAATGTGTTGTATTACACAACTTTTGAGTATTTAGCTTTATCAATGACATATACTTTAAAAAGGTTTTAGAGATCCTACCAGTCTTTGGGAACATCCTTGTTCCTTTATTCAGTTCCCGTTTTATGTATATTTCCTGCCTTGCACCTGATTATTCCAACATCTGATGGATGGCCTTGGGAATCTAATTCTGGTATTGATTGTTTCAGATGATTGTCTCCCCTTGTAGCTGATTTCTTCATTATTGTGTAAATTTAGATCATGAGCTCATGTTTAGCTATACAGCTGACACTGTAAGAGGCTTAGGTGTGAACGCTCATACGTTTCAGCAGAAAGTTGGCAAAGATTTATGTGTGTCCCTCCAATGAGTTGCCCGCGAGACCCCGTTTTAAGAAGTGTTGGTCCAATATACCCTCCAGAGGCTAGGGATTCAGACAGGCCTGCTTGGCGGCCCCCGATCTGGGGCAGGGGCAGTGGGCGGCCTGTGGCCCTGGCAGGAGCCTCACAGCGTGTGTCCCAGGGACCCATCTGCCTGCGAACTTCGGTCACCTGGCAGGAAGCTACGATGCCCAGACCTATGGTTAGCTTTGCAGCGAGGTGTACTATGCAGACAGGTTCCACACACACTTCAAGTAAGAGGGCGGCCTGAGTGGAAAGGTGACAGTTTGGGCAGCTCTGCACACAAAGAAGGCGCCCTTTGGCCTTGGCCTAAATGCTTGTGAAACCACACTGGGCCTGCCGGGCTCTGAGGGCCCGGCCCTTGTCCTCCTGCTCCCCTGCCCTTTGTTCAGTCACATCAGAGATGGCCACACCCACTTCCTCAGTGACGACAGTTTTCCAACCTGCCTCAGTTCCTCCCCCTCTCCGCAGGTTACCATGGACTACAGATGCTGCATTCTGAGGCCAGGGCGTTCTGAGAATGACAAAGGCAGACATGATGACCTTAAATGATTTCCTTTTGTGTCAGATTTGGTAAACTTTAGGAGCTAGGAAATGGTCCCCTTTACAGAAATGTTCAAATTTACTGCTATTTCATATTTTCTCTGCTATAACATTGTCCTGATTCTTTCTGTATATTCTTTACTTATGTTTTTGTTTTCCTTAATCAAAGTGTGTCTTTTAAATCTTTTCAAAGAATATTCTTTGGACTTACTAAATCACCTCAATATTATACGTTTTCTGTTGTATTAAGTTCTGCTCATATCTTTATTTATCTTTTTTCCATGTTCTCAGGGTTTATTGTTTTGATCTTCTGATGTCAATTAAAACACTTGGTTATTCATTTTAATAAATTTTTCCTTATAAAGATTTGAACTTTTGAAGATTCCAGCTTACATGTAAGTTGCTAAGGGTCAGGTCCTCTACATTGTTGCTGGCCTAAGGCTTAGTTCACCCTATAGCAATGTATATATTGACATATTTTCCCCTCGACTTTCTGTGATTCCCTACATCTCACCTTTCTTTGCAGACAAGCCATTTGAAATACCCTTAACTTATTTCACTGCCAATAATCTTTTAAATAATGTGTATATTTAGCGAAATCTTCTTATATAATTAGGCAGAAAATCTCACGTGCCATAGTTTTCCAAACAGCATAATTTCACTCTTCTCAAAGATTAATCTGTTGTATTACACAACCTTTGAGTATTTAGCTTTTTCAATGACATGTACTTTAAAAATGTTTTATAGATCCTTCCAGTCTTTGAAAACATTCTTGTTCCTTGTTTCAGTTCCAGTTTTATGTATATATTTGTGCCTTTCACCTGATTATTCCAACATATGATGGATGGCCTTGGGAATCTAATTCTGGTAGTGATTGTTTTTGCTGATTGTCTCCCCTTTTAGCTGATTTTTTCATTATTGTGTAAATTTACATCATGAGCTCATGTTTAGCTAAACAGCTGACCTTGTAAGGGGCTTAGGTGTGAACGCTCATAAATTTCCGCAGAAAGTCGGCAATGATTTATTTGTGTCCCTCTAATGAGTTGCCCAGGAGGACCCCATTTTCTACAAGTGTTGGTCAAATACTCCCTCTAGAGGCAGTGGACACAGACTGCGCTCCTAGGCGGTCCCCGATCTGGGGCAGGGGTAGTAGTGTGGCCTGTGGCCCGAGCAGGAGCCTCTCTGCGTGTGACCCAGGGACCCATTTGCCTGCGAATTTAGGTCTCCTGACAGGAAGCCACGAGGCCCTGACCTATGGTTAGCTGTGCAGCGAGGTGTACTACGTGGACACGTTCCACAGACACTTCAAGTAAGAGGGCGGCCTGAGTGGAAAGGTGAGAGTTTGGGCAGCTGTGCAGACTAAGAAGGCACCCTTTGGCCTGGGCCTTCATGCTTGTGACACAACACTGGGTCTGTCAGGCTCTGAGGTCCCTGCCCTGGGCCCCCTGCTCCACTGCCATTTGTCCAGTCACAGCAGAGATGGCCACACCCACTCCCTCAGTGAGGGCCGTGTTACAATCTCCCTCACCCCGCCCCTTCTCCGCAGGTTACCATGGACTACAGATGCTGCCTTCTGAGGCCAGGGCGTTCCGAGAATGCCAAGGTCAGAAATGATGACCTTAAATGATTTCCTCTTGTGTCCGTTTTGGTAAACTTTAGGAGCTAGGAAATGGTCCCCTTTACAGAAATGTTCAAATTTACTGGCATTTCATATATTCTCTGCTATAACATTGTCCTGACTCTTTCTGTATATTCTTTACATATCTTTTTGTTTTCCTTTATCAAAGTGTGTCTTTTAAATCTTTTCAAAGTATATTCTTTGGAGTTACTAAATCACCTCAATTTTATACGTTTTCTGTTGTATTAAGTTCTGTTCATCACTTTATTTATCTTTTTTCTATGTTCTCAGGGTTTATTGTTTTGATCTTCTGATATCAATTTAATCACTTGTTAATTCATTATAATAAATACTTTCTACTTATAAAGATTAGAACTTTTAAAGATTCCAGGTTACTTGTAATTTTCTAAGGATCAGGTCCACTATATTGTTGCTGGCCTAAGCCTTAGTTCACCATAGAGCAATGTATATATTGACATATTTTCCCCTCGACTTTCTGTGATTCCGTACATCTCACCTTTCTTTGCGGACAAGCCTTTTGAAATACCCTTACTTATTTCACAGCAAATAAGTCTTTGATATAATGTGTATTTTTTAGATAAATCTTCTTATATAATTGGGAAGAAAATCTGACCTGCCATAGATTTCAAAACAGCATAATTTCACTCTTCTCAATGATGAATCTGTTGTATTACACAACCTTTGATTATTTAGCTTTATCAATGACGTGTACTTTAAAAAGGCTTTAGAGATCCTACCAGTCTTTGAAAACATCCTTGTTCCTTGTTTCAGTTCGAGTTTTATGTATATATTCTGCCTTGCACCTGGTTATTCCAACATCTGATGGATGGCCTTGGGAATCTAATTCTGGTATTGATTGTTTTTGCTGATTGTCTCCCCTTGTAGCTGATTTCTTCATTATTGTGTAAATTTAGATCATGAGCTCATATTTAGCTAAACAGCTGACCTTGTAACAGGCTTATTTGTGAACTCTCGTAAGTTTCAGCAGAAATTCGGCAAAGATTTATTTGTGTCCCTTAAATGAGTTGCCCACAAGGACCCCGTTTTCTAGAAGTGTTGGTCCAATACCTCCTCTAGAGGCAGGGGACTCAGACAGGGTTGCTTTGTGGCCTCCGATCGGGGTCAGGGGCTGTGGGCAGCCTGTGGCCCGGGCAGGAGCCTCTACTTGTGTGTCCCAAGTACACATCTGCCTGCAAACTTTGGTCACCTGGCAGGAAGCGACGATGCCCAGACCTATGGTTAGCTGTGCAGCGAAGTGTACTGTGCGGACAGGCTCCACACACACTTCAAGTAAGAGGGCGGCCTGAGTGGAAAGGTGAGAGTTTGGGCAGCTGTGCACACAAAGAAGGCGCCCTTTGGCCTGGGCCAAAATGCTTTAGACACCCCACTGGGCCTGCCGGGCTCTGAGGGCCCTGCACTGGGCCCCCTGTTCTCCTGCCCTATGTTCAGTCACAGCACAGATGGCCACACCCACTCCCTCAGCAAGGGCAGTGTTCTAACCTCCCTCAGCCCCGCCCCCACTCCACAGGTTACCATGGACTACAGATGGTGCATTCTGAGGCCAGGGCGTTCTGAGAATGCCAATGGGAGACATGATGACCTTAAATGATTTCCTTTTGTGTCAGTTTTGGTAAACTTTAAGAGCTAGGT
Organism: Mesoplodon bidens; assembly: GCF_964165515.1. NCBI lineage: Eukaryota > Metazoa > Chordata > Mammalia > Artiodactyla > Ziphiidae > Mesoplodon > Mesoplodon bidens. The sequence continues at coordinate 468,611 of NW_027671391.1, forward strand.
AAAGTTCCCCTTTACAGAAATGTTCAAATTTACTGCTATTTCATATTTTCTCTGCTATAACATTGTCCTGATTCTTTCTGTATATTCTTTACTTATGTTTTTGTTATCCTTAATCAAAGTGTGTCTTTTAAATCTTTTCAAAGAATATTCTTTGGACTTACTAAATCACCTGAAATTTATACGTTTTCTGTTGTATTAAGTTCTGCTCATATCTTTATTTATCTTTTTTCTATGTTCTCAGGGTTTATTGGTTTGATCTTCTGATGTCAATTAAAACACTTGGTTATTCATTTTAATAAATATTTTTACTTATAAAGATTTGAGCTTTTGAAGATTCCAACTTACTTGTAACTTTCTAATGGTCAGGTTCTGTACATTGTTGCTGGCCTGAGTCTTAGTTCAACATAGAGCAATGTATATATTGACATATTTTCCCTTCGAATTTCTGGGATTCCCTACATCTCACCTTTCTTTGCAGACATGCCATTTGAAATACCCTTATCTTATTTCACAGCCAATAAGTCTTTGAAATAATGTGTATTTTTTAGATAAATCTTCTTATATAATTAGGCAGAAAATCTGACCTGCCATAATTTTCAAAACAGCATAATTTCACTCTTCCCAATGATTAATCTGTTGTATTACACATCCTTTGACTATTTAGCTTTATCAATGACATGTACTTTAAAAATATTTTAGAGAGCCTACTAGTCTTTGAAAACATCCTTGTTCCTTGTTTCAGTTCGAGTTTAATGTATATTTCCTGCCTTGCACCTGATTATTCCAACATCTGATGGATGGCCTTGGGAATCTAATTCTGGTATGGATTGTTTTTGCTGATTGTCTCCCCTTGTAGCTGATTTCTTCATTATTGTGTAAATTTAGATCATGAGCTCATGTTTAGCTAAACAGCTGACCTTGTAAGAGGCTTAGGTGCGAACAATGGTAAGTTTCAGCAGAAAGTCAGGAAAGATTTATTTGTGTCCTTGCAATGAGCTGCCTGCGAGGAACCCGTTTTATAGAAGTGTTGGTCCAGTATTCCCTGTTGTGGCTAGGGAAACATACAGGGCTGCTTGGCGTCCCCCAATCAGGGGCAGGGGAAGTGGGCGACCTTTGGGCCGAGCAGGAGCCTCACAGCGTGTGTCCCAGGTACCCATCTGCCTGCGAACTTCGGTCACCTGGCAGGAAGCTACGATGCCCAGACCTATGGTTAGCTGTGCAGCGAGGTGTACTGTGCAGACAGGTTCCACACATACTTCAAGTAACAGGGCGGCCTGAGTGGAAAGGTGGGAGTTTGGGCAGCTGTGCAGACAAAGAAGGCGCCCTTTGGCCTGGGCTTAAATGCTTGTGACACCCCACTGGGCCTTATATGATTTCCTCTTGTGTCAGTTTTGGTTAAGTTTAGTAGCTAGGAAATGGTCCCCTTTACTGAAATGTTCAAATTTACTGGCATTTCATATATTCTCTGCTATAACATCGTACTGATTCTTTCTGTATATTCTTTACTTATGTTTTTGTATTCCTTAATCAAAGTGTGTCTTTTAAATCTTTTCAAAAAATATTCTTTGTACTTACTATATCACCTCAATTTTATACGTTTTCTGTTGTATTAAGTTCTGCTCATATCTTTATTTATCTTTTTTCTATGTTCTCAGGTTTTATTGGTTTGGTCTTCTGATGTCAATTAAAACACTTGGTTATTCCTTTTAATAAATCTTTTTACTTATAAAGATTTGAACTTTTGAAGATTCCAGCTTACTTGTAAGTTTCTAAGGCCAGGTCCTCTACTTTCTTGCTGGCCAAAGGCTTAGTTCAACATATAGCAAAGTATATATTGAACTATTTTCCCCTCGACTTTCTGTGGTTCCCTATATCTCACCTTTCTTTGCAGACAAGTCATTTGAAATACCCTTAACGTATTTCACAGCCAATAAGTCTTGAAATAATGTGTATTTTTTAGAGAAATCTACTTATATAATTAGGCAGCAAATCTGACCTGCCATTGTTTTCAAAACAGCATAATTTCACTCTTCTCAATGATTAATGTGTTGTATTACACAACTTTTGAGTATTTAGCTTTATCAATGACATATACTTTAAAAAGGTTTTAGAGATCCTACCAGTCTTTGGGAACATCCTTGTTCCTTTATTCAGTTCCCGTTTTATGTATATTTCCTGCCTTGCACCTGATTATTCCAACATCTGATGGATGGCCTTGGGAATCTAATTCTGGTATTGATTGTTTCAGATGATTGTCTCCCCTTGTAGCTGATTTCTTCATTATTGTGTAAATTTAGATCATGAGCTCATGTTTAGCTATACAGCTGACACTGTAAGAGGCTTAGGTGTGAACGCTCATACGTTTCAGCAGAAAGTTGGCAAAGATTTATGTGTGTCCCTCCAATGAGTTGCCCGCGAGACCCCGTTTTAAGAAGTGTTGGTCCAATATACCCTCCAGAGGCTAGGGATTCAGACAGGCCTGCTTGGCGGCCCCCGATCTGGGGCAGGGGCAGTGGGCGGCCTGTGGCCCTGGCAGGAGCCTCACAGCGTGTGTCCCAGGGACCCATCTGCCTGCGAACTTCGGTCACCTGGCAGGAAGCTACGATGCCCAGACCTATGGTTAGCTTTGCAGCGAGGTGTACTATGCAGACAGGTTCCACACACACTTCAAGTAAGAGGGCGGCCTGAGTGGAAAGGTGACAGTTTGGGCAGCTCTGCACACAAAGAAGGCGCCCTTTGGCCTTGGCCTAAATGCTTGTGAAACCACACTGGGCCTGCCGGGCTCTGAGGGCCCGGCCCTTGTCCTCCTGCTCCCCTGCCCTTTGTTCAGTCACATCAGAGATGGCCACACCCACTTCCTCAGTGACGACAGTTTTCCAACCTGCCTCAGTTCCTCCCCCTCTCCGCAGGTTACCATGGACTACAGATGCTGCATTCTGAGGCCAGGGCGTTCTGAGAATGACAAAGGCAGACATGATGACCTTAAATGATTTCCTTTTGTGTCAGATTTGGTAAACTTTAGGAGCTAGGAAATGGTCCCCTTTACAGAAATGTTCAAATTTACTGCTATTTCATATTTTCTCTGCTATAACATTGTCCTGATTCTTTCTGTATATTCTTTACTTATGTTTTTGTTTTCCTTAATCAAAGTGTGTCTTTTAAATCTTTTCAAAGAATATTCTTTGGACTTACTAAATCACCTCAATATTATACGTTTTCTGTTGTATTAAGTTCTGCTCATATCTTTATTTATCTTTTTTCCATGTTCTCAGGGTTTATTGTTTTGATCTTCTGATGTCAATTAAAACACTTGGTTATTCATTTTAATAAATTTTTCCTTATAAAGATTTGAACTTTTGAAGATTCCAGCTTACATGTAAGTTGCTAAGGGTCAGGTCCTCTACATTGTTGCTGGCCTAAGGCTTAGTTCACCCTATAGCAATGTATATATTGACATATTTTCCCCTCGACTTTCTGTGATTCCCTACATCTCACCTTTCTTTGCAGACAAGCCATTTGAAATACCCTTAACTTATTTCACTGCCAATAATCTTTTAAATAATGTGTATATTTAGCGAAATCTTCTTATATAATTAGGCAGAAAATCTCACGTGCCATAGTTTTCCAAACAGCATAATTTCACTCTTCTCAAAGATTAATCTGTTGTATTACACAACCTTTGAGTATTTAGCTTTTTCAATGACATGTACTTTAAAAATGTTTTATAGATCCTTCCAGTCTTTGAAAACATTCTTGTTCCTTGTTTCAGTTCCAGTTTTATGTATATATTTGTGCCTTTCACCTGATTATTCCAACATATGATGGATGGCCTTGGGAATCTAATTCTGGTAGTGATTGTTTTTGCTGATTGTCTCCCCTTTTAGCTGATTTTTTCATTATTGTGTAAATTTACATCATGAGCTCATGTTTAGCTAAACAGCTGACCTTGTAAGGGGCTTAGGTGTGAACGCTCATAAATTTCCGCAGAAAGTCGGCAATGATTTATTTGTGTCCCTCTAATGAGTTGCCCAGGAGGACCCCATTTTCTACAAGTGTTGGTCAAATACTCCCTCTAGAGGCAGTGGACACAGACTGCGCTCCTAGGCTGTCCCCGATCTGGGGCAGGGGTAGTAGTGTGGCCTGTGGCCCGAGCAGGAGCCTCTCTGCGTGTGACCCAGGGACCCATTTGCCTGCGAATTTAGGTCTCCTGACAGGAAGCCACGAGGCCCTGACCTATGGTTAGCTGTGCAGCGAGGTGTACTACGTGGACACGTTCCACAGACACTTCAAGTAAGAGGGCGGCCTGAGTGGAAAGGTGAGAGTTTGGGCAGCTGTGCAGACTAAGAAGGCACCCTTTGGCCTGGGCCTTCATGCTTGTGACACAACACTGTGTCTGTCAGGCTCTGAGGTCCCTGCCCTGGGCCCCCTGCTCCACTGCCATTTGTCCAGTCACAGCAGAGATGGCCACACCCACTCCCTCAGTGAGGGCCGTGTTACAATCTCCCTCACCCCGCCCCTTCTCCGCAGGTTACCATGGACTACAGATGCTGCCTTCTGAGGCCAGGGCGTTCCGAGAATGCCAAGGTCAGAAATGATGACCTTAAATGATTTCCTCTTGTGTCCGTTTTGGTAAACGTTAGGAGCTAGGAAATGGTCCCCTTTACAGAAATGTTCAAATTTACTGGCATTTCATATATTCTCTGCTATAACATTGTCCTGACTCTTTCTGTATATTCTTTACATATCTTTTTGTTTTCCTTTATCAAAGTGTGTCTTTTAAATCTTTTCAAAGTATATTCTTTGGAGTTACTAAATCACCTCAATTTTATACGTTTTCTGTTGTATTAAGTTCTGTTCATCACTTTATTTATCTTTTTTCTATGTTCTCAGGGTTTATTGTTTTGATCTTCTGATATCAATTTAATCACTTGTTAATTCATTATAATAAATACTTTCTACTTATAAAGATTAGAACTTTTAAAGATTCCAGGTTACTTGTAATTTTCTAAGGATCAGGTCCACTATATTGTTGCTGGCCTAAGCCTTAGTTCACCATAGAGCAATGTATATATTGACATATTTTCCCCTCGACTTTCTGTGATTCCGTACATCTCACCTTTCTTTGCGGACAAGCCTTTTGAAATACCCTTACTTATTTCACAGCAAATAAGTCTTTGATATAATGTGTATTTTTTAGATAAATCTTCTTATATAATTGGGAAGAAAATCTGACCTGCCATAGTTTTCAAAACAGCATAATTTCACTCTTCTCAATGATGAATCTGTTGTATTACACAACCTTTGATTATTTAGCTTTATCAATGACGTGTACTTTAAAAAGGCTTTAGAGATCCTACCAGTCTTTGAAAACATCCTTGTTCCTTGTTTCAGTTCGAGTTTTATGTATATATTCTGCCTTGCACCTGGTTATTCCAACATCTGATGGATGGCCTTGGGAATCTAATTCTGGTATTGATTGTTTTTGCTGATTGTCTCCCCTTGTAGCTGATTTCTTCATTATTGTGTAAATTTAGATCATGAGCTCATATTTAGCTAAACAGCTGACCTTGTAACAGGCTTATTTGTGAACTCTCGTAAGTTTCAGCAGAAATTCGGCAAAGATTTATTTGTGTCCCTTAAATGAGTTGCCCACAAGGACCCCGTTTTCTAGAAGTGTTGGTCCAATACCTCCTCTAGAGGCAGGGGACTCAGACAGGGTTGCTTTGTGGCCTCCGATCGGGGTCAGGGGCTGTGGGCAGCCTGTGGCCCGGGCAGGAGCCTCTACTTGTGTGTCCCAAGTACACATCTGCCTGCAAACTTTGGTCACCTGGCAGGAAGCGACGATGCCCAGACCTATGGTTAGCTGTGCAGCGAGGTGTACTGTGCGGACAGGCTCCACACACACTTCAAGTAAGAGGGCGGCCTGAGTGGAAAGGTGAGAGTTTGGGCAGCTGTGCACACAAAGAAGGCGCCCTTTGGCCTGGGCCAAAATGCTTTAGACACCCCACTGGGCCTGCCGGGCTCTGAGGGCCCTGCCCTGGGCCCACTGTTCTCCTGCCCTATGTTCAGTCACAGCACAGATGGCCACACCCACTCCCTCAGCAAGGGCAGTGTTCTATCCTCCTTCAGCCCCGCCCCCACTCCGCAGGTTACCATGGACTACAGATGCTGCATTCTGAGGCCAGGGCGTTCTGAGAATGCCAATGGGAGACATGATGACCTTAAATGATTTCCTTTTGTGTCAGTTTTGGTAAACTTTAAGAGCTAGGTAAAGTTCCCCTTTACAGAAATGTTCAAATTTACTGCTATTTCATATTTTCTCTGCTATAACATTGTCCTGATTCTTTCTGTATATTCTTTACTTATGTTTTTGTTATCCTTAATCAAAGTGTGTCTTTTAAATCTTTTCAAAGAATATTCTTTGGACTTACTAAATCACCTGAAATTTATACGTTTTCTGTTGTATTAAGTTCTGCTCATATCTTTATTTATCTTTTTTCTATGTTCTCAGGGTTTATTGGTTTGATCTTCTGATGTCAATTAAAACACTTGGTTATTCATTTTAATAAATATTTTTACTTATAAAGATTTGAGCTTTTGAAGATTCCAACTTACTTGTAACTTTCTAATGGTCAGGTTCTGTACATTGTTGCTGGCCTGAGTCTTAGTTCAACATAGAGCAATGTGTATATTGACATATTTTCCCTTCGAATTTCTGGGATTCCCTACATCTCACCTTTCTTTGCAGACATGCCATTTGAAATACCCTTATCTTATTTCACAGCCAATAAGTCTTTGAAATAATGTGTATTTTTTAGATAAATCTTCTTATATAATTAGGCAGAAAATCTGACCTGCCATAATTTTCAAAACAGCATAATTTCACTCTTCCCAATGATTAATCTGTTGTATTACACATCCTTTGACTATTTAGCTTTATCAATGACATGTATTTTAAAAATATTTTAGAGAGCCTACTAGTCTTTGAAAACATCCTTGTTCCTTGTTTCAGTTCGAGTTTAATGTATATTTCCTGCCTTGCACCTGATTATTCCAACATCTGATGGATGGCCTTGGGAATCTAATTCTGGTATTGATTGTTTTTGCTGATTGTCTCCCCTTGTAGCTGATTTCTTCATTATTGTGTAAATTTAGATCATGAGCTCATGTTTAGCTAAACAGCTGACCTTGTAAGAGGCTTAGGTGCGAACAATGGTAAGTTTCAGCAGAAAGTCGGGAAAGATTTATTTGTGTCCTTGCAATGAGCTGCCCGCGAGGAACCCGTTTTATAGAAGTGTTGGTCCAGTATTCCCTGTTGTGGCTAGGGAAACATACAGGGCTGCTTGGCGTCCCCCAATCAGGGGCAGGGGAAGTGGGCGACCTTTGGGCCGAGCAGGAGCCTCACAGCGTGTGTCCCAGGTACCCATCTGCCTGCGAACTTCGGTCACCTGGCAGGAAGCTACGATGCCCAGACCTATGGTTAGCTGTGCAGCGAGGTGTACTGTGCAGACAGGTTCCACACATAGTTCAAGTAACAGGGCGGCCTGAGTGGAAAGGTGGGAGTTTGGGCAGCTGTGCAGACAAAGAAGGCGCCCTTTGGCCTGGGCTTAAATGCTTGTGACACCCCACTGGGCCTTATATGATTTCCTCTTGTGTCAGTTTTGGTTAAGTTTAGTAGCTAGGAAATGGTCCCCTTTACTGAAATGTTCAAATTTACTGGCATTTCATATATTCTCTGCTATAACATCGTACTGATTCTTTCTGTATATTCTTTACTTATGTTTTTGTATTCCTTAATCAAAGTGTGTCTTTTAAATCTTTTCAAAAAATATTCTTTGTACTTACTATATCACCTCAATTTTATACGTTTTCTGTTGTATTAAGTTCTGCTCATATCTTTATTTATCTTTTTTCTATGTTCTCAGGTTTTATTGGTTTGGTCTTCTGATGTCAATTAAAACACTTGGTTATTCCTTTTAATAAATCTTTTTACTTATAAAGATTTGAACTTTTGAAGATTCCAGCTTACTTGTAAGTTTCTAAGGCCAGGTCCTCTACTTTCTTGCTGGCCAAAGGCTTAGTTCAACATATAGCAAAGTATATATTGAACTTTTTTCCCCTCGACTTTCTGTGGTTCCCTATATCTCACCTTTCTTTGCAGACAAGTCATTTGAAATACCCTTAACGTATTTCACAGCCAATAAGTCTTGAAATAATGTGTATTTTTTAGAGAAATCTACTTATATAATTAGGCAGCAAATCTGACCTGCCATTGTTTTCAAAACAGCATAATTTCACTCTTCTCAATGATTAATGTGTTGTATTACACAACTTTTGAGTATTTAGCTTTATCAATGACATATACTTTAAAAAGGTTTTAGAGATCCTACCAGTCTTTGGGAACATCCTTGTTCCTTTATTCAGTTCCCGTTTTATGTATATTTCCTGCCTTGCACCTGATTATTCCAACATCTGATGGATGGCCTTGGGAATCTAATTCTGGTATTGATTGTTTCAGATGATTGTCTCCCCTTGTAGGTGATTTCTTCATTATTGTGTAAATTTAGATCATGAGCTCATGTTTAGCTATACAGCTGACACTGTAAGAGGCTTAGGTGTGAACGCTCATACGTTTCAGCAGAAAGTTGGCAAAGATTTATGTGTGTCCCTCCAATGAGTTGCCCGCGAGACCCCGTTTTAAGAAGTGTTGGTCCAATATACACTCCAGAGGCTAGGGATTCAGACAGGCCTGCTTGGCGGCCCCCGATCTGGGGCAGGGGCAGTGGGCGGCCTGTGGCCCTGGCAGGAGCCTCACAGCGTGTGTCCCAGGGACCCATCTGCCTGCGAACTTCGGTCACCTGGCAGGAAGCTACGATGCCCAGACCTATGGTTAGCTTTGCAGCGAGGTGTACTATGCAGACAGGTTCCACACACACTTCAAGTAAGAGGGCGGCCTGAGTGGAAAGGTGACAGTTTGGGCAGCTCTGCACACAAAGAAGGCGCCCTTTGGCCTTGGCCTAAATGCTTGTGAAACCACACTGGGCCTGCCGGGCTCTGAGGGCCCGGCCCTTGTCCTCCTGCTCCCCTGCCCTTTGTTCAGTCACATCAGAGATGGCCACACCCACTTCCTCAGTGACGACAGTTTTCCAACCTGCCTCAGTTCCTCCCCCTCTCCGCAGGTTACCATGGACTACAGATGCTGCATTCTGAGGCCAGGGCGTTCTGAGAATGACAAAGGCAGACATGATGACCTTAAATGATTTCCTTTTGTGTCAGATTTGGTAAACTTTAGGAGCTAGGAAATGGTCCCCTTTACAGAAATGTTCAAATTTACTGCTATTTCATATTTTCTCTGCTATAACATTGTCCTGATTCTTTCTGTATATTCTTTACTTATGTTTTTTTTTCCTTAATCAAAGTGTGTCTTTTAAATCTTTTCAAAGAATATTCTTTGGACTTACTAAATCACCTCAATATTATACGTTTTCTGTTGTATTAAGTTCTGCTCATATCTTTATTTATCTTTTTTCCATGTTCTCAGGGTTTATTGTTTTGATCTTCTGATGTCAATTAAAACACTTGGTTATTCATTTTAATAAATTTTTCCTTATAAAGATTTGAACTTTTGAAGATTCCAGCTTACATGTAAGTTGCTAAGGGTCAGGTCCTCTACATTGTTGCTGGCCTAAGGCTTAGTTCACCCTATAGCAATGTATATATTGACATATTTTCCCCTCGACTTTCTGTGATTCCCTACATCTCAACTTTCTTTGCAGACAAGCCATTTGAAATACCCTTAACTTATTTCACTGCCAATAATCTTTTAAATAATGTGTATATTTAGCGAAATCTTCTTATATAATTAGGCAGAAAATCTCACGTGCCATAGTTTTCCAAACAGCATAATTTCACTCTTCTCAAAGATTAATCTGTTGTATTACACAACCTTTGAGTATTTAGCTTTTTCAATGACATGTACTTTAAAAATGTTTTATAGATCCTTCCAGTCTTTGAAAACATTCTTGTTCCTTGTTTCAGTTCCAGTTTTATGTATATATTTGTGCCTTTCACCTGATTATTCCAACATATGATGGATGGCCTTGGGAATCTAATTCTGGTAGTGATTGTTTTTGCTGATTGTCTCCCCTTTTAGCTGATTTTTTCATTATTGTGTAAATTTACATCATGAGCTCATGTTTAGCTAAACAGCTGACCTTGTAAGGGGCTTAGGTGTGAACGCTCATAAATTTCCGCAGAAAGTCGGCAATGATTTATTTGTGTCCCTCTAATGAGTTGCCCAGGAGGACCCCATTTTCTACAAGTGTTGGTCAAATACTCCCTCTAGAGGCAGTGGACACAGACTGCGCTCCTAGGCTGTCCCCGATCTGGGGCAGGGGTAGTAGTGTGGCCTGTGGCCCGAGCAGGAGCCTCTCTGCGTGTGACCCAGGGACCCATTTGCCTGCGAATTTAGGTCTCCTGACAGGAAGCCACGAGGCCCTGACCTATGGTTAGCTGTGCAGCGAGGTGTACTACGTGGACACGTTCCACAGACACTTCAAGTAAGAGGGCGGCCTGAGTGGAAAGGTGAGAGTTTGGGCAGCTGTGCAGACTAAGAAGGCACCCTTTGGCCTGGGCCTTCATGCTTGTGACACAACACTGGGTCTGTCAGGCTCTGAGGTCCCTGCCCTGGGCCCCCTGCTCCACTGCCATTTGTCCAGTCACAGCAGAGATGGCCACACCCACTCCCTCAGTGAGGGCCGTGTTACAATCTCCCTCACCCCGCCCCTTCTCCGCAGGTTACCATGGACTACAGATGCTGCCTTCTGAGGCCAGGGCGTTCCGAGAATGCCAAGGTCAGAAATGATGACCTTAAATGATTTCCTCTTGTGTCCGTTTTGGTAAACGTTAGGAGCTAGGAAATGGTCCCCTTTACAGAAATGTTCAAATTTACTGGCATTTCATATATTCTCTGCTATAACATTGTCCTGACTCTTTCTGTATATTCTTTACATATCTTTTTGTTTTCCTTTATCAAAGTGTGTCTTTTAAATCTTTTCAAAGTATATTCTTTGGAGTTACTAAATCACCTCAATTTTATACGTTTTCTGTTGTATTAAGTTCTGTTCATCACTTTATTTATCTTTTTTCTATGTTCTCAGGGTTTATTGTTTTGATCTTCTGATATCAATTTAATCACTTGTTAATTCATTATAATAAATACTTTCTACTTATAAAGATTAGAACTTTTAAAGATTCCAGGTTACTTGTAATTTTCTAAGGATCAGGTCCACTATATTGTTGCTGGCCTAAGCCTTAGTTCACCATAGAGCAATGTATATATTGACATATTTTCCCCTCGACTTTCTGTGATTCCGTACATCTCACCTTTCTTTGCGGACAAGCCTTTTGAAATACCCTTACTTATTTCACAGCAAATAAGTCTTTGATATAATGTGTATTTTTTAGATAAATCTTCTTATATAATTGGGAAGAAAATCTGACCTGCCATAGATTTCAAAACAGCATAATTTCACTCTTCTCAATGATGAATCTGTTGTATTACACAACCTTTGATTATTTAGCTTTATCAATGACGTGTACTTTAAAAAGGCTTTAGAGATCCTACCAGTCTTTGAAAACATCCTTGTTCCTTGTTTCAGTTCGAGTTTTATGTATATATTCTGCCTTGCACCTGGTTATTCCAACATCTGATGGATGGCCTTGGGAATCTAATTCTGGTATTGATTGTTTTTGCTGATTGTCTCCCCTTGTAGCTGATTTCTTCATTATTGTGTAAATTTAGATCATGAGCTCATATTTAGCTAAACAGCTGACCTTGTAACAGGCTTATTTGTGAACTCTCGTAAGTTTCAGCAGAAATTCGGCAAAGATTTATTTGTGTCCCTTAAATGAGTTGCCCACAAGGACCCCGTTTTCTAGAAGTGTTGGTCCAATACCTCCTCTAGAGGCAGGGGACTCAGACAGGGTTGCTTTGTGGCCTCCGATTGGGGTCAGGGGCTGTGGGCAGCCTGTGGCCCGGGCAGGAGCCTCTACTTGTGTGTCCCAAGTACACATCTGCCTGCAAACTTTGGTCACCTGGCAGGAAGCGACGATGCCCAGACCTATGGTTAGCTGTGCAGCGAGGTGTACTGTGCGGACAGGCTCCACACACACTTCAAGTAAGAGGGCGGCCTGAGTGGAAAGGTGAGAGTTTGGGCAGCTGTGCACACAAAGAAGGCGCCCTTTGGCCTGGGCCAAAATGCTTTAGACACCCCACTGGGCCTGCCGGGCTCTGAGGGCCCTGCCCTGGGCCCACTGTTCTCCTGCCCTATGTTCAGTCACAGCACAGATGGCCACACCCACTCCCTCAGCAAGGGCAGTGTTCTATCCTCCTTCAGCCCCGCCCCCACTCCGCAGGTTACCATGGACTACAGATGCTGCATTCTGAGGCCAGGGCGTTCTGAGAATGCCAATGGGAGACATGATGACCTTAAATGATTTCCTTTTGTGTCAGTTTTGGTAAACTTTAAGAGCTAGGTAAAGTTCCCCTTTACAGAAATGTTCAAATACTGCTATTTCATATTTTCTCTGCTATAACATTGTCCTGATTCTTTCTGTATATTCTTTACTTATGTTTTTGTTATCCTTAATCAAAGTGTGTCTTTTAAATCTTTTCAAAGAATATTCTTTGGACTTACTAAATCACCTGAAATTTATACGTTTTCTGTTGTATTAAGTTCTGCTCATATCTTTATTTATCTTTTTTCTATGTTCTCAGGGTTTATTGGTTTGATCTTCTGATGTCAATTAAAACACTTGGTTATTCATTTTAATAAATATTTTTACTTATAAAGATTTGAGCTTTTGAAGATTCCAACTTACTTGTAACTTTCTAATGGTCAGGTTCTGTACATTGTTGCTGGCCTGAGTCTTAGTTCAACATAGAGCAATGTGTATATTGACATATTTTCCCTTCGAATTTCTGGGATTCCCTACATCTCACCTTTCTTTGCAGACATGCCATTTGAAATACCCTTATCTTATTTCACAGCCAATAAGTCTTTGAAATAATGTGTATTTTTTAGATAAATCTTCTTATATAATTAGGCAGAAAATCTGACCTGCCATAATTTTCAAAACAGCATAATTTCACTCTTCCCAATGATTAATCTGTTGTATTACACATCCTTTGACTATTTAGCTTTATCAATGACATGTATTTTAAAAATATTTTAGAGAGCCTACTAGTCTTTGAAAACATCCTTGTTCCTTGTTTCAGTTCGAGTTTAATGTATATTTCCTGCCTTGCACCTGATTATTCCAACATCTGATGGATGGCCTTGGGAATCTAATTCTGGTATTGATTGTTTTTGCTGATTGTCTCCCCTTGTAGCTGATTTCTTCATTATTGTGTAAATTTAGATCATGAGCTCATGTTTAGCTAAACAGCTGACCTTGTAAGAGGCTTAGGTGCGAACAATGGTAAGTTTCAGCAGAAAGTCGGGAAAGATTTATTTGTGTCCTTGCAATGAGCTGCCCGCGAGGAACCCGTTTTATAGAAGTGTTGGTCCAGTATTCCCTGTTGTGGCTAGGGAAACATACAGGGCTGCGTGGCGTCCCCCAATCAGGGGCAGGGGAAGTGGGCGACCTTTGGGCCGAGCAGGAGCCTCACAGCGTGTGTCCCAGGTACCCATCTGCCTGCGAACTTCGGTCACCTGGCAGGAAGCTACGATGCCCAGACCTATGGTTAGCTGTGCAGCGAGGTGTACTGTGCAGACAGGTTCCACACATACTTCAAGTAACAGGGCGGCCTGAGTGGAAAGGTGGGAGTTTGGGCAGCTGTGCAGACAAAGAAGGCGCCCTTTGGCCTGGGCTTAAATGCTTGTGACACCCCACTGGGCCTTATATGATTTCCTCTTGTGTCAGTTTTGGTTAAGTTTAGTAGCTAGGAAATGGTCCCCTTTACTGAAATGTTCAAATTTACTGGCATTTCATATATTCTCTGCTATAACATCGTACTGATTCTTTCTGTATATTCTTTACTTATGTTTTTGTATTCCTTAATCAAAGTGTGTCTTTTAAATCTTTTCAAAAAATATTCTTTGTACTTACTATATCACCTCAATTTTATACGTTTTCTGTTGTATTAAGTTCTGCTCATATCTTTATTTATCTTTTTTCTATGTTCTCAGGTTTTATTGGTTTGGTCTTCTGATGTCAATTAAAACACTTGGTTATTCCTTTTAATAAATCTTTTTACTTATAAAGATTTGAACTTTTGAAGATTCCAGCTTACTTGTAAGTTTCTAAGGCCAGGTCCTCTACTTTCTTGCTGGCCAAAGGCTTAGTTCAACATATAGCAAAGTATATATTGAACTATTTTCCCCTCGACTTTCTGTGGTTCCCTATATCTCACCTTTCTTTGCAGACAAGTCATTTGAAATACCCTTAACGTATTTCACAGCCAATAAGTCTTGAAATAATGTGTATTTTTTAGAGAAATCTACTTATATAATTAGGCAGCAAATCTGACCTGCCATTGTTTTCAAAACAGCATAATTTCACTCTTCTCAATGATTAATGTGTTGTATTACACAACTTTTGAGTATTTAGCTTTATCAATGACATATACTTTAAAAAGGTTTTAGAGATCCTACCAGTCTTTGGGAACATCCTTGTTCCTTTATTCAGTTCCCGTTTTATGTATATTTCCTGCCTTGCACCTGATTATTCCAACATCTGATGGATGGCCTTGGGAATCTAATTCTGGTATTGATTGTTTCAGATGATTGTCTCCCCTTGTAGGTGATTTCTTCATTATTGTGTAAATTTAGATCATGAGCTCATGTTTAACTATACAGCTGACACTGTAAGAGGCTTAGGTGTGAACGCTCATACGTTTCAGCAGAAAGTTGGCAAAGATTTATGTGTGTCCCTCCAATGAGTTGCCCGCGAGACCCCGTTTTAAGAAGTGTTGGTCCAATATACACTCCAGAGGCTAGGGATTCAGACAGGCCTGCTTGGCGGCCCCCGATCTGGGGCAGGGGCAGTGGGCGGCCTGTGGCCCTGGCAGGAGCCTCACAGCGTGTGTCCCAGGGACCCATCTGCCTGCGAACTTCGGTCACCTGGCAGGAAGCTACGATGCCCAGACCTATGGTTAGCTTTGCAGCGAGGTGTACTATGCAGACAGGTTCCACACACACTTCAAGTAAGAGGGCGGCCTGAGTGGAAAGGTGACAGTTTGGGCAGCTCTGCACACAAAGAAGGCGCCCTTTGGCCTTGGCCTAAATGCTTGTGAAACCACACTGGGCCTGCCGGGCTCTGAGGGCCCGGCCCTTGTCCTCCTGCTCCCCTGCCCTTTGTTCAGTCACATCAGAGATGGCCACACCCACTTCCTCAGTGACGACAGTTTTCCAACCTGCCTCAGTTCCTCCCCCTCTCCGCAGGTTACCATGGACTACAGATGCTGCATTCTGAGGCCAGGGCGTTCTGAGAATGACAAAGGCAGACATGATGACCTTAAATGATTTCCTTTTGTGTCAGATTTGGTAAACTTTAGGAGCTAGGAAATGGTCCCCTTTACAGAAATGTTCAAATTTACTGCTATTTCATATTTTCTCTGCTATAACATTGTCCTGATTCTTTCTGTATATTCTTTACTTATGTTTTTTTTTCCTTAATCAAAGTGTGTCTTTTAAATCTTTTCAAAGAATATTCTTTGGACTTACTAAATCACCTCAATATTATACGTTTTCTGTTGTATTAAGTTCTGCTCATATCTTTATTTATCTTTTTTCCATGTTCTCAGGGTTTATTGTTTTGATCTTCTGATGTCAATTAAAACACTTGGTTATTCATTTTAATAAATTTTTCCTTATAAAGATTTGAACTTTTGAACATTCCAGCTTACATGTAAGTTGCTAAGGGTCAGGTCCTCTACATTGTTGCTGGCCTAAGGCTTAGTTCACCCTATAGCAATGTATATATTGACATATTTTCCCCTCGACTTTCTGTGATTCCCTACATCTCAACTTTCTTTGCAGACAAGCCATTTGAAATACCCTTAACTTATTTCACTGCCAATAATCTTTTAAATAATGTGTATATTTAGCGAAATCTTCTTATATAATTAGGCAGAAAATCTCACGTGCCATAGTTTTCCAAACAGCATAATTTCACTCTTCTCAAAGATTAATCTGTTGTATTACACAACCTTTGAGCATTTAGCTTTTTCAATGACATGTACTTTAAAAATGTTTTATAGATCCTTCCAGTCTTTGAAAACATTCTTGTTCCTTGTTTCAGTTCCAGTTTTATGTATATATTTGTGCCTTTCACCTGATTATTCCAACATATGATGGATGGCCTTGGGAATCTAATTCTGGTAGTGATTGTTTTTGCTGATTGTCTCCCCTTTTAGCTGATTTTTTCATTATTGTGTAAATTTACATCATGAGCTCATGTTTAGCTAAACAGCTGACCTTGTAAGGGGCTTAGGTGTGAACGCTCATAAATTTCCGCAGAAAGTCGGCAATGATTTATTTGTGTCCCTCTAATGAGTTGCCCAGGAGGACCCCATTTTCTACAAGTGTTGGTCAAATACTCCCTCTAGAGGCAGTGGACACAGACTGCGCTCCTAGGCTGTCCCCGATCTGGGGCAGGGGTAGTAGTGTGGCCTGTGGCCCGAGCAGGAGCCTCTCTGCGTGTGACCCAGGGACCCATTTGCCTGCGAATTTAGGTCTCCTGACAGGAAGCCACGAGGCCCTGACCTATGGTTAGCTGTGCAACGAGGTGTACTACGTGGACACGTTCCACAGACACTTCAAGTAAGAGGGCGGCCTGAGTGTAAAGGTGAGAGTTTGGGCAGCTGTGCATACTAAGAAGGCACCCTTTGGCCTGGGCCTTCATGCTTGTGACACAACACTGGGTCTGTCAGGCTCTGAGGTCCCTGCCCTGGGCCCCCTGCTCCACTGCCATTTGTCCAGTCACAGCAGAGATGGCCACACCCACTCCCTCAGTGAGGGCCGTGTTACAATCTCCCTCAACCCGCCCCTTCTCCGCAGGTTACCATGGACTACAGATGCTGCCTTCTGAGGCCAGGGCGTTCCGAGAATGCCAAGGTCAGAAATGATGACCTTAAATGATTTCCTCTTGTGTCCGTTTTGGTAAACGTTAGGAGCTAGGAAATGGTCCCCTTTACAGAAATGTTCAAATTTACTGGCATTTCATATATTCTCTGCTATAACATTGTCCTGACTCTTTCTGTATATTCTTTACATATCTTTTTGTTTTCCTTTATCAAAGTGTGTCTTTTAAATCTTTTCAAAGTATATTCTTTGGAGTTACTAAATCACCTCAATTTTATACGTTTTCTGTTGTATTAAGTTCTGTTCATCACTTTATTTATCTTTTTTCTATGTTCTCAGGGTTTATTGTTTTGATCTTCTGATATCAATTTAATCACTTGTTAATTCATTATAATAAATACTTTCTACTTATAAAGATTAGAACTTTTAAAGATTCCAGGTTACTTGTAATTTTCTAAGGATCAGGTCCACTATATTGTTGCTGGCCTAAGCCTTAGTTCACCATAGAGCAATGTATATATTGACATATTTTCCCCTCGACTTTCTGTGATTCCGTACATCTCACCTTTCTTTGCGGACAAGCCTTTTGAAATACCCTTACTTATTTCACAGCAAATAAGTCTTTGATATAATGTGTATTTTTTAGATAAATCTTCTTATATAATTAGGAAGAAAATCTGACCTGCCATAGTTTTCAAAACAGCATAATTTCACTCTTCTCAATGATGAATCTGTTGTATTACACAACCTTTGATTATTTAGCTTTATCAATGACGTGTACTTTAAAAAGGCTTTAGAGATCCTACCAGTCTTTGAAAACATCCTTGTTCCTTGTTTCAGTTCGAGTTTTATGTATATATTCTGCCTTGCACCTGGTTATTCCAACATCTGATGGATGGCCTTGGGAATCTAATTCTGGTATTGATTGTTTTTGCTGATTGTCTCCCCTTGTAGCTGATTTCTTCATTATTGTGTAAATTTAGATCATGAGCTCACATTTAGCTAAACAGCTGACCTTGTAACAGGCTTATTTGTGAACTCTCGTAAGTTTCAGCAGAAATTCGGCAAAGATTTATTTGTGTCCCTTAAATGAGTTGCCCACAAGGACCCCGTTTTCTAGAAGTGTTGGTCCAATACCTCCTCTAGAGGCAGGGGACTCAGACAGGGTTGCTTTGTGGCCTCCGATCGGGGTCAGGGGCTGTGGGCAGCCTGTGGCCCGGGCAGGAGCCTCTACTTGTGTGTCCCAAGTACACATCTGCCTGCAAACTTTGGTCACCTGGCAGGAAGCGACGATGCCCAGACCTATGGTTAGCTGTGCAGCGAGGTGTACTGTGCGGACAGGCTCCACACACACTTCAAGTAAGAGGGCGGCCTGAGTGGAAAGGTGAGAGTTTGGGCAGCTGTGCACACAAAGAAGGCGCCCTTTGGCCTGGGCCAAAATGCTTTAGACACCCCACTGGGCCTGCCGGGCTCTGAGGGCCCTGCCCTGGGCCCCCTGTTCTCCTGCCCTATGTTCAGTCACAGCACAGATGGCCACACCCACTCCCTCAGCAAGGGCAGTGTTCTAACCTCCCTCAGCCCCGCCCCCACTCCGCAGGTTACCATGGACTACAGATGCTGCATTCTGAGGCCAGGGCGTTCTGAGAATGCCAATGGGAGACATGATGACCTTAAATGATTTCCTTTTGTGTCAGTTTTGGTAAACTTTAAGAGCTAGGTAAAGTTCCCCTTTACAGAAATATTCAAATTTACTGCTATTTCATATTTTCTCTGCTATAACATTGTCCTGATTCTTTCTGTATATTCTTTACTTATGTTTTTGTTATCCTTAATCAAAGTGTGTCTTTTAAATCTTTTCAAAGAATATTCTTTGGACTTACTAAATCACCTGAAATTTATACGTTTTCTGTTGTATTAAGTTCTGCTCATAGCTTTATTTATCTTTTTTCTATGTTCTCAGGGTTTATTGGTTTGATCTTCTGATGTCAATTAAAACACTTGGTTATTCATTTTAATAAATATTTTTACTTATAAAGATTTGAGCTTTTGAAGATTCCAACTTACTTGTAACTTTCTAATGGTCAGGTTCTGTACATTGTTGCTGGCCTGAGTCTTAGTTCAACATAGAGCAATGTATATATTGACATATTTTCCCTTCGAATTTCTGGGATTCCCTACATCTCACCTTTCTTTGCAGACATGCCATTTGAAATACCCTTATCTTATTTCACAGCCAATAAGTCTTTGAAATAATGTGTATTTTTTAGATAAATCTTCTTATATAATTAGGCAGAAAATCTGACCTGCCATAATTTTCAAAACAGCATAATTTCACTCTTCCCAATGATTAATCTGTTGTATTACACATCCTTTGACTATTTAGCTTTATCAATGACATGTACTTTAAAAATATTTTAGAGAGCCTACTAGTCTCTGAAAACATCCTTGTTCCTTGTTTCAGTTCGAGTTTAATGTATATTTCCTGCCTTGCACCTGATTATTCCAACATCTGATGGATGGCCTTGGGAATCTAATTCTGGTATTGATTGTTTTTGCTGATTGTCTCCCCTTGTAGCTGATTTCTTCATTATTGTGTAAATTTAGATCATGAGCTCATGTTTAGCTAAACAGCTGACCTTGTAAGAGGCTTAGGTGCGAACAATGGTAAGTTTCAGCAGAAAGTCGGGAAAGATTTATTTGTGTCCTTGCAATGAGCTGCCCGCGAGGAACCCGTTTTATAGAAGTGTTGGTCCAGTATTCCCTGTTGTGGCTAGGGAAACATACAGGGCTGCTTGGCGTCCCCCGATCAGGGGCAGGGGAAGTGGGCGACCTTTGGGCCGAGCAGGAGCCTCACAGCGTGTGTCCCAGGTACCCATCTGCCTGCGAACTTCGGTCACCTGGCAGGAAGCTACGATGCCCAGACCTATGGTTAGCTGTGCAGCGAGGTGTACTGTGCAGACAGGTTCCACACATACTTCAAGTAACAGGGCGGCCTGAGTGGAAAGGTGGGAGTTTGGGCAGCTGTGCAGACAAAGAAGGCGCCCTTTGGCCTGGGCTTAAATGCTTGTGACACCCCACTGGGCCTTATATGATTTCCTCTTGTGTCAGTTTTGGTTAAGTTTAGTAGCTAGGAAATGGTCCCCTTTACCGAAATGTTCAAATTTACTGGCATTTCATATATTCTCTGCTATAACATCGTACTGATTCTTTCTGTATATTCTTTACTTATGTTTTTGTTTTCCTTAATCAAAGTGTGTCTTTTAAATCTTTTCAAAAAATATTCTTTGTACTTACTATATCACCTCAATTTTATACGTTTTCTGTTGTATTAAGTTCTGCTCATATCTTTATTTATCTTTTTTCTATGTTCTCAGGTTTTATTGGTTTGGTCTTCTGATGTCAATTAAAACACTTGGTTATTCCTTTTAATAAATCTTTTTACTTATAAGATTTGAACTTTTGAAGATTCCAGCTTACTTGTAAGTTTCTAAGGCCAGGTCCTCTACTTTCTTGCTGGCCAAAGGCTTAGTTCAACATATAGCAAAGTATATATTGAACTATTTTCCCCTCGACTTTCTGTGGTTCCCTATATCTCACCTTTCTTTGCAGACAAGTCATTTGAAATACCCTTAACGTATTTCACAGCCAATAAGTCTTGAAATAATGTGTATTTTTTAGAGAAATCTACTTATATAATTAGGCAGCAAATCTGACCTGCCATTGTTTTCAAAACAGCATAATTTCACTCTTCTCAATGATTAATGTGTTGTATTACACAACTTTTGAGTATTTAGCTTTATCAATGACATATACTTTAAAAAGGTTTTAGAGATCCTACCAGTCTTTGGGAACATCCTTGTTCCTTTATTCAGTTCCCGTTTTATGTATATTTCCTGCCTTGCACCTGATTATTCCAACATCTGATGGATGGCCTTGGGAATCTAATTCTGGTATTGATTGTTTCAGATGATTGTCTCCCCTTGTAGGTGATTTCTTCATTATTGTGTAAATTTAGGTCATGAGCTCATGTTTAGCTATACAGCTGACACTGTAAGAGGCTTAGGTGTGAACGCTCATAAGTTTCAGCAGAAAGTTGGCAAAGATTTATGTGTGTCCCTCCAATGAGTTGCCCGCGAGACCCCGTTTTAAGAAGTGTTGGTCCAATATACCCTCCAGAGGCTAGGGATTCAGACAGGCCTGCTTGGCGGCCCCCGATCTGGGGCAGGGGCAGTGGGCGGCCTGTGACCCTGGCAGGAGCCTCACAGCGTGTGTCCCAGGGACCCATCTGCCTGCGAACTTCGGTCACCTGGCAGGAAGCTACGATGCCCAGACCTATGGTTAGCTTTGCAGCGAGGTGTACTATGCAGACAGGTTCCACACACACTTCAAGTAAGAGTGCGGCCTGAGTGGAAAGGTGACAGTTTGGGCAGCTCTGCACACAAAGAAGGCGCCCTTTGGCCTTGGCCTAAATGCTTGTGAAACCACACTGGGCCTGCCGGGCTCTGAGGGCCCGGCCCTTGTCCTCCTGCTCCCCTGCCCTTTGTTCAGTCACATCAGAGATGGCCACACCCACTTCCTCAGTGACGACAGTTTTCCAACCTGCCTCAGTTCCTCCCCCTCTCCGCAGGTAACCATGGACTACAGATGCTGCATTCTGAGGCCAGGGCGTTCTGAGAATGACAAAGGCAGACATGATGACCTTAAATGATTTCCTTTTGTGTCAGATTTGGTAAACTTTAGGAGCTAGGAAATGGTCCCCTTTACAGAAATGTTCAAATTTACTGCTATTTCATATTTTCTCTGCTATAACATTGTCCTGATTCTTTCTGTATATTCTTTACTTATGTTTTTTTTTTCCTTAATCAAAGTGTGTCTTTTAAATCTTTTCAAAGAATATTCTTTGGACTTACTAAATCACCTCAATATTATACGTTTTCTGTTGTATTAAGTTCTGCTCATATCTTTATTTATCTTTTTTCCATGTTCTCAGGGTTTATTGTTTTGATCTTCTGATGTCAATTAAAACACTTGGTTATTCATTTTAATAAATTTTTCCTTATAAAGATTTGAACTTTTGAAGATTCCAGCTTACATGTAAGTTGCTAAGGGTCAGGTCCTCTACATTGTTGCTGGCCTAAGGCTTAGTTCACCCTATAGCAATGTATATATTGACATAATTTCCCCTTGACTTTCTGTGATTCCCTACATCTCACCTTTCTTTGCAGACAAGCCTTTTGAAATACCCTTAACTTATTTCACTGCGAATAATCTTTTAAATAATGTGTATATTTAGCGAAATCTTCTTATATAATTAGGCAGAAAATCTCACGTGCCATAGTTTTCAAAACAGCATAATTTCACTCTTCTCAATGATTAATCTGTTGTACTACACAACCTTTGAGTATTTAGCTTTTTCAATGACATGTACTTTAAAAATGTTTTATAGATCCTTCCAGTCTTTGAAAACATTCTTGTTCCTTGTTTCAGTTCCAGTTTTATGTATATATTTGTGCCTTTCACCTGATTACTCCAACATATGATGGATGGCCTTGGGAATCTAATTCTGGTAGTGATTATTTTTGCTGATTGTCTCCCCTTTTAGCTTAATTTTTCATTATTGTGTAAATTTACATCATGAGCTCATGTTTAGCTAAACAGCTGACCTTGTAAGGGGCTTAGGTGTGAACGCTCATAAATTTCCGCAGAAATTCGGCAATGATTTATTTGTGTCCCTCTAATGAGTTGCCCAGGAGGACCCCATTTTCTACAAGTGTTGGACAAATACTCCCTCTAGAGGCAGTGGACACAGACTGCGCTCCTAGGCGGTCCCCGATCTGGGTCAGGGGTAGTAGTGTGGCCTGTGGCCCGAGCAGGAGCCTCTCTGCGTGTGACCCAGGGACCCATTTGCCTGCGAATTTAGGTCTCCTGACAGGAAGCCACGAGGCCCTGACCTATGGTTAGCTGTGCAGCGAGGTGTACTATGCAGACAGGTTCCACACACACTTCAAGTAAGAGTGCGGCCTGAGTGGAAAGGTGACAGTTTGGGCAGCTCTGCACACAAAGAAGGCGCCCTTTGGCCTTGGCCTAAATGCTTGTGAAACCACACTGGGCCTGCCGGGCTCTGAGGGCCCGGCCCTTGTCCTCCTGCTCCCCTGCCCTTTGTTCAGTCACATCAGAGATGGCCACACCCACTTCCTCAGTGACGACAGTTTTCCAACCTGCCTCAGTTCCTCCCCCTCTCCGCAGGTAACCATGGACTACAGATGCTGCATTCTGAGGCCAGGGCGTTCTGAGAATGACAAAGGCAGACATGATGACCTTAAATGATTTCCTTTTGTGTCAGATTTGGTAAACTTTAGGAGCTAGGAAATGGTCCCCTTTACAGAAATGTTCAAATTTACTGCTATTTCATATTTTCTCTGCTATAACATTGTCCTGATTCTTTCTGTATATTCTTTACTTATGTTTTTTTTTTCCTTAATCAAAGTGTGTCTTTTAAATCTTTTCAAAGAATATTCTTTGGACTTACTAAATCACCTCAATATTATACGTTTTCTGTTGTATTAAGTTCTGCTCATATCTTTATTTATCTTTTTTCCATGTTCTCAGGGTTTATTGTTTTGATCTTCTGATGTCAATTAAAACACTTGGTTATTCATTTTAATAAATTTTTCCTTATAAAGATTTGAACTTTTGAAGATTCCAGCTTACATGTAAGTTGCTAAGGGTCAGGTCCTCTACATTGTTGCTGGCCTAAGGCTTAGTTCACCCTATAGCAATGTATATATTGACATATTTTCCCCTTGACTTTCTGTGATTCCCTACATCTCACCTTTCTTTGCAGACAAGCCTTTTGAAATACCCTTAACTTATTTCACTGCGAATAATCTTTTAAATAATGTGTATATTTAGCGAAATCTTCTTATATAATTAGGCAGAAAATCTCACGTGCCATAGTTTTCAAAACAGCATAATTTCACTCTTCTCAATGATTAATCTGTTGTACTACACAACCTTTGAGTATTTAGCTTTTTCAATGACATGTACTTTAAAAATGTTTTATAGATCCTTCCAGTCTTTGAAAACATTCTTGTTCCTTGTTTCAGTTCCAGTTTTATGTATATATTTGTGCCTTTCACCTGATTACTCCAACATATGATGGATGGCCTTGGGAATCTAATTCTGGTAGTGATTATTTTTGCTGATTGTCTCCCCTTTTAGCTTAATTTTTCATTATTGTGTAAATTTACATCATGAGCTCATGTTTAGCTAAACAGCTGACCTTGTAAGGGGCTTAGGTGTGAACGCTCATAAATTTCCGCAGAAATTCGGCAATGATTTATTTGTGTCCCTCTAATGAGTTGCCCAGGAGGACCCCATTTTCTACAAGTGTTGGTCAAATACTCCCTCTAGAGGCAGTGGACACAGACTGCGCTCCTAGGCGGTCCCCGATCTGGGTCAGTGGTAGTAGTGTGGCCTGTGGCCCGAGCAGGAGCCTCTCTGCGTGTGACCCAGGGACCCATTTGCCTGCGAATTTAGGTCTCCTGACAGGAAGCCATGAGGCCCTGACCTATGGTTAGCTGTGCAGCGAGGTGTACTACGTGGACACGTTCCACAGACACTTCAAGTAAGAGGGCGGCCTGAGTGGAAAGGTGAAAGTTTGGGCAGCTGTGCAGACTAAGAAGGCACCCTTTGGCCTGGGCCTTCATGCTTGTGACACAACACTGGGTCTGTCAGGCTCTGAGGTCCCTGCCCTGGGCCCCCTGCTCCACTGCCATTTGTCCAGTCACAGCAGAGATGGCCACACCCACTCCCTCAGTGAGGGCCGTGTTACAATCTCCCTCACCCCGCCCCTTCTCCGCAGGTTACCATGGACTACAGATGCTGCCTTCTGAGGCCAGGGCGTTCCGAGAATGCCAAGGTCAGAAATGATGACCTTAAATGATTTCCTCTTGTGTCCGTTTTGGTAAACGTTAGGAGCTAGGAAATGGTCCCCTTTACAGAAATGTTCAAATTTACTGGCATTTCATATATTCTCTGCTATAACATTGTCCTGACTCTTTCTGTATATTCTTTACATATCTTTCTGTTTTCCTTTATCAAAGTGTGTCTTTTAAATCTTTTCAAAGTATATTCTTTGGAGTTACTAAATCACCTCAATTTTATACGTTTTCTGTTGTATTAAGTTCTGTTCATCACTTTATTTATCTTTTTTCTATGTTCTCAGGGTTTATTGTTTTGATCTTCTGATATCAATTTAATCACTTGTTAATTCATTATAATAAATACTTTCTACTTATAAAGATTAGAACTTTTAAAGATTCCAGGTTACTTGTAATTTTCTAAGGATCAGGTCCACTATATTGTTGCTGGCCTAAGCCTTAGTTCACCATAGAGCAATGTATATATTGACATATTTTCCCCTCGACTTTCTGTGATTCCGTACATCTCACCTTTCTTTGCGGACAAGCCTTTTGAAATACCCTTACTTATTTCACAGCAAATAAGTCTTTGATATAATGTGTATTTTTTAGATAAATCTTCTTATATAATTAGGAAGAAAATCTGACCTGCCATAGTTTTCAAAACAGCATAATTTCACTCTTCTCAATGATGAATCTGTTGTATTACACAACCTTTGATTATTTAGCTTTATCAATGACGTGTACTTTAAAAAGGCTTTAGAGATCCTACCAGTCTTTGAAAACATCCTTGTTCCTTGTTTCAGTTCGAGTTTTATGTATATATTCTGCCTTGCACCTGGTTATTCCAACATCTGATGGATGGCCTTGGGAATCTAATTCTGGTATTGATTGTTTTTGCTGATTGTCTCCCCTTGTAGCTGATTTCTTCATTATTGTGTAAATTTAGATCATGAGCTCATATTTAGCTAAACAGCTGACCTTGTAACAGGCTTATTTGTGAACTCTCGTAAATTTCAGCAGAAATTCGGCAAAGATTTATTTGTGTCCCTTAAATGAGTTGCCACAAGGACCCCGTTTTCTAGAAGTGTTGGTCCAATACCTCCTCTAGAGGCAGGGGACTCAGACAGGGTTGCTTTGTGGCCTCCGATCGGGGTCAGGGGCTGTGGGCAGCCTGTGGCCCGGGCAGGAGCCTCTACTTGTGTGTCCCAAGTACACATCTGCCTGCAAACTTTGGTCACCTGGCAGGAAGCGACGATGCCCAGACCTATGGTTAGCTGTGCAGCGAGGTGTACTGTGCGGACAGGCTCCACACACACTTCAAGTAAGAGGGCGGCCTGAGTGGAAAGGTGAGAGTTTGGGCAGCTGTGCACACAAAGAAGGCGCCCTTTGGCCTGGGCCAAAATGCTTTAGACACCCCACTGGGCCTGCCGGGCTCTGAGGGCCCTGCCCTGGGCGCCCTGTTCTCCTGCCCTATGTTCAGTCACAGCACAGATGGCCACACCCACTCCCTCAGCGAGGGCTGTGTTCTAACCTCCCTCAGCCCCGCCCCCATTCCGCAGGTTACCATGGACTACAGATGCTGCATTCTGAGGCCTGGGCGTTCTGAGAATGCCAATGGGAGACATGATGACCTTAAATGATTTCCTTTTGTGTCAGTTTTGGTAAACTTTAAGAGCTAGGTAATGTTCCCTTTTACAGAAATGTTCAAATTTACTGCTATTTCATATTTTCTCTGCTATAACATTGTCCTGATTCTTTCTGTATATTCTTTACTTATGTTTTTGTTATCCTTAATCAAAGTGTGTCTTTTAAATCTTTTCAAAGAATATTCTTTGGACTTACTAAATCACCTCAATTTTATACGTTTTCTGTTGTATTAAGTTCTGCTCATATCTTTATTTATCTTTTTTCTATGTTCTCAGGGTTTATTGGTTTGATCTTCTGATGTCAATTAAAACACTTGGTTATTCATTTTAATAAATATTTTTACTTATAAAGATTTGAGCTTTTGAAGATTCCAACTTACTTGTAACTTTCTAATGGTCAGGTTCT
The DNA here is from genome assembly GCF_964165515.1 of Mesoplodon bidens. NCBI lineage: Eukaryota > Metazoa > Chordata > Mammalia > Artiodactyla > Ziphiidae > Mesoplodon > Mesoplodon bidens. The sequence goes on from NW_027671391.1 coordinate 495,675, forward strand.
GTACATTGTTGCTGGCCTGAGTCTTAGTTCAACATAGAGCAATGTGTATATTGACATATTTTCCCTTCAAATTTCTGGGATTCCCTACATCTCACCTTTCTTTGCAGACATGCCATTTGAAATACCCTTAACTTATTTCACAGCCAATAAGTCTTTGAAATAATGTGTATTTTTTAGATAAATCTTCTTATATAATTAGGCAGAAAATCTGACCTGCCATAATTTTCAAAACAGCATAATTTCACTCTTCCCAATGATTAATCTGTTTTAATACACATCCTTTGACTATTTAGCTTTATCAATGACATGTACTTTAAAAATATTTTAGAGAGCCTACTAGTCTTTGAAAACATCCTTGTTCCTTGTTTCAGTTCCAGTTTAATGTATATTTCCTGCCTTGCACCTGATTATTCCAACATCTGATGGATGGCCTTGGGAATCTAATTCTGGTATGGATTGTTTTTGCTGACTGTCTCCCCTTGTAGCTGATTTCTTCATTATTGTGTAAATTTAGATCATGAGCTCATGTTTAGCTAAACAGCTGACCTTGTAAGAGGCTTAGGTGTGAACACTGGTAAGTTTCAGCAGAAAGTCGGGAAAGATTTATTTGTGTCCTTGCAATGAGCTGCCCGCGAGGACCCCGTTTAATAGAAGTGTGGGTCCAGTATTCCTTGTTGTGGCTAGGGACACATACAGGGCTGCTTGGCGTCCCCCGATCAGGGGCAGGGGAAGTGGGCGACCTGTGGGCCGAGCAGGAGCCTCCCCGCGTGTGTCCCATGGACCCATCTGCCTGTGAACTTCGGTCACCTGGCAGGAAGCTACGATGCCCAGACCTATGGTTAGCTGTGCAGCGAGGTGTACTGTGCAGACAGGTTCCACACACACTTCAAGTAACAGGGCACCCTGAGTGGAAAGGTGGGAGATTGGGCAGCTGTGCAGACAAAGAAGGCGCCCTTTGGCCTTGGCGTAAATGCTTGTGACACCCCCTGGGCCTTATATGATTTCCTCCTGTGTCAGTTTTGGTAAAGTTTAGTAGCTAGGAAATGGTCCCCTTTACCGAAATGTTCAAATTTATTGGCATTTCTTATAATCTCTGCTATAACATTGTACTGATTCTTTCTGTATATTCTTTACTTATGTTTTTGTTTTCCTTAATCAAAGTGTGACTTTTAAATCTTTTCAAAAACTATTCTTTGTACTTACTATATCACCTCAATTTTACACGTTTTCTGTTGTATTAAGTTCTGCTCATATCTTTATTTATCTTTTTTCAATGTTCTCAGGTTTTATTGGTTTGATCTTCTGATGTCAATTAAAACACTTGGTTATTCCTTTTAATAAATCTTTTTACTTATAAGATTTGAACTTTTGAAGATTCCAGCTTACTTGTAAGTTTCTAAGGTCAGGTCCTCTACTTTCTTGCTGGCCAAAGGCTTAGTTCAACATATAGCAAAGTATATATTGATCTATTTTCCCCTCGACTTTCTGTGGTTCCATATATCTCACCTTTCTTTGCAGACAAGTCATTTGAAATACCCTTAACGTATATCACAGCCAATAAGTCTTGAAATAATGTGTATTTTTTAGAGAAATCTACTTATATAATTAGGCAGAAAATCTGACCTGCCATTGTTTTCAAAACAGCATAATTTCACTCTTCTCAATGATTAATGTGTTGTATTACACAACTTTTGAGTATTTAGCTTTATCAATGACATATACTTTAAAAAGGTTTTAGAGATCCTACCAGTCTTTGGGAACATCCTTGTTCCTTTATTCAGTTCCCGTTTTATGTATATTTCCTGCCTTGCACCTGATTATTCCAACATCTGATGGATGGCCTTGGGAATCTAATTCTGGTATTGATTGTTTCAGATGATTGTCTCCCCTTGTAGGTGATTTCTTCATTATTGTGTAAATTTAGTTCATGAGCTCATGTTTAGCTATACAGCTGACACTGTAAGAGGCTTAGATGTGAACGCTCATACGTTTCAGCAGAAAGTTGGCATAGATTTATGTGTGTCCCTCCAATGAGTTGCCCGCGAGACCCCGTTTTAAGAAGTGTTGGTCCAATATACCCTCCAGAGGCTAGGGATTCAGACAGGCCTGCTTGGCGGCCCCCGATCTGGGGCAGGGGCAGTGGGCAGCCTGTGGCCCTGGCAGGAGCCTCGCAGCGTGTGTCCCAGGGACCCATCTGCCTGCGAACTTCGGTCACCTGGGAGGAAGCTACGATGCCCAGACTTATGGTTAGCTTTGCAGCGAGGTGTACTGTGCAGACAGGTTCCACACACACTTCAAGTAAGTGGGCGGCCTGAGTGGAAAGGTGACAGTTTGTGCAGCTGTGCACACAAAGAAGGCGCCCTTTGGCCTTGACCTAAATGCTTGTGAAGCCACACTGCGCCTGCCTGGCTCTGAGGGCCCTGCCCTAGACCTCCTGCTCCCCTGCCCTTTGTTCAGTCACATCAGAGATGGCCACACCCACTTCCTCAGTGATGGCAGTTTTCCAACCTGCCTCAGCTCCTCCCCCTCTCCGCAGGTTACCATGGACTACAGATGCTGCCTTCTGAGGCCAGGGCGTTCTGAGAATGACAAAGGCAGACATGATGACCTTAAATGATTTCCTTTTGTGTCAGATTTGGTAAACTTTAGGAGCTAGGAAATGGTCCCCTTTACAGAAATGTTCAAATTTACTGCTATTTCATATTTTCTCTGCTGTAACATTGTCCTGATTCTTTCTGTATATTCTTTACTTATGTTTTTTTTTTCCTTAATCAAAGTGTGTCTTTTAAATCTTTTCAAAGAATATTCTTTGGACTTACTAAATCACCTCAATATTATACGTTTTCTGTTGTATTAAGTTCTGCTCATATCTTTATTTATCTTTTTTCCATGTTCTCAGGGTTTATTGTTTTGATTTTCTGATGTCAATTAAAACACTTGGTTATTCATTTTAATAAATTTTTCCTTATAAAGATTTGAACTTTTGAAGATTCCAGCTTACATGTAAGTTGCTAAGGGTCAGGTCCTCTACATTGTTGCTGGCCTAAGGCTTAGTTCACCCTATAGCAATGTATATATTGACATATTTTCCCCTTGACTTTCTGTGATTCCCTACATCTCACCTTTCTTTGCAGACAAGCCATTTGAAATACCCTTAACTTATTTCACTGCCAATAATCTTTTAAATAATGTGTATATTTAGCGAAATCTTCTTATATAATTAGGCAGAAAATCTCACGTGCCATAGTTTTCAAAACAGCATAATTTCACTCTTCTCAATGATTAATCTGTTGTATTACACAACCTTTGAGTATTTAGCTTTTTCAATGACATGTACTTTAAAAATGTTTTATAGATCCTTCCAGTCTTTGAAAACATTCTTGTTCCTTATTTCAGTTCCAGTTTTATGTATATATTTGTGCCTTTCACCTGATTATTCCAACATATGATGGATGGCCTTGGGAATCTAATTCTGGTAGTGATTGTTTTTGCTGATTGTCTCCCCTTTTAGCTGATTTTTTCATTATTGTGTAAATTTACATCATGAGCTCATGATTAGCTAAACAGCTGTCTTTGTAAGGGGCTTAGGTGTGAACGCTCATAAATTTCCGCAGAAAGTCGGCAATGATTTATTTGTGTCCCTCTAATGAGTTGCCAAGGAGGACCCCATTTTCTACAAGTGTTGGTCAAATACTCCCTCTAGAGGCAGTGGACACAGACTGCGCTCCTAGGCGGTCCCCGATCTGGGGCAGGGGTAGTAGTGTGGCCTGTGGCCCGAGCAGGAGCCTCTCTGCGTGTGACCCAGGGACCCATTTGCCTGCGAATTTAGGTCTCCTGACAGGAAGCCACGAGGCCCTGACCTATGGTTAGCTGTGCAGCGAGGTGTACTACATGGACACGTTCCACAGACACTTCAAGTAAGAGGGCGGCCTGAGTGGAAAGGTGAAAGTTTGGGCAGCTGTGCAGACTAAGAAGGCACCCTTTGGCCTGGGCCTTCATGCTTGTGACACAACACTGGGTCTGTCAGGCTCTGAGGTCCCTGCCCTGGGCCCCCTGCTCCACTGCCATTTGTCCAGTCACAGCAGAGATGGCCACACCCACTCCCTCAGTGAGGGCCGTGTTACAATCTCCCTCAACCCGCCCCTTCTCCGCAGGTTACCATGGACTACAGATGCTGCCTTCTGAGGCCAGGGCGTTCCGAGAATGCCAAGGTCAGAAATGATGACCTTAAATGATTTCCTCTTGTGTCCGTTTTGGTAAACTTTAGGAGCTAGGAAATGGTCCCCTTTACAGAAATGTTCAAATTTACTGGCATTTCATATATTCTCTGCTATAACATTGTCCTGACTCTTTCTGTATATTTACATATCTTTTTGTTTTCCTTTATCATAGTGTGTCTTTTAAATATTTTCAAAGTATATTCTTTGGAGTTACTAAATCACCTCAATTTTATACGTTTTCTGTTGTATTAAGTTCTGTTCATCACTTTATTTATCTTTTTTCTATGTTCTCAGGGTTTATTGTTTTGATCTTCTGATATCAATTTAATCACTTGTTAATTCATTATAATAAATACTTTCTACTTATAAAGATTAGAACTTTTAAAGATTCCAGGTTACTTGTAATTTTCTAAGGATCAGGTCCACTATATTGTTGCTGGCCTAAGCCTTAGTTCACCATAGAGCAATGTATATATTGACATATTTTCCCCTCGACTTTCTGTGATTCCGTACATCTCACCTTTCTTTGCGGACAAGCCTTTTGAAATACCCTTACTTATTTCACAGCAAATAAGTCTTTGATATAATGTGTATTTTTTAGATAAATCTTCTTATATAATTAGGAAGAAAATCTGACCTGCCATAGTTTTCAAAACAGCATAATTTCACTCTTCTCAATGATGAATCTGTTGTATTACACAACCTTTGATTATTTAGCTTTATCAATGACGTGTACTTTAAAAAGGCTTTAGAGATCCTACCAGTCTTTGAAAACATCCTTGTTCCTTGTTTCAGTTCGAGTTTTATGTATATATTCTGCCTTGCACCTGGTTATTCCAACATCTGATGGATGGCCTTGGGAATCTAATTCTGGTATTGATTGTTTTTGCTGATTGTCTCCCCTTGTAGCTGATTTCTTCATTATTGTGTAAATTTAGATCATGAGCTCATATTTAGCTAAACAGCTGACCTTGTAACAGGCTTATTTGTGAACTCTCGTAAGTTTCAGCAGAAATTCGGCAAAGATTTATTTGTGTCCCTTAAATGAGTTGCCCACAAGGACCCCGTTTTCTAGAAGTGTTGGTCCAATACCTCCTCTAGAGGCAGGGGACTCAGACAGGGTTGCTTTGTGGCCTCCGATCGGGGTCAGGGGCTGTGGGCAGCCTGTGGCCCGGGCAGGAGCCTCTACTTGTGTGTCCCAAGTACACATCTGCCTGCAAACTTTGGTCACCTGGCAGGAAGCGACGATGCCCAGACCTATGGTTAGCTGTGCAGCGAGGTGTACTGTGCGGACAGGCTCCACACACACTTCAAGTAAGAGGGCGGCCTGAGTGGAAAGGTGAGAGTTTGGGCAGCTGTGCACACAAAGAAGGCGCCCTTTGGCCTGGGCCAAAATGCTTTAGACACCCCACTGGGCCTGCCGGGCTCTGAGGGCCCTGCCCTGGACCCCCTGTTCTCCTGCCCTATGTTCAGTCACAGCACAGATGGCCACACCCACTCCCTCAGCGAGGGCAGTGTTCTAACCTCCCTCAGTCCCGCCCCCACTCCGCAGGTTACCATGGACTACAGATGCTGCATTCTGAGGCCAGGGCGTTCTGAGAATGCCAAAGGGAGACATGATGACCTTAAATGATTTCCTTTTGTGTCAGTTTTGGTAAACTTTAAGAGCTAGGTAATGTTCCCCTTTACAGAAATGTTCAAATTTACTGCTATTTCATATTTTCTCTGCTATAACATTGACCTGATTCTTTCTGTATATTCTTTACTTATGTTTTTGTTATCCTTAATCAAAGTGTGTCTTTTAAATCTTTTCAAAGAATATTCTTTGGACTTACTAAATCACCTGAAATTTATACGTTTTCTGTTGTATTAAGTTCTGCTCATATCTTTATTTATCTTTTTTCTATGTTCTCAGGGTTTATTGGTTTGATCTTCTGATGTCAATTAAAACACTTGGTTATTCATTTTAATAAATATTTTTACTTATAAAGATTTGAGCTTTTGAAGATTCCAACTTACTTGTAACTTTCTAATGGTCAGGTTCTGTTCATTGTTGCTGGCCTGAGTCTTAGTTCAACATAGAGCAATGTATATATTGACATATTTTCCCTTCGAATTTCTGGGATTCCCTACATCTCACCTTTCTTTGCAGACATGCCATTTGAAATACCCTTATCTTATTTCACAGCCAATAAGTCTTTGAAATAATGTGTATTTTTTAGATAAATCTTCTTATATAATTAGGCAGAAAATCTGACCTGCCATAATTTTCAAAACAGCATAATTTCACTCTTCCCAATGATTAATCTGTTGTATTACACATCCTTTGACTATTTAGCTTTATCAATGACATGTACTTTAAAAATATTTTAGAGAGCCTACTAGTCTTTGAAAACATCCTTGTTCCTTGTTTCAGTTCCAGTTTAATGTATATTTCCTGCCTTGCACCTGATTATTCCAACATCTGATGGATGGCCTTGGGAATCTAATTCTGGTATGGATTGTTTTTGCTGATTGTCTCCCCTTGTAGCTGATTTCTTCATTATTGTGTAAATTTAGATCATGAGCTCATGTTTAGCTAAACAGCTGACCTTGTAAGAGGCTTAGGTGCGAACACTGGTAAGTTTCAGCAGAAAGTCGGGAAAGATTTATTTGTGTCCTTGCAATGAGCTGCCCGCGAGGAACCCGTTTTATAGAAGTGTTGGTCCAGTATTCCCTGTTGTGGCTAGGGAAACATACAGGGCTGCTTGGCGTCCCCCGATCAGGGGCAGGGGAAGTGGGCGACCTTTGGGCCGAGCAGGAGCCTCACAGCGTGTGTCCCAGGTACCCATCTGCCTGCGAACTTCGGTCACCTGGCAGGAAGCTACGATGCCCAGACCTATGGTTAGCTGTGCAGCGAGGTGTACTGTGCAGACAGGTTCCACACATACTTCAAGTAACAGGGCGGCCTGAGTGGAAAGGTGGGAGTTTGGGCAGCTGTGCAGACAAAGAAGGCGCCCTTTGGCCTGGGCTTAAATGCTTGTGACACCCCACGGGGCCTTATATGATTTCCTCTTGTGTCAGTTTTGGTTAAGTTTAGTAGCTAGGAAATGGTCCCCTTTACCGAAATGTTCAAATTTACTGGCATTTCATATATTCTCTGCTATAACATCGTACTGATTCTTTCTGTATATTCTTTACTTATGTTTTTGTTTTCCTTAATCAAAGTGTGTCTTTTAAATCTTTTCAAAAAATATTCTTTGTACTTACTATATCACCTCAATTTTATACGTTTTCTGTTGTATTAAGTTCTGCTCATATCTTTATTTATCTTTTTTCTATGTTCTCAGGTTTTATTGGTTTGGTCTTCTGATGTCAATTAAAACACTTGGTTATTCCTTTTAATAAATCTTTTTACTTATAAAGATTTGAACTTTTGAAGATTCCAGCTTACTTGTAAGTTTCTAAGGCCAGGTCCTCTACTTTCTTGCTGGCCAAAGGCTTAGTTCAACATATAGCAAAGTATATATTGAACTATTTTCCCCTCGACTTTCTGTGGTTCCCTATATCTCACCTTTCTTTGCAGACAAGTCATTTGAAATACCCTTAACGTATTTCACAGCCAATAAGTCTTGAAATAATGTGTATTTTTTAGAGAAATCTACTTATATAATTAGGCAGCAAATCTGACCTGCCATTGTTTTCAAAACAGCATAATTTCACTCTTCTCAATGATTAATGTGTTGTATTACACAACTTTTGAGTATTTAGCTTTATCAATGACATATACTTTAAAAAGGTTTTAGAGATCCTACCAGTCTTTGGGAACATCCTTGTTCCTTTATTCAGTTCCCGTTTTATGTATATTTCCTGCCTTGCACCTGATTATTCCAACATCTGATGGATGGCCTTGGGAATCTAATTCTGGTATTGATTGTTTCAGATGATTGTCTCCCCTTGTAGCTGATTTCTTCATTATTGTGTAAATTTAGATCATGAGCTCATGTTTAGCTATACAGCTGACACTGTAAGAGGCTTAGGTGTGAACGCTCATACGTTTCAGCAGAAAGTTGGCAAAGATTTATGTGTGTCCCTCCAATGAGTTGCCCGCGAGACCCCGTTTTAAGAAGTGTTGGTCCAATATACCCTCCAGAGGCTAGGGATTCAGACAGGCCTGCTTGGCGGCCCCCGATCTGGGGCAGGGGCAGTGGGCGGCCTGTGGCCCTGGCAGGAGCCTCACAGCGTGTGTCCCAGGGACCCATCTGCCTGCGAACTTCGGTCACCTGGCAGGAAGCTACGATGCCCAGACCTATGGTTAGCTTTGCAGCGAGGTGTACTATGCAGACAGGTTCCACACACACTTCAAGTAAGAGGGCGGCCTGAGTGGAAAGGTGACAGTTTGGGCAGCTCTGCACACAAAGAAGGCGCCCTTTGGCCTTGGCCTAAATGCTTGTGAAACCACACTGGGCCTGCCGGGCTCTGAGGGCCCGGCCCTTGTCCTCCTGCTCCCCTGCCCTTTGTTCAGTCACATCAGAGATGGCCACACCCACTTCCTCAGTGACGACAGTTTTCCAACCTGCCTCAGTTCCTCCCCCTCTCCGCAGGTTACCATGGACTACAGATGCTGCATTCTGAGGCCAGGGCGTTCTGAGAATGACAAAGGCAGACATGATGACCTTAAATGATTTCCTTTTGTGTCAGATTTGGTAAACTTTAGGAGCTAGGAAATGGTCCCCTTTACAGAAATGTTCAAATTTACTGCTATTTCATATTTTCTCTGCTATAACATTGTCCTGATTCTTTCTGTATATTCTTTACTTATGTTTTTGTTTTCCTTAATCAAAGTGTGTCTTTTAAATCTTTTCAAAGAATATTCTTTGGACTTACTAAATCACCTCAATATTATACGTTTTCTGTTGTATTAAGTTCTGCTCATATCTTTATTTATCTTTTTTCCATGTTCTCAGGGTTTATTGTTTTGATCTTCTGATGTCAATTAAAACACTTGGTTATTCATTTTAATAAATTTTTCCTTATAAAGATTTGAACTTTTGAACATTCCAGCTTACATGTAAGTTGCTAAGGGTCAGGTCCCCTACATTGTTGCTGGCCTAAGGCTTAGTTCACCCTATAGCAATGTATATATTGACATATTTTCCCCTCGACTTTCTGTGATTCCCTACATCTCACCTTTCTTTGCAGGCAAGCCATTTGAAATACCCTTAACTTAGTTCACTGCCAATAATCTTTTAAATAATGTGTATATTTAGCGAAATCTTCTTATATAATTAGGCAGAAAATCTCACGTGCCATAGTTTTCCAAACAGCATAATTTCACTCTTCTCAAAGATTAATCTGTTGTATTACACAACCTTTGAGTATTTAGCTTTTTCAATGACATGTACTTTAAAAATGTTTTATAGATCCTTCCAGTCTTTGAAAACATTCTTGTTCCTTGTTTCAGTTCCAGTTTTATGTATATATTTGTGCCTTTCACCTGATTATTCCAACATATGATGGATGGCCTTGGGAATCTAATTCTGGTAGTGATTGTTTTTGCTGATTGTCTCCCCTTTTAGCTGATTTTTTCATTATTGTGTAAATTTACATCATGAGCTCATGTTTAGCTAAACAGCTGACCTTGTAAGGGGCTTAGGTGTGAACGCTCATAAATTTCCGCAGAAAGTCGGCAATGATTTATTTGTGTCCCTCTAATGAGTTGCCCAGGAGGACCCCATTTTCTACAAGTGTTGGTCAAATACTCCCTCTAGACGCAGGGGACTCAGACAGGGCTGTTTGCAGCCCCCGATTTGGGGCAGGGGCAGAGGGCGTCCTGTGGCCCGGGCAGGAGCCTCTCCACGTGTGTCCCAGGGACACATCTGCCTGTGAACTTCGGTCACCTGGCACAAGCTATGATGCCCAGACCTATGGTTAACTGTGCAGCGAGGTGTACTGCTCGGACAGGTTCCACAGACACTTCAAGTAAGTGGGCGGCCTGAGTTGAAAGGTGAGAGATTGGGCAGCTGTGCCGACAATGAAGGCACACTTTGTCCTGGGCCTAAATGCTTGTGACACCCCACTGGGCCTCCCGGGCTCTGAGTGTCCTGCTCTGGGCAGCCTGCTCCCCTGCCCTTTGTTCAGTCACAGCAGAGATGGCCACACCCACTCCCTCAGTGAGGGCCGTGTTCCAAACTCCCTCAGCCCCGCCCCCACTCCGCAGGTTACCATGGACTACAGATGCTGCATTCTGAGGCCAGGGCGTTCCGAGAATGCCAAGGGCAGACATGACGACCTTAAATGATTTCCTCTAGTGTCAGTTTTGGTAAACTTTAGGAGCTAGGTAATGGTCCACTTTACAGAAATGTTCAAATTTACTGGCATTTCATATATTCTCTGCTATAACATTGTCCTGGTTCTTTCTGTATATTCTTTACTTATGTTTTTGTTTTCCTTAATCAAAATTTGTCCTTTAAATCTTTTCAAAGAATATTCTTTGGACTTACTACATCACCTGAATTGTATACGTTTTCTGTTGTATTAAGTGATGCTCATATCTTTATTTATCTTTTTTCTATGTTCTCAGGGTTCATTGCTTTGATCTTCTGATGTCAATTAAAACACTTGGTTATTCATTTTAATAAATCTTTTTACTTATAAAGATTAGAACTTTTGAAGATTCCAGCTTACTTGTAAGTTTCTAAGGGTCAGGTCCTCTACGTTGTTGCTGGCCTAAAGCTTAGTTCACCCTATAGCAATGTATATATTGACCTATTTTCCCCTCGACTTTCTGTGATTCCCTACATCTCACCTTTCTTTGCAGACAAGCCATTTGAAATACCCTTTACTTATTTCACAACCAAGAAGTCTTTGAAATAATGTGTATTTTTTAGAGAAATCTTCTTATATAATCATGCAGAAAATCTGACCTGCCATAGTTTTCAAAACAGCATAATTCCACTCTTCTCAATGATGAATCTGTTGTATTACACAACCTTTGAGTATTTAGCTTTATCAATGACATGTACTTTAAAAATGTTTGAGAACCTACCAGTCTTTGAAAACATCCTTGTTCCTTGTTTCAGTTCCAGTTTTATGTATATTTTCTGCCTTGCACCTGATTATTCCAACATCTGATGGATGTCCTAGGGAATCTAATTCTGGTATGGATTGTTTTTGCTGATTGTCTCCCTTTGTAGCTGATTTCTTCATTATTGTGTAAATTTAGATCATGAGCTCATGTTATCTAAACAGCTGACCTGGTAAGAGGCTTAGGTGTGAACGCTCGTAAGTTTCAGCAAAAATTCGGCAAAGATTTATATGTGTCCCTCCAATGAGTTGCCCTCGAGGACCCCGTTTTCTACAAGTGTTGGTACAATACGCCCTCTAGAGGCAGGGGATTCAGACAGGGCTTCTTTGCGGCCCCCGAGCTTTGGCAGGGGCAGTGTGTTGCCCGTGGCCCGGGCAGGACACTCTCCACGTGTGTCCCAGGGACCCATCTGCCTGCGAACTTCGGTAAACGGGCAGGAAGCTACGAGGCTCAGACGTATGGTTAGCTGTGCAGAGAGGTGTACTGGGCGGACAGGTTCCACACACACTTCAAGTAAGGGGGCGGCCTGAGTGGAAAGGTGAGAGTTTGGGCAGCGGTGCAGACAAAGAAGGGCCCTATGGCCTGGGCCTAAATGCTTGTGACACCCCACTGGTTCTGCCGGTCTCTGAGGGCCCTGCCCTGGGCCCCCTGCTCCCCTGCCCTTTTTTCAGTCACAGCAGAGATGGCCACACCCAATCGCACAGTGAGGGCAGTCTTCCAACCTCCCTCAGCCACGCCCCCTCTGCCCAGGTTACCATGGACCTCAGATGCTGCATTCTGAGGCGAGGGTGTTCAGAGAATGCCAATGGCAGACATGATGGCCTTAAATGATTTCCTCTTCTGTCAGTTTTGGTAAACTTTAGGATCTAGGAAATGGTCCAATTTACAGAAATGTTCAAATTTACTGGCATTTCATATATTCTCTGCTATAACATTGTCTGGATTCTTTCTGTATATTCTTTACTTATGTTTTTGTTTTCCTTAATCAAAATCTGTCCTTTAAATCTTTTCAAAGAATATTCTTTGGACTTACTACATCACCTGAATTTTATACGTTTTCTGTTGTATTAAGTGATGCTCATATCTTTATTTATCTTTTTTCTATGTTCTCAGGGTTCATTGTTTTGATCTTCTGATGTCAATTAAAACACTTGCTTATTCATTTTAATAAATCTTTTTACTTATAAAGATATGAACTTTTGAAGATTCCAGTTCACTTGTTAGTTTCTAAGTGTCAGTTCCTCTACATTGTTGCTGGCCTAAGGCTTAGTTCACCCTATAGCAATGTATATATTGACCTATTTTCCCCTCGACTTTCTGTGATTCCCTACACCTCACCTTTCTTTGCAGACAAGCCATTTCAAATACCCTTTACTTATTTCACAGCCAATAAGTCTTTGAAATAACGTGTATTTTTTAGAGAAATCTTCTTATATAATTAGGCAGAAAATCTGACCTGCCATAGTTTTCAAAACAGCATAATTCCACTCTTCTCAATCATGAATCTGTTGTATTACACAACCTTTGATTATTTAGCTTTATCAATGACATGTACTTTAAAAATGTTTGAGAGATCCTACCAGTCTTTGAAAACATCCTTGTTCCTTGTTTCAGTTCCAGTTTTATGTATATTTTCTGCCTTGCACCTGATTATTCCTCCATCTGATGGATGGCCTAGGGAATCTAATTCTGGTATGGATTGTTTTTGCTGATTCTCTCCCCTTGTAGCTGATTTCTTCCTTATTGTGTAAATTTAGATCATGAGCACATGTTTAGCTAAACAGCTGACCTTGTAAGAGGCTTAGGTGTGAACGCTCGTAAGCTTCAGCAGAAAGTCGGCAAAGATTTATTTGTGTCCCTCCAATGAGTTGCCCGTGAGGACCCCGTTTTCTACAAGTGTTGGTCCAATACTCCCTCTAGACGCAGGGGACTCAGACAGGACTGTTTGCATCTCCCGATTTGGGGCAGGGGCATAGGGCGGCCTGTGGCCCTGGCAGGAGCCTCTCCACGTGTGTCCCAGGGACACATCTGCCTGCGAACTTCGGTCACCTGGCACAAGCTACGATGCGCAGACCTATTTTTAGCTGTGCAGCGAGGTGTACTGCGCGGAAAGGTTCCACACACTCTTCATGTATGTGGGCGGCCTGTGTGGAAAGGTGAGAGATTGGGCAGCTGTGCCGACAATGAAGGCACCCTTTGTCCTGGGCCTAAATGCTTGTGACACCCCACTGGGCCTGCCGGGCTCTGAAGGCCCTGCCCTGGGCCCCCTGCTCCCCTGCACTTTGTTCAGCCACAGCAGAGATGGCCGCACCCACTCCCTCATTGAGGGCCGTGTTCCAAACTCCCTCAGCCCCGCCCCCTCTCCGCAGGTTACCATGGACTACAGATGCTGCATACTGAGGCCAGAGCGTTCCGAGAATGCCAAGGGTAGACATGATGACTTTAAATGATTTCCTCTAGTGTCAGTTTTGGTAAACTTTAGGAGCAAGGTAATGGTCCACTTTACAGAAATGTCCAAATTTACTGGCATTTCATATATTCTCTGCTATAACATTGTCCTGATTCTTTCTGTATATTCTTTACTTATGTTTTTGTTTTCCTTAATCAAGGGTGTCTTTTAAATCTTTTCAAAGAATATTCTTTGGACTTCCTAAATCACCCCAATTTTAAACGTTTTCTTTTGTATTATGTTCTGCTCATATCTTTACCTTTTTTCTATGTTCTCAGGGTTTATTGTTTTGATCTTCTGATGTCAAGTAAAACACTTGGCTTTTCATTTTTATAAATCTATTTACTTATAAAGGTTTGTAGATTTGAAGATTCGAACTTACTTGTAAGTTTTTAAGGGTCAGGTCCTCTACATTGTTGCTCGCCTAACGCATAGTTCAACATATAGCAATGCACATATTGACCTATTTTCCCCTCGACTTTCTGTGACTTCCTATATCTCACCATTCTTTGCAGACAAGCCATTTGAAATACCCTTTACTTATGTCACAACAAATAAGTCTTGAAATAATGTGTATTTTTTAGAGAAATCTTCTTATATAATTAGGCAGAAAATCTGGCCTGCCATAGTTTTCAAAACAGCATAATTCCACTCTTCTCAATGATGAATCTGTTGTATTACACAACCTTTGAGTATTTAGCTTTATCAATGACATGTACCTTAAAAATGTTTGAGAGTTCCTACCAGTCTTTGAAAACATCCTTGTTCCTTGTTTCAGTTCCAGTTTTATGTATATTTTCTGCCTTGCACCTGATTATTCCAACATCTGATGGATGGCCTAGGGAATCTAATTCTGGTATTGATTGTTTTTGCTGATTGTCTCCCCTTGTAGCTGATTAATTCATTACTGTGTAAATTTAGATCATGAGCTCATGTTTAGCTAAACAGCTGACCTTGTAAGAGGCTTAGTTGTGAACGCTCGTAAGCTTCAGCAGAAAGTCGGCAGGCAAAGATTTATTTGTGTCCCTCCAATGAGTTGCCCACGAGGACCCCGTTTTCTTCAAGTGTTGGTGCAATACTCCCTCTAGACGCAGGGGACACAGACTGGGCTGTTTGCAGCCCCCGATCTGGGGAAGGGGCAGAGGGCGGCCTGTGGCCCGGGCAGGAGCCTCTCCACGTGTGTCCCAGGGACTCATCTGCCTGCGAACTTTGGTCACATGGCAGGAAGCTACGATGCCCATACCTATGGTTAGCTGTGCAGCGAGGTGTACTGCGCGGACTGGTTCAACACACACTTCAAGTAAGAGGGCGGCCTGAGTGGAAAGGTAAGATTTTGGGAAGCTGTGCAGACAAAGAAGGCGCCCTTTGGCCTGGGCCTAAATGCTTGGGACACACCACTGGGCCTGCCAGGCTCTGAGGGCCCTGCCCTGAGACCCATCCTCTCCTGCAATTTGTTCCGTCACAGCAGAGATGGCCACACCCATTCCCTCAGTAAGGGCAGTGTTCCAACCTCCCTCAGCACAACCCCCTTTCCACAGGATACCATGGACTACAGATGCTGCATTCTGAGGCCAGGGCGTTCCGAGAATGCCAAGGGCAGACACGATGACCTTAAATGATTTCCTCTTGTGTCAGTTTTGGTAAACTTTACTAGCTAGGAAATGGTCCACTTTACAGAAATGTTCAAATTTACTGGCATTTCATATATTCTCTGCTATAACATTGTCCTGATTCTTTCTGTATATTCTTTACTTATGTTTTTGTTTTCCTTAAACAAAATCGGTCCTTTAAAACTTTTCAAATAATATTATTTGGACTTACTACATCACCTGAATTGTACACCTTTTCTGTTGTATTAAGTGATGCTCATATCTTTATTTATCTTTTTTCTATGTTCTCTGTGTTCATTGTTTAGATCTTCTGATGTCAATTAAAACACTTGGTTATTCATTTTAATAAATATTTTTACTAATAAAGATTTGAACTTTTGAAGATTCCAGCTTACTTGTAAGTTTCTAAGGGTCAGGTACTCTACATTGTTGCTGGCCTAAGCTTAGTTCACCCTATAGCAATGTATATATTGACCTATTTTCCCCTCGACTTTCTGTGATTCCCTACATCTCGCCTTTCATTGCAGACAAGCCATTTGAAATACCCTTTACTTATTTCACAACCAATAAGTCTTTGAAGTAATGTGTATATTTTAGAGAAATCTTCTTATATAATTAGGCAGAAAATCTGACCTGCCATAGTTTTCAAAACAGCATAATTCCACTCTTCTCAATGATGAATCTGTTGTATTACACAACCTTTGAGTATTTAGCTTTATCAATGACGTGTACTTTAAAAATGTTTGAGAGTTCCTACCAGTCTTTGAAAACATCCTTGTTCCTTGTTTCAGTTCCAGTTTTATGTATATTTTCTGCCTTGCACCTGATTATTCCAACATCTGATGGATGGCCTAGGGAATCTAATTCTGCTATGAATTGTTTTTGCTGATTGTCTCCCCTTGTAGCTGATTTCTTCCTTATTGTGTAAATTTAGATCATGAGCACATGTTTAACTAAACAGCTGACCTTGTAAGAGGCTTAGGTGTAAACGCTCGTAAGCTTCAGCAGAAAGTCGGCAAAGATTTATTTCTTTCCCTCCAATGAGTTGCCCGCGAGGTACCCGTTTTCTACAAGTGTTTGTCCAATACTCCCTCTAGACGCAGGGGACTCAGACAGGTCTGTTTGCAGCCCCCGATTTGGGGCAGGGGCAGAGGGCGGCCTGTGGCCCGGGCAGGAGCCTCTCCACGTGTGTCCCAGGGACACATCTGCCTGCGAACTTCGGTCACCTGGCACAAGCTATGATGCCCAACCTATGGTTAACTGTGCAGCGAGGTGTACTGCTCGGACAGGTTCCACAGACACTTCAAGTAAGTGGGCGGCCTGAGTTGAAAGGTGAGAGATTGGGCAACTGTGCCGACAATGAAGGCACACTTTGTCCTGGGCCTAAATGCTTGTGACACCCCACTGGGCCTGCCGGGCTCTGATTGTCCTGCTCTGGGCCGCCTGCTCCACTGCCCTTTGTTCAGTCACAGCAGAGATGGCCACCCCCACTCCCTCAGTGAGGGCCGTGTTCCAAACTCCCTCAGCCCCGCCCCCACTCCGCAGGTTATCATGGACTACAGATGCTGCATACTGAGGCCAGAGCGTTCCGAGAATGCCAAGGGCAGACATGACGACCTTAAATGATTTCCTCTAGTGTCAGTTTTGGTAAACTTTAGGAGCTAGGAAATGGTCCACTTTACAGAAATGTTCAAATTTACTGGCATTTCATATATTCTCTGCTATAACATTGTCCTGATTCTTTCTGTATATTCTTTACTTATGTTTTTGTTTTCCTTAATCAAAATCTATCCTTTAAATCTTTTCAAAGAATATTCTTTGGACTTACTACATCACCTGAATTGTATACGGTTTCTGTTGTATTAAGTGATGCTCATATCTTTATTTATCTTTTTTCTATGTTCTCAGGGTTCATTGCTTTGATCTTCTGATGTCAATTAAAACACTTGGTTATTCATTTTAATAAATCTTTTTACTTATAAAGATTTGAACTTTTGAAGATTCCAGCTTACTTGTAAGTTTCTAAGGGTCAGGTCCTCTACATTTTTGCTGGCCAAAGGCTTAGTTCACCATAGAACAAGGTATATATTGACCTATTTTCCCCTCGACTTTCTGTGATTCCCTACATCTCACCTTTGTTTGCAGTCAAGCCATTTGAAATACCCTTAACTTATTTCACAGCCAATAAGTCTTTGAAATAATGTGTATTTTTTAGAGAAATCTTCTTATATAATTAGGCAGAAAATCTGACCTGCCATAGTTTTCAAAACAGCATAATTTCACTCTTCTCAATGATGAATCTGTTGTATTACACAACCTTTGAGTATTTAGCTTTATCAAAGACATGTATTTTAAAATTATTTTACAGATCCTACCAGTCTTTGAAAACATCCTTGTTCCTTGATTCAGTTCCAGTTTTATGTATATTTTCTGCTTTTCACCTGATTATTCCAACATCTGATGGATGGCCTAGGGAATCTAATTCTGGTATTGATTGTTTTTGCTGGTTGTCTCCCCCTTGTAGCTGATTTCTTCAATATTGTGTAAATTTATATAATGAGCTCATGTTTAGCCAAACAGCTGACCTTGTAAGAGGCTTAGGTGTGAACGCTCGTAAGCTTCATGAGAAAGCCGGCAAAGATTTATTTGTGTCCCGCCAATGAGTTTCCTGCGAGGACCCCGTTTTCTACAATTGTTGGTCAAATACTCCCTCTAGAGGCAGTGACTCGGACAGGGCTGCTTTGCGTCCTCCGATCTGGGGCAGGGGCAGTGTGCGGCCTGTGGCCCAGTCAGGAGCCTCACCGCGTGTGTCCCAGGGACCCATCTGCCTGTGATCCTCGGTCACCTGGCAGGAAGCTACGATGCCCCGACCTATGGCTATCTGTGCAGCGATGTGTACTGCGCGGACAGGTTCCACACACACTTTATTTAAGAAGGCGGCCTGAGTGGAAAGATGAGAGTTTGGGCAGCTGTGAAGACAAAGAAGACGCCCTTTGGCCTTGGTCTAAATGCTTGTGAAACCGCACTGGGCATGCCAGGCTCTGAGGGCCCTGCACTGGACGCCCTGCTCCCCTGCCCTTTGTTCCCTCACAGCAGAGATGGCCACACCCACTCCCTCAGTGAGGGCAGTGTTCCAGCCTCCCTCAGCCCCGCCCCCTCTCCGCAGGTTACCATGGACTACAGATGCTGCATTTTGAGGCCAGGGCGTTCCGAGAATGCCAAGGGCAGACATGATGACTTTAAATGGTTTCCTCTTGTGTCAGTTTTGGTAAATTTAGGAGCTAGGAAATGGTCCACTTTACAGAAATGTTCAAATTTACTGGCATTTCAGATCTTCTCTGCTATAACATTGTCCTAATTCTTTCTTTATATTTTTGACTTATGTTTTTGTTTTCCTTAATCAAAGTGTGTCTTTTAAATCTTTTCAAATAATATTCTTTGGACTTACTACATCACCTGAATTTTATACTTTTTCTGTTGTATTAAGTTCTGCTCATATTTTTATTTATCTTTTTTCTATGTTCCCATGGTTTAGTGTTTTGAACTTCTGATGTCAACTAAAACACTTGGATATTCATTTTCATAAATCTTTTTTACTTATAAAGATTTGAACTTTTGAAGATTCCAGCTTACTTGTAAGTTTCTAAGCGTCAGGTCCTCTACATTGTTGCTGGCCTAAGGCTTAGTTCACCATAGAGCAATGTATATATTGACCTATTTTCCCCTCGACTTTCTGTGATTCCCTACATCTCACCTTTGTTTGCAGACAAGCCATTTGAAATACCCTTAACTTATTTCACAACCAATAAGTCTTTGAAATAATGTGTATTTTTTAGAGAAATCTTCTTATATAATTAGGCAGAAAATCTGACCTGCCATAGTTTTCAAAACAGCATAATTTCACTCTTCTAAATGATGAATCTGTTGTATTACACAACCTTTGATTATTTAGATTTATCAATGGCATGTACTTTAAAAATATTTTAGAGATCCTACCAGTCTTTGAAAACATCCTTGTTCCTTGTTTCAGTTCCATTTTTATGTATATTTTCAGCCTTGCACCTGATTATTCCAACATCTGATGGATGGCCTAGGGAATCTAATTCTGGTAATGATTGTTTTTGCTGATTGTCTCCCCCTTGTAGCTGATTTCTTCATTACTGTGTAAATTTAGATGATGAGTTCATGGTTAGCCAAACAGCTCACCTTTTATGAGGCTTAGGTGTGAATGCTCGTAAGCTTCATGAGAAAGTCGGGAAAGATTTATTTGTGTCCCTCCAATGAGTTTCCTGCGAGGACCCCGTTTTCTACAAGAGTTGGTCAAATACTCCCTCTAGAGGTCAGGGACACGGACAGGGCTGCTTTGTGGCCCCCGGTCTGGTGCAGGGGCATTGTGCAGCCTGTGGCCCGGTCAGGAGCCTCTCCGCGTGTGTCCCAGGGACCCATCTGCCTGCGATCCTCGGTCACCAGGCAGGAAGCTACGATGCCCCGACCAATTGTTAGCTGTGCAGCGAGGTGTACTGAGCGGACAGGTTCCACACACACTTCAAGTACGAGGGCGGCCTGAGTGGAAAGATGAGAGTTTGGGCAGCTGTGCAGACAAAGAAGGCGGCCTTTGGCCTGGGCCTAAATGCTTGTGAAACCGCACAGGGCCTGCCAGTCTCTGAGGGCCCTGCACAGGACGCCCTGCTCCCCTGCCCTTTGTTCCCTCACAGCAGATATGGCCACACCCACTCCCTCAGTGAGGGCAGTGTTCCAGCCTCCCTCAGCCCCGCCCCCTCTCCGCAGGTTACCAAGGACTACAGATGCTGCATTCTGAGGCCAGGGCGTTCCGAGAATGCCAAGGACAGGCATGATGACCTTAAATGATTTCCTCTTTTGTCAGTTTTGGTAAACTTTAGGAGCTAGGAAATGGTCCACTTTACAGAAATGTTTAACTTTACTGGCATTTCAGATCTTCTCTGCTATAACATTGTCCTGATTCTTTCTGTATATTCTTGACTTATGTTTTTGTTTTCCTTAATCAAAGTGTGTCTTTTAAATCTTTTCAAAGAATATTCTTTGGACTTACTACATCACCTGAATTTTATACGTTTTCTGTTGTATTAAGTTCTGCTCATATCTTTATTTATCTTTTTTCTCTGTTCTCAGGGTTTATTGTTTTGATCTTCTGATGTCAATTAAAACACTTGGATATTCATTTTCATAAATCTTTTTACTTATAATGATTTGAACTTTTGAAGATTCCAGCTTACATGTAAGTTTCTAAGGGTCAGGTCCTCTACATTTTTGCTGGCCTAAGGCTTAGTTCACCATAGAGCAATATATATATTGACCTATTTTCCCCTCGACTTTCTGTGATTCCCTACATCTCACCTTTCTTTGCAGACAAGCCATTTGAAATACCCTTAACTTATTTCACAGCCAATAAGTCTTTGAAATAATGTGTATTTTTATAGAGAAATTTTCTTATATAATTAGGCAGAAAATCTGACCTGCCATAGTTTTCAAAACAGCATACTTTCACTCTTCTCAATGTTGAATCTGTTGTATTACACAACTTTGAGTATTTACCTTTTTCAAAGACATGTACTTTAAAAATATTTTAGAGATCCTACCACTCTTTGAAAACATCCTTATTCCTTGTTTCAGTTCCAGTTTTATGTATATTTTCTGCCTTGCACCTGATTATTCCAACATCTGATGGATGGCCTAGGGAATCTAATTCTGGTATTGATTGTTTTTGCTGATTGTCTCCTCCTTGTAGCTGATTTCTTCAATATTGTGTAAATTTATATCATGAGCTCATGTTTAGCCAAACAGCTGAACTTGTAAGAGGCTTAGGTGTGAACGCTCGTAAGCTTCATGAGAAAGTCGGCAAAGATTTATTTGTGTCCCTCCAATGAGTTTCCTGCGAGGACCCCGTTTTCTACAAGTGTTGTTCAAATACTCCCTCTAGAGGCAGGGACTCGGACAGGGCTGCTTTGCGTCCCCCGATCTGGGGCAGGGGCAGTGGGCGGCCTGTGGCCCAGTCAGGAGCCTCACCGCGTGTGTCCCAGGGACCCATCTGCCTGTGATCCTGGTCACCAGGCAGGAAGCTACGATGCCCCGACCTATGGTTATCTGCGCAGCGATGAGTACTGCTTGGACAGGTTCCAACCACACTTTAAGTAAGAAGGCGGCCTGAGTGGAAAGGTGAGAGTTTGGCAGCTGTGCAGACAAAGAAGGCGCCCTTTAGCCTGGGTCTAAATGCTTGTGAAACCGCACTGGGCATGCCAGGCTCTGAGGGCCCTGCACTGGACGCCCTGCTCCCCTGCCCTTTGTTCCGTTAGAGCAGAGACGGCCACACCCTCTCCCTCAGTGAGGGCAGTGTTCCAGCCTCCCTCAGCCCCGCCCCCTCACCACAGGTTACCATGGACTACAGATGCTGCATTCTGAGGCCAGGGCGTTCCGAGAATGCCAAGGGCAGACATGATGACCTTAAATGATTTCCTCTTGTGTCAGTTTTGGTAAATTTAGGAGATAGGAAAGAGTCCACTTTACAGAAATGTTTAAATTTACTGGCATTTCAGATCTTCTCTGCTATAACATTGTCCTAATTCTTTCTTTATATTCTTGACTTATGTTTTTGTTTTCCTTAATCAAACTGTGTCTTTTAAATCATTTCAAAGAATATTGTTTGGACTTACTACATCACCTGAATTTTATACGTTTTCTGTTGTATTAAGTTCTGCTCATATCTTTATTTATCATTTTTCTATGTTCTCAGGGTTTAGTGTTTTGAACTTCTGATGTCAACTAAAACACTTGGTTATTCATTTTCATAAATTTTTTTACTTATAAAGATTTGAACTTTTGAAGATTCCAGCTTACTTGTAAGTTTCTAAGCGTCAGGTCCTCTACATTGTTGCTGGCCTAAGGCTTAGTTCACCATAGAGCAATGTATATATTGACCTATTTGCCCCTCGACTTTCTGTGATTCCCTACATCTCATCTTGTTTGCAGACAAGCCATTTGAAATACCCTTAACTTATTTCACAGCCAATAAGTCTTTGAAATAATGTGTATTTTTTAGAGAAATCTTCTTATATAATTAGGCAGAAAATCTGACCTGCCATAGTTTTCAAAACAGCATAATTTCACTCTTCTCAATGATGAATCTGTTGTATTACACAACCTTTGATTATTTAGCTTTATCAATGACATGTACTTTAAAAATATTTTAGAGATCCTACCAGTCTTTGAAAACATCCTTGTTCCTTGTTTTAGTTCCAGTTTTATGTATATTTTCTGCCTTGCACCTGATTATTCCAACATCTGATGGATGGCCCAGGGAATCTAATTCTGGTATTGATTGTTTTTGCTGATTGTCTCCCCCTTGTAGCTGCTTTCTTCATTATTGTGTAAATTTACATCATGAGCTCATGTTTAGCCAAACAGCTGACCTTTTAAGAGGCTTAGGTGTGAACGCTCAAAAGCTTCATGAGAAAGTCGGCGAAGATTTATTTGTGTCCCTCCAATGAGTTTCCTGCGAGGACCCCGTTTTCTACAAGTGTTGGTCAAATACTCCCTCTAGAGGCAGGGACTCGGACAGGGCTGCTTTGCGTCCCCCGATCTGGGGCAGGGGCAGTGGGCGGCCTGTGGCCCAGTCAGGAGCCTCACCGCGTGTGTCCCAGGGACCCATCTGCCTGTGATCCTCGGTCACCTGGCAGGAAGCTACGATGCCCCGACCTATGATTATCTGCGCAGCGATGTGTACTGCGCGGACAGGTTCCACACACACTTTAAGTAAGAAGGCGGCCTGAGAGGAAAGATGAGAGTTTGGCAGCTGTGCAGACAAAGAAGGCGCCCTTTGGACTGGGTCTAAATGCTTGTGAAACAGCACTGGGCATGCCAGGCTCTGAGGGCCCTGCACAGGACGCCCTGCTCCCCTGCCCTTTGTTCCGTCACAGCAGAGACGGCCACACCCACTCCCTCAGTGAGGGCAGTGTTCCAGCCTCCCTCAGCCCCGCCCCCTCTCCGCAGGTTACCATGGACTACAGATGCTGCATTCTGAGGCCAGGGCGTTCCGAGAATGCCAAGGGCAGACATGATGACCTTAAATGATTTCCTCTTGTGTCAGTTTTGGTAAATTTAGGAGCTAGGAAATGGTCCACATTACAGAAATGTTCAAATTTACTGGCATTTCAGATCTTCTCTGCTATAACATTGTCCTAATTCTTTCTTTATATTCTTGACTTATGTTTTTGTTTTCCTTAATCAAAGTGTGTCTTTTAAATCTTTTCAAAGAATATTCTTTGGACTTACTACATCACCTGAATTTTATACGTTTTCTGTTGTATTATGTTCTGCTCATATCTTTATTTATCTTTTTTCTATGTTCTCAGGGTTTAGTGTTTTGAACTTCTGATGTCAACTAAAACACTTGGTTATTCATTTTCATAAATCTTTTTTACTTATAAAGATTTGAACTTTTGAAGATTCCAGCTTACTTGTAAGTTTCTAAGCGTCAGGTCCTCTACATTGTTGCTGGCCTAAGGCTTAGTTCACCATAGAGCAATGTATATATTGACCTATTTGCCCCTCGACTTTCTGTGATTCCCTACATCTCACCTTTGTTTGCAGACAAGCCATTTGAAATACCCTTAACTTATTTCACAGCCAATAAGTCTTTGAAATAATGTGTATTTTTTAGAGAAATCTTCTTATATAATTAGGCAGAAAATCTGACCTGCCATAGTTTTCAAAACAGCATAATTTCACTCTTCTCAATGATGAATCTGTTGTATTACACAACCTTTGATTATTTAGCTTTATCAATGACATGTACTTTAAAAATATTTTAGAGATCCTACCAGTCTTTGAAAACATCCATGTTCCTTGTTTCAGTTCCAGTTTTATGTATATTTTCTGCCTTGCACCTGATTATTCCAACATCTGATGGATGGCCCAGGGAATCTAATTCTGGTATTGCTTGTTTTGGCTGATTGTCTCCCCCTTGTAGCTGCTTTCTTCCTTATTGTGTAAATTTAGATCATGAGCTCATGTTTAGCTAAACAGCTGACCTTGTAAGAGGCTTAGGTGTGAAAACTCGTAAGCTTCATCAGAAAGTCGGCAAAGATTTATTTGTGTCCCTCCAATGAGTTTCCTGCGAGGACCACGTTTTCTACAAGTGTTGGTCAAATACTCCCTCTAGAGGCAGGGACTCGGACAGGGCCTCTTTGCGGCCCCCGATCAGGGGCAGGGGCTCTGGGCGGCCTGTGGCCCGGTCAGGAGCCTCTCCGCGTGTGTCCCAGGGACCCATCTGCATGTGATCCTCGGTCACCTGGCAGGAAGTTTCGATGCCCCGACCTATGGTTAGCTGTGCAGCGAGGTGTACTGTGCGGACAGGTTCCACACACACTTTAAGTAAGAGGGCGGCCTGAGTGGAAAGATGAGAGTTTGGGCAGCTGTGCAGACAAAGAAGTCGCCCTTAGGCTTGGACCCAAATGCTTGTGAAACCGCACTGGGCCTGCGAGGTTCTGAGGGCCCTGCACTGGACGCCCTGATCCCCTGCCCTTTGTTCAGTCACAGCAGAGATGACCACTCCCACTCCCTCAGTGAGGGCAGTGTTCCAGCCTCCCTCAGCCCCGGCCCCTCTCCGCAGGTTACCATGGACTACAGATGCTGCATTCTGAGGCCAGGGCGTTCCGAGAATGCCAAGGGCAGACATGATGACCTTAAATGATTTCCTCTTGTGTCAGTTTTGGTAAACTTTAGGAGCTAGGAAATGGTCCACTTTACAGAAATGTTCAAATTTACTGGCATTTCAGATCTTCTCTGCTATAACATTGTCCTGATTCTTTCTGTATATTCTTGACTTATGTTTTTTGTTTTCCTTAATGAAAGTGTGTCTTTTAAATCTTTTCAAAGAATATGCTTTGGACTTACTACATCCCCTGAATTTTATAAGTTTTCTGTTGTATTAATTTCTGTTCATATCTTTATTTATCTTTTTTCTATGTTCTCAGGGTTTATTGTTTTGATCTTCTGATGTCAACTAAAACACTTGGTTATTCATTTTCATAAATCTTTTTTACTTATAAATATTTGAACTTTTGAAGATTCCAGCTTACTTGTAAGTTTCTAAGCGTCAGGTCCTCTACATTGTTGCTGGTCTAAAGCTTAGTTCAACATATAGCAATGTATATATTGACCTATTTTCCCCTGACATTCTGTGATTCCCTACATCTCACCTCTGTTTGCAGACAAGCCATTTGAAATACCCTTAACTTATTTCACAGCCAACAAGTCTTTGAAATAATATGTATTTTTTAGAGAAATCTTCTTATATAATTAGGCAGAAAATCTGACCCGCCATAGTTTTCAAAACAGCATAATTTCACTCTTCTCCATGATGAATCTGTTGTATTACACAACCTTTGAGTATTTAGTTTTATCAATGACATGTACTTTAAAAATATTTTAGAGATCCTACCAGTGTTTGAAAATATCCTTGTTCCTTGTTTCAGTTCCAGTTTTATGTATATTTTCTCCCTTGCACCTGATTATTCCAACATCTGATGGATGGCCTAGGGAATCTAATTCTGGTAATGATTGTTTTTGCTGATTGTCTCCCCCTTGTAGCTGATTTCTTCATTACTGTGTAAATTTAGATCATGAGCTCATGTTTAGCCAAACAGCTGACCTTTTAAGAGGCTTAGGTGTGAACGCTCGTAAGCTTCATCACAAAGTCGGCAAAGATTTATTTGTGTCCCTCCAATGAGTTTCCTGCGAGGACCCCGTTTTCTACAAGTGTTGGTCAAATACTCCCTCTAGAGGTCAGGGACACGGACAGGGCTGCTTTGCGGCCCCCGGTCTGGGGCAGGGGCAGTGTGCACCCTGTGGCCCGGCCAGGAGCCTCTCCGCGTGTGTCCCAGGGACCCATCTGCCTGCGATCCTCGGTCACCAGGAAGGAAGCTACGATGCCCCGACCAATTGTTAGCTGCACAGCGAGGTGTACTGAGCGGACAGGTTCCACACACACTTCAAGTAAGAGGGCGGCCTGAGTGGAAAGATGAGAGTTTGGGCAGCTGTGCAGACAAAGAAGGCGGCCTTTGGCCTGGGCCTAAATGCTTGTGAAACCGCACAGGGCCTGCCAGTCTCTGAGGGCCCTGCACAGGACGCCCTGCTCCCCTGCCCTTTGTTCAGTCACAGCAGATATGGCCACACCCACTACCTCAGTGAGGGCAGTGTTCCAGCCTCCCTCAGCCCCGCCCTCTCTCCGAAGGTTACCATGGACTACAGATGCTGCATTCTGAGGCCAGGGCGTTCCGAGAATGCCAAGGACAGGCATGATGACCTTAAATGATTTCCTCTTTTGTCAGTTTTGGTAAACTTTAGGAGCTAGGAAATGGTCCACTTTACAGAAATGTTTAAATTTACTGGCATTTCAGATCTTCTCTGCTATAACATTGTCCTGATTCTTTCTGTATATTCTTGACTTATGTTTTTGTTTTCCTTAATCAAAGTGTGTCTTTTAAATCTTTTCAAAGAATATTCTTTGGACTTACTACATCACCTGAATTTTATACGTTTTCTGTTGTATTAAGTTCTGCTCATATCTTTATTTATCTTTTTTCCCTGTTCTCAGGGTTTATTGTTTTGATCTTCTGATGTCAATTAAAACACTTGGATATTCATTTTCATAAATATTTTAATTATAATGATTTGAACTTTTGAAGATTCCAGCTTACTTGTAAGTTTCTAAGGGTCAGGTCCTCCTCATTTTTGCTGGCCTAAGGCTTAGTTCACCATAGAGCAATGTATATATTGACCTAATTTCCCCTCGACTTTCTGTGATTCCCTACATCTCACCTTTCTTTGCAGACAAGCCATTTGAAATACCCTTAACTTATTTCACAGCCAATAAGTCTTTGAAATAATGTGTATTTTTATAGAGAAATTTTCTTATATAATTAGGCAGAAAATCTGACCTGCCATAGTTTTCAAAACAGCATACTTTCACTCTTCTCAATGTTGAATCTGTTGTATTACACAACTTTGAGTATTTACCTTTTTCAAAGACATGTACTTTAAAAATATTTTAGAGATCCTACCACTCTTTGAAAACATCCTTATTCCTTGTTTCAGTTCCATTTTTATGTATATTTTCTGCCTTGCACCTGATTATTCCAACATCTGATGGATTGCCTAGGGAATCTAATTCTGGTATTGATTGTTTTTGCTGATTGTCTCCCCCTTGTAGCTGATTTCTTCATTATTGTGTAAATTTACATCATGAGCTCATGTTTAGCCAAACAGCTTACCGTGTAAGAGGCTTAGGTGTGAACGCTCAAAAGCTTCATGAGAAAGTCTGCGAAGATTTATTTGTGTCCCTCCAATGAGTTTCCTGCGAGGACCCCGTTTTCTACAAGTGTTGGTCAAATACTCCCTCTAGAGGCAGGGACTCGGACAGGGCTGCTTTGCGTCCCCCGATCTGGGGCAGGGGCAGTGGGCGGCCTGTGGCCCAGTCAGGAGCCTCACCGAGTGTGTCCCACGGACCCATCTGCCTGTGATCCTCGGTCACCTGGCAGGAAGCTACGATGCCCGACCTATGGTTATCTGTGCAGCGATGTGTACTGTGCGGACAGGTTCCACACACACTTTAAGTAAGAAGGCGGCCTGAGAGGAAAGATGAGTGTTTGGCAGCTGTGCACACAAAGAAGGCGCCCATTGGCCTGGGTCTAAATGCTTGTGAAACCGCACTGGGCATGCCAGGCTCTGAGGGCCCTGCACTGGACGCCCTGCTCCCCTGCCCTTTGCTCCGTCAAAGCAGAGATGGCCACACCCACTCCCTCAGTGAGGGCAGTGTTCCAGCCTCCCTCAGCCCCGCCCCCTCTCCGCAGGTTACCATGGACTACAGATGCTGCATTCTGAAGCCAGGGCGTTCCGAGAATGCCAAGGGCATACATGATGACCTTAAATGATTTCCTCTTGTGTCAGTTTTGGTAAATTTAGGAGCTAGGAAATGGTCCACTTTACAGAAATGTTTAACTTTACTGGCATTTCAGATCTTCTCTGCTATAACATTGTCCTAATTCTTTCTTTATATTCTTGACTTATGTTTTTGTTTTCCTTAATCAAAGTGTGCCTTTTAAATCTTTTCAAAGAATATTGTTTGGACTTACTACATCACCTGAATTTTATACGTTTTCTGTTGTATTAAGTTCTGCTCATATCTTTATTTATATTTTTTCTATATTCTCAGGGTTTAGTGATTTGAACTTCTGATGTCAACTAAAACACTTGGTTATTCATTTTCATAAATCTTTTTTACTTATAAAGATTTGAACTTTTGAAGATTCCAGATTACTTGTAAGTTTCTAAGCGTCAGGTCCTCTACATTGTTGCTGGCCTAAGGCTTAGTTCACCATAGAGCAATGTATATATTGACCTATTTTCCCCTGACTTTCTGTGATTCCCTACATCTCACCTTTGTTAGCAGACAAGCCATTTGAAATACCCTTAACTTATTTCACAGCCAATAAGTCTTTGAAATAATGTGTATTTTTTAGGGAAAACTTCCTGTATAATTAGGCAGAAAATCTGACCTTTCATAGTTTTCAAAACAGCATAATTTCACTCTTCTCAATGATGAATCTGTTGTATTACACAATCTTTGAGTATTTAGCTTTATCAATGACATGTACTTTAAAAATATTTTAGAGATTCTACCAGTCTTTGAAAACATGCTTGTTCCTTATTTCAGTTCCATTTTTATGTATATTTTCTGCCTTGCACCTGATTATTCCAACATCTGATGGATGGCCTAGGGAATCTAATTCTGGTATTGATTGTTTTTGCTGATTGTCTCCCCCTTGTAGCTGATTTCTTCATTATTGTGTAAATTTAGATCATGAGCTCATGTTTAGCCAAACAACTGACCTTGTAAGAGGCTTAGGTGTGAACGCTCGTAAGCTTCATCAGAAAGTCGGCAAAGATTTATTTGTGTCCCTCCAATGAGTTTCCTGCGAGGACCCCGTTATCTACAAGTGTTGGTCAAATACTCCCTCTAGAGTCAGTGACTCGGACAGGGCTGCTTTGCGGCCCCCGATCAGGGGCAGGCGCAGTGGGTGGCCTGTGGCCCAGTCAGGAGCCTCTCCACGTGTGTCCCAGGGACCAATCTGCCTGTGATCCTCGGTCACCTGGCAGGAAGCTACGATGCCCCGACCTATGGCTATCTGTGCAGCGATGTGTACTGCGCGGACAGGTTCCACACACACTTTATTTAAGAAGGCGGCCTGAGTGGAAAGATGAGAGTTTGGGCAGCTGTGCAGACAAAGAAGACGCCCTTTGGCCTGGGTCTAAATGATTCCGAAACCGCACTGGGCATACCAGGCTCTGAGGGCCCTGCACTGGACGCCCTGCTCCCCTGCCCTTTGTTCCCTCAAAGCAGATATGGCCACACCCACTCCCTCAGTGAGGGCAGTGTTCCAGCCTCCCTCAGCCCCGCCCCGTCTCCGCAGGTTACCATGGACTACAGATGCTGCATTCTGAGGCCAGGGCGTTCCGAGAATGCCAAGGGCAGACATGATGACCTTAAATGATTTCCTCTTGTGTCAGTTTTGGTAAATTTAGGAGCTAGGAAATGGTCCACTTTACAGAAATGTTCAAATTTACTGGCGTTTCAGATCTTCTCTGCTATAACATTGTCCTAATTCTTTCTTTATATTCTTGACTTATGTTTTTGTTTTCCTTAATCAAAGTGTGTCTTTTAAATCTTTTCAAAGAATATTCTTTGGACTTACTACATCACCTGAATTTTATACGTTTTCTGTTGTATTAAGTTCTGCTCATATTTTTATTTATCTTTTTTCTATGTTCTCAGTGTTTAGTGTTTTGAAATTCTGATGTCAACTAAAACACTTGGTTATTCATTTTCATAAATATTTTTTACTTATAAAGATTTGAACTTTTGAAGATTCCAGCTTACTTGTAAGTTTCTAAGCGTCAGGTCCTCTACATTGTTGCTGGCCTAAGGCTTAGTTCACCATAGAGCAATGTATATATTGACCTATTTTCCCCTCGACTTTCTGTGATTCCCTACATCTCACCTTTGTTTGCAGCCAAGCCATTTGAAATACCCTTAACTTATTTCACAGTCAATAAGTCTTTGAAATAATGTGTATTTTTTAGAGAAATCTTCTTATATAATTAGGCAGAAAATCTGACCTGCCATTGTTTTCAAAACAGCATAATTTCACTCTTCTAAATGATGAATCTGTTGTATTACACAACCTTTGATTATTTAGATTTATCAATGGCATGTACTTTAAAAATATTTTAGAGATCCTACCAGTCTTTGAAAACATCCTTGTTCCTTGTTTCAGTTCCATTTTTATGTATATTTTCTGCCTTGCACCTGATTATTCCAACATCTGATGGATGTCCTAGGGAATCTAATTCTGGTAATGATTGTTTTTGCTGATTGTCTCCCCCTTGTACCTGATTTCTTCATTACTGTGTAAATTTAGATGATGAGTTCATGGTTAGCCAAACAGCTCACCTTTTATGAGGCTTAGGTGTGAATGCTCGTAAGCTTCATCACAAAGTCGACAAAGATTTATTTGTGTCCCTCCAATGAGTTTCCTGCGAGGACCCCGTTTTCTACAAGAGTTGGTCAAATACTCCCTCTAGAGGTCAGGGACACGGACAGGGCTGCTTTGTGGCCCCCGGTCTGGTGCAGGGGCAGTGTGCAGCCTGTGGCCCGGTCAGGAGCCTCTCCACGTGTGTCCCAGGGACCCATCTGCCTGCGATCCTCGGTCACCAGGCAGGAAGCTACGATGCCCCGACCAATTGTTAGCTGCGCAGCGAGGTGTACTGAGCGGACAGGTTCCACACACACTTCAAGTACGAGGGCGGCCTGAGTGGAAAGATGAGAGTTTGGGCAGCTGTGCAGACAAAGAAGGCGGCCTTTGGCCTGGGCCTAAATGCTTGTGAAACCGCACAGGGCCTGCCAGTCTCTGAGGGCCCTGCACAGGACGCCCTGCTCCCCTGCCCTTTGTTCAGTCACAGCAGATATGGCCACACCCACTCCCTCAGTGAGGGCAGTGTTCCAGCCTCCCTCAGCCCCGCCCCCTCTCCGCAGGTTACCATGGACTACAGATGCTGCATTCTGAGGCCAGGGCGTTCCGAGAATGCCAAGGACAGGCATGATGACCTTAAATGATTTCCTCTTTTGTCAGTTTTGGTAAACTTTAGGAGCTAGGAAATGGTCCACTTTACAGAAATGTTCAAATTTACTGGCATTTCAGATCTTCTCTGCTATAACATTGTCCTGATTCTTTCTGTATATTCTTGACTTATGTTTTTGTTTTCCTTAATCAAAGTGTGTCTTTTAAATCTTTTCAAAGAATAGTCTTTGGACTTACTACATCACCTGAATTTTATACGTTTTCTGTTGTATTAAGTTCTGCTCATATCTTTATTTATCTTTTTTCTCTGTTCTCAGGGTTTATTGTTTTGATCTTCTGATGTCAATTAAAACACTTGGATATTCATTTTCATAAATCTTTTTACTTATAATGATTTGAACTTTTGAAGATTCCAGCTTACATGTAAGTTTCTAAGGGTCAGGTCCTCTACATTTTTGCTGGCCTAAGGCTTAGTTCACCATAGAGCAATGTATATATTGACCTATTTTCCCCTCGACTTTCTGTGATTCCCTACATCTCACCTTTCTTTGCAGACAAGCCATTTGAAATACCCTTAACTTATTTCACAGCCAATAAGTCTTTGAAATAATGTGTATTTTTATAGAGAAATTTTCTTATATAATGAGGCAGAAAATCTGACCTGCCATAGTTTTCAAAACAGCATACTTTCACTCTTCTCAATGTTGAATCTGTTGTATTACACAACTTTGAGTATTTACCTTTTTCAAAGACATGTACTTTAAAAATATTTTAGAGATCCTACCACTCTTTGAAAACATCCTTATTCCTTGTTTCAGTTCCAGTTTTATGTATATTTTCTGCCTTGCACCTGATTATTCCAACATCTGATGGATGGCCTAGGGAATCTAATTCTGGTATTGATTGTTTTTGCTGATTGTCTCCTCCTTGTAGCTGATTTCTTCAATATTGTGTAAATTTATATCATGAGCTCATGTTTAGCCAAACAGCTGAACTTGTAAGAGGCTTAGGTGTGAACGCTCGTAAGCTTCATGAGAAAGTCGGCAAAGATTTATTTGTGTCCCTCCAATGAGTTTCCTGCGAGGACCCCGTTTTCTACAAGTGTTGGTCAAATACTCCCTCTAGAGGCAGGGACTCGGACAGGGCTGCATTGCATCCCCCGATCTGGGGCAGGGGCAGTGGGCGGCCTGTGGCCCAGTCAGGAGCCTCACCGCGTGTGTCCCAGGGACCCATCTGCCTGTGATCCTCGGTCACCAGGCAGGAAGCTACGATGCCCCGACCTATGGTTATCTGCGCAGCGATGAGTACTGCGTGGACAGGTTCCAACCACACTTTAAGTAAGAAGGCGGCCTGAGTGGAAAGGTGAGAGTTTGGCAACTGTGCAGACAAAGAAGGCGCCCTTTAGCCTGGGTCTAAATGCTTGTGAAACCGCACTGGGCATGCCAGGCTCTGAGGGCCCTGCACTGGACGCCCTGATCCCCTGCCCTTTGTTCCGTCACAGCAGAGATGGCCACACCCACTCCCTCAGTGAGGGCAGTGTTCCAGCCTCCCTCAGCCCCGCCCCCTCTCCACAGGTTACCATGGACTACAGATGCTGCATTCTGAGGCCAGGGCGTTCCGAGAATGCCAAGGGCAGACATGATGACCTTAAATGATTTCCTCTTGTGTCAGTTTTGGTAAATTTAGGAGATAGGAAAGAGTCCACTTTACAGAAATGTTCAAATTTACTGGCATTTCAGATCTTCTCTGCTATAACATTGTCCTAATTCTTTCTTTATATTCTTGACTTATGTTTTTGTTTTCCTTAATCAAACTGTGTCTTTTAAATCATTTCAAAGAATATTGTTTGGACTTACTACATCACCTGAATTTTATACGTTTTCTGTTGTATTAAGTTCTGCTCATATCTTTATTTATCATTTTTCTATGTTCTCAGGGTTTAGTGTTTTGAAATTCTGATGTCAACTAAAACACTTGGTTATTCATTTTCATAAATCTTTTTTACTTATAAAGATTTGAACTTTTGAAGATTCCAGCTTACTTGTAAGTTTCTAAGCGTCAGGTCCTCTACATTGTTGCTGGCCTAAGGCTTAGTTCACCATAGAGCAATGTATATATTGACCTATTTGCCCCTCGAATTTCTGTGATTCCCTACATCTCACCTTTGTTTGCAGACAAGCCATTTGAAATACCCTTAACTTATTTCACAGCCAATAAGTCTTTGAAATAATGTGTATTTTTTAGAGAAATCTTCTTATATAATTAGGCAGAAAATCTGAACTGCCATAGTTTTCAAAAGAGCATAATTTCACTCTTCTCAATGATGAATCTGTTGTATTACACAACCTTTGATTATTTAGCTTTATCAATGACATGTACTTTAAAAATATTTTAGAGATCCTACCAGTCTTTGAAAACATCCTTGTTCCTTGTTTCAGTTCCAGTTTTTTGTATATTTTCTGCCTTGCACCTGATTATTCCAACATCTGATGGATGGCCCAGGGAATCTAATTCTGGTATTGCTTGTTTTGGATGATTGTCTCCCCCTTGTAGCTGCTTTCTTCATTATTGTGTAAATTTAGATCATGAGCTCATGTTTAGCTAAACAGCTGACCTTGTAAGAGGCTTAGGTGTGAAAACTCGTAAGCTTCATCAGAAAGTCGACAAAGATTTATTTGTGTCCCTCCAATGAGTTTCCTGCGAAGACCACGTTTTCTACAAGTGTTGGTCAAATACTCCCTCTAGAGGCAGGGATTCGGACAGGGCTGCTTTGCGGCCCCGGATCTGGGGCAGGGGCTCTGGGCGCCTGTGGCCCGGTCAGGAGCCTCTCCGCGTGTGTCCCAGGGACCCATCTGCGTGTGATCCTCGGTCACCTGGCAGGAAGTTTCGATGCCCCGACCTATGGTTAGCTGTGCAGCGAGGTGTACTGTGAGGACAGGTTCCACACACACTTTAAGTAAGAGGGCGGCCTGAGTGGAAAGATGAGAGTTTGGGCAGCTGTGCAGACAAAGAAGGCGCCCTTTGGCCTGGACCCAAATGCTTGTGAAACCGCACTGGGCCTGCCAGGCTCTGAGGGCCCTGCACTGGACGCCCTGCTCCCCTGCCCTTTGTTCAGTCACAGCAGAGATGGCCACTCCCACTCCCTCAGTGAGGGCAGTGTTCCAGCCTCCCTCAGCTCCGGCCCCTCTCCGCAGGTTACCATGGACTACAGATGCTGCATTCTGAGGCCAGGGCATTCCGAGAATGCCAAGGGCAGACATGATGACCTTAAATGATTTCCTCTTGTGTCACTTTTGGTAAACTTTAGGAGCTAGGAAATGGTCCACTTTACAGAAATGTTCAAATTTACTGGCATTTCAGATCTTCTCTGCTATAACATTGTCCTGATTCTTTCTGTATATTCTTGACTTATGTTTTTTGTTTTCCTTAATGAAAGTGTGTCTTTTAAATCTTTTCAAAGAATATGCTTTGGACTTACTACATCCCCTGAATTTTATACGTTTTCTGTTGTATTAAGTTCTGTTCATAACTTTATTTATCTTTTTTCTATGTTCTCAGGGTTTATTGTTTTGATCTTCTGATGTCAACTAAAACACTTGGATATTCATTTTCATAAATCTTTTTACTTATAAATATTTGAACTTTTGAAGATTCCAGCTTACTTGTAAGTTTCTAAGCGTCAGGTCCTCTACATTGTTGCTGGCCTAAAGCTTAGTTCAACATATAGCAATGTATATATTGACCTATTTTCCCCTGACTTTCTGTGATTCCCTACATCTCACCTTTGTTTGCAGACAAGCCATTTGAAATACCCTTAACTAATTTCACAGCCTACAAGTCTTTGAAATAATGTGTATTTTTTAGAGAAATCTTCTTATATAATTAGGCAGAAAATCTGACCTGCCATAGTTTTCAAAACAGCATAATTTCACTCTTCTCAATGATGAATCTGTTGTATTACACAACCTTTGAGTATTTAGCTTTATCAATGACATGTACTTTAAAAATATTTTAGAGATCCTACCAGTGTTTGAAAACATCCTTGTTCCTTGTTTCAGTTCCAGTTTTATGTATATTTTCTGCCTTGCACCTGATTATTCCAACATCTGATGGATGGCCTAGGGAATCTAATTCTGGTAATGATTGTTTTTGCTGATTGTCTCCCCCTTGTAGCTGATTTCTTCATTACTGTGTAAATTTAGATCATGAGCTCATGTTTAGCCAAACAGCTGACCTTTTAAGAGGCTTAGGTGTGAACGCTCGTAAGCTTCAACACAAAGTCGGCAAAGATTTATTTGTGTCCCTCCAATGAGTTTCCTGCGAGGACCCCGTTTTCTACAAGAGTTGGTCAAATACTCCCTCTAGAGGTCAGGGACACGGACAGGGCTGCTTTGCGGCCCCCGGTCTGGGGCAGGGGCAGTGTGCAGCCTGTGGCCCGGTCAGGAGCCTCTCCGCGTGTGTCCCAGGGACCCATCTGCCTGCGATCCTCGGTCACCAGGCAGGAAGCTACGATGCCCCGACCAATTGTTAGCTGCGCAGCGAGGTGTACTGAGCGGACAGGTTCCACACACACTTCAAGTAAGAGGGCGGCCTGAGTGGAAAGATGAGAGTTTGGGCAGCTGTGCAGACAAAGAAGGCGGCCTTTGGCCTGGGCCTAAATGCTTGTGAAACCGCACAGGGCCTGCCAGTCTCTGAGGGCCCTGCACAGGACGCCCTGCTCCCCTGCCCTTTGTTCAGTCACAGCAGATATGGCCACACCCACTCCCTCAGTGAGGGCAGTGTTCCAGCCTCCCTCAGCCCCGCCCCCTCTCCGCAGGTTACCAAGGACTACAGATGCTGCATTCTGAGGCCAGGGCGTTCCGAGAATGCCAAGGACAGGCATGATGACCTTAAATGATTTCCTCTTTTGTCAGTTTTGGTAAACTTTAGGAGCTAGGAAATGGTCCACTTTACAGAAATGTTCAAATTTACTGGCATTTCAGATCTTCTCTACTATAACATTGTCCTGATTCTTTCTGTATATTCTTGACTTATGTTTTTGTTTTCCTTAATGAATGTGTGTCTTTTAAATCTTTTCAAAGAATATTCTTTGGACTTACTACATCACCTGAATTTTATACGTTTTCTGTTGTATTAAGTTCTGCTGATATCTTTATTTATCTTTTTTCTCTGTTCTCAGGTTTTATTGTTTTGAACTTCTGATGTCAATTAAAACACTTGGATATTCATTTTCATAAATCTTTTTACTTATAATGATTTGAACTTTTGAAGATTCCAGCTTTCTTGTAAGTTTCTAAGGGTCAGGTCCTCTACATTTTTGCTGGCCTAAGCCTTAGTTCACCATAGAGCAATGTATATATTGACCTATTTTCCCCTCGACTTTCTGTGATTCCCTACATCTCACCTTTCTTTGCGGACAAGACATTTGAAATACCCTTAACTTATTTCACAGCCAATAAGTCTTTGAAATAATGTGTATTTTTATAGAGAAATTTTCTTATATAATTAGGCAGAAAATCTGACCTGCCATAGTTTTCAAAACAGCATACTTTCACTCTTCTCAATGTTGAATCTGTTGTATTACACAACTTTGATTATTTACCTTTTTCAAAGACAGGTACTTTAAAAATATTTTAGAGATCTTACCAGTCTTTGAAAACATCCTTATTCCTTGTTTCAGTTCCAGTTTTATGTATATTTTCTGCCTTGCACCTGATTATTCCAACATCGGATGGATGGCCTAGGGAATCTAATTCTGGTATTGATTGTTTTTGCTGATTGTCTCCCCCTTGTAGCTGATTTCTTCATTATTGCGTAAATTTACATCATGAGCTCATGTTTAGCCAAACAGCTTACCGTGAAAGAGGCTTAGGTGTGAACGCTCAAAAGCTTCATGAGAAAGTCGGCGAAGATTTATTTGTGTCCCTCCAATGAGTTTCCTGCGAGGACCCCGTTTTCTACAAGTGTTGGTCAAATACTCCCTCTAGAGGCAGGGACTCGGACAGGGCTGCTTTGCGTCCCCCCGATCTGGGGCAGGGGCAGTGGGCGGATGTGGCCCAGTCAGGATCCTCACCGTGTGTGTCCCTGGGACCCATCTGCCTGTGATCCTCGGTCACCTGGCAGGAAGCTACGATGCCCCGACCTATGGTTATCTGCGCAGCGAAGTGTACTGCGCGGACAGGTTCCACACACACTTTAAGTAAGAAGGCGGCCTCAGAGGAAAGATGAGAGTTTGGCAGCAGTGCAGACAAAGAAGGCGCCATTTGGCCTGGGTCTAAATGCTTGTGAAACCGCACTGGGCATGCCAGGCTCTGAGGGCCCTGCACTGGACGCCCTGCTTCCCTGCCCTTTGTTCAGACACAGCAGAGATGGCCACACCCACTCCCTCAGTGAGGGCAGTGTTCCAGCCTCCCTCAGCCCCGCCCCTCTCCGCAGGTTACCATGGACTACAGATGCTGCATTCTGAGGCCAGGGCGTTCCCGAGAATGCCAAGGGCAGACATGATGACCTTAAATGATTTCCTCTTGTGTCAGTTTTGGTAAATTTAGGAGCTAGGAAATGGTCCACTTTACAGAAATGTTCAAATTTACTGGCATTTCAGATCTTCTCTGCTATAACATTGTCCTAATTCTTTCTTTATATTCTTGACTTATGTTTTTGTTTTCCTTAATCAAAGTGCGTCTTTTAAATCTTTTCAAAGAATATTCTTTGGACTTACTACATCACCTGAATTTTATACGTTTTCTTTTGTATTAAGTTCTGCTCATATCTTTATTTATCTTTTTTCTATGTTCTCAGGGTTTAGTGTTTTGAACTTTTGATGTCAACTAAAACACTTGGTTATTCATTTTCATAAATCTTTTTTACTTATAAAGATTTGAACTTTTGAAGATTCCAGCTTACTTGTAAGTTTCTAAGCGTCAGGTCCTCTACATTGTTGCTGGGCTAAGGCTTAGTTCACCATAGAGCAATGTATATATTGACCTATTTTCCCCTCGACTTTCTGTGATTCCCTACATCTCACCTTTGTTTGCAGCCAAGCCAGTTGAAATACCCTTAACTTATTTCACAGCAAATAAGTCTTTGAAATAATGTGTATTTTTTAGAGAAATCTTCTTATATAATTAGGCAGAAAATCTGACCTGCCATAGTTTTCAAAACAGCATAATTTCACTCTTCTCAATGATGAATCTGTTGTATTACACAACCTTTGATTATTTAGCTTTATCAATGACATGTACTTTAAAAATATTTTAGAGATCCTACCAGTCTTTGAAAACATCCTTGTTCCTTGTTTCAGTTCCAGTTTTATGTATATTTTCTGCCTTGCACCTGATTATTCCAACATCTGATGGATGGCCCAGGGAATCTAATTCTGGTATTGCTTGTTTTGGCTGATTGTCTCCCCCTTGTAGCTGCTTTCTTCCTTATTGTGTAAATTTAGATCATGAGCTCATGTTTAGCTAAACAGCTGACCTTGTAAGAGGCTTAGGTGTGAAAACTCGTAAGCTTCATCAGAAAGTCGGCAAAGATTTATTTGTGTCCCTCCAATGAGTTTCCTGCGAGGACCACGTTTTCTACAAGTGTTGGTCAAATACTCCCTCTAGAGGCAGGGACTCGGACAGGGCTGCTTTGCGGCCCCCGATCAGGTGCAGGGGCTCTGGGCGGCCTGTGGCCCGGTCAGGAGCCTCTCCGCGTGTGTCCCAGGGACCCATCTGCGTGTGATCCTCGGTCACTTGGCTGGAAGTTTCGATGCCCCGACCTATGGTTAGCTGTGCAGCGAGGTGTACTGTGCGGACAGGTTCCACACACACTTTAAGTAAGAGGGCGGCCTGAGTGGAAAGATGAGAGTTTGGGCAGCTGTGCAGACAAAGAAGGCGCCCTTTGGCCTGGACCCAAATGCTTGTGAAACCGCACTGGGCCTGCGAGGTTCTGAGGGCCCTGCACTGGACGCCCTGATCCCCTGCCCTTTGTTCAGTCACAGCAGAGATGGCCACTCCCACTCCCTCAGTGAGGGCAGTGTTCCAGCCTCCCTCAGCCCCGGCCCCTCTCCGCAGGTTACCATGGACTACAGATGCTGCATTCTGAGGCCAGGGCGTTCCGAGAATGCCAAGGGCAGACATGATGACCTTAAATGATTTCCTCTTGTGTCAGTTTTGGTAAACTTTAGGAGCTAGGAAATGGTCCACTTTACAGAAATGTTCAAATTTATTGGCATTTCCGATCTTCTCTGCTATAACATTGTCATGATTCTTTCTGTATATTGTTGACTTATGTTTTTTGTTTTCCTTAATGAAAGTGTGTCTTTTAAATCTTTTCAAAGAATATGCTTTGGACTTACTACATCCCCTGAATTTTATACGTTTTCTGTTGTATTAAGTTCTGTTCATATCTTTATTTATCTTTTTTCTATGTTCTCAGGGTTTATTGTTTTGATCTTCTGATGTCAACTAAAACACTTGGATATTCATTTTCATAAATCTTTTTACTTATAAATATTTGAGCTTTTGAAGATTCCAGCCTACTTGTAAGTTTCTAAGCGTCAGGTCCTCTACATTGTTGCTGGCCTAAGGCTTAATTCACCATAGAGCAATGTATATATTGACCTATTTTCCCCTGACTTTCTGTGATTCCCTACATCTCACCTTTGTTTGCAGACAAGCCATTTGAAATACCCTTAACTTATTTCACAGCCAACAAGTCTTTGAAATAATGTGTATTTTTTAGACAAATCTTCTTATATAATTAGGCAGAAAATCTGACCCGCCATAGTTTTCAAAACAGCATAATTTCACTCTTCTCAATGATGAATCTGTTGTATTACACAACCTTTGAGTATTTAGCTTTATCAATGACATGTACTTTAAAAATATTTTAGAGATCCTACCAGTGTTTGAAAATATCCTTGTTCCTTGTTTGAGTTCCAGTTTTATGTATATTTTCTGCCTTGCACCTGATTATTCCAACATCTGATGGATGGCCTAGGGAATCTAATTCTGGTAATGATTGTTTTTGCTGATTGTCTCCCCCTTGTAGCTGATTTCTTCATTACTGTGTAAATTTAGATCATGAGCTCATGTTTAGCCAAACAGCTGACCTTTTAAGAGGCTTAGGTGTGAACGCTCGTAAGCTTCATCACAAAGTCGGCAAAGATTTATTTGTGTCCCTCCAATGAGTTTCCTGCGAGGACCCCGTTTTCTACAAGTGTTGGTCAAATACTCCCTCTAGAGGTCAGGGACACGGACAGGGCTGCTTTGCGGCCCCCGGTCTGGGGCAGGGGCAGTGTGCACCCTGTGGCCCGGCCAGGAGCCTCTCCGCGTGTGTCCCAGGGACCCATCTGCCTGCGATCCTCGGTCACCAGGAAGGAAGCTACGAAGCCCCGACCAATTGTTAGCTGTGCAGCGAGGTGTACTGAGCGGACAGGTTCCACACACACTTCAAGTAAGAGGGCGGCCTGAGTGGAAAAATGAGAGTTTTGGCAGCTGTGCAGACAAAGAAGGCGGCCTTTGGCCTGGGCCTAAATGCTTGTGAAACCGCACAGGGCCTGCCAGTCTCTGAGGGCCCTGCACAGGACGCCCTGCTCCCCTGCCCTTTGTTCAGTCACAGCAGATATGGCCACACCCACTCCCTCAGTGAGGGCAGTGTTCCAGCCTCCCTCAGCCCCGCCCCCTCTCCGAAGGTTACCATGGACAACAGATGCTGCATTCTGAGGCCAGGGCGTTCCGAGAATGCCAAGGACAGGCATGATGACCTTAAATGATTTCCTCTTTTGTCAGTTTTGGTAAACTTTAGGAGCTAGGAAATGGTCCACTTTACAGAAATGTTTAAATTTACTGGCATTTCAGATCTTCTCTGCTATAACATTGTCCTGATTCTTTCTGTATATTCTTGACTTATGTTTTTGTTTTCCTTAATCAAAGTGTGTCTTTTAAATCTTTTCAAAGAATATTCTTTGGACTTACTACATCACCTGAATTTTATACGTTTTCTGTTGTATTAAGTTCTGCTCATATCTTTATTTATCTTTTTTCTCTGTTCTCAGGGTTTATTGTGTTGATCTTCTGATGTCAATTAAAACACTTGGATATTCATTTTCATAAATATTTTAATTATAATGATTTGAACTTTTGAAGATACCAGCTTACTTGTAAGTTTCTAAGGGTCAGCTCCTCCTCATTTTTGCTGGCATAAGGCTTAGTTCACCATAGAGCAATGTATATATTGACCTAATTTCCCCTCGACTTTCTGTGATTCCCTACATCTCACCCTTCTTTGCAGACAAGCCATTTGAAATACCCTTAACTTATTTCACAGCCAATAAGTCTTTGAAATAATGTGTATTTTTATAGAGAAATTTTCTTATATAATTAGGCAGAAAATCTGACCTGCCATAGTTTTCAAAACAGCATACTTTCACTCTTCTCAATGTTGAATCTGTTGTATTACACAACTTTGAGTATTTACCTTTTTCAAAGACATGTACTTTAAAAATATTTTAGAGATCCTACCACTCTTTGAAAACATCCTTATACCTTGTTTCAGTTCCATTTTTATGTATATTTTCTGCCTTGCACCTGATTATTCCAACATCTGATGGATGGCCTAGGGAATCTAATTCTGGTATTGATTGTTTTTGCTGATTGTCTCCCCCTTGTAGCTGATTTCTTCATTATTGTGTAAATTTACATCATGAGCTCATTTTTAGCCAAACAGCTTACCGTGTAAGAGGCTTAGGTGTGAACGCTCAAAAGCTTCATGAGAAAGTTTACGAAGATTTATTTGTGTCCCTCCAATGAGTTTCCTGCGAGGACCCCGTTTTCAACAAGTGTTGGTCAAATACTCCCTCTAGAGGCAGGGACTCGGACAGGACTGCTTTGCGTCCCCCGATCTGGGGCAGGGGCAGTGGGCGGCCTGTGGCCCAGTCAGGAGCCTCACCGCGTGTGTCCCAGGGACCCATCTGCCTGTGATC
The DNA here is from genome assembly GCF_964165515.1 of Mesoplodon bidens. Lineage (NCBI taxonomy): Eukaryota > Metazoa > Chordata > Mammalia > Artiodactyla > Ziphiidae > Mesoplodon > Mesoplodon bidens. The sequence continues at coordinate 538,164 of NW_027671391.1, forward strand.
CTCGGTCACCTGGCAAGAAGCTACGATGCCCGACCTATGGTTATCTGCGCAGCGATGTGTACTGTTCGGACAGGTTCCACACACACTTTAAGTAAGAAGGCGGCCTGAGAGGAAAGATGAGAGTTTGGCAGCTGTGCACACAAAGAAGGCGCCCATTGGCCTGGGTCTAAATGCTTGTGAAACCGCACTGGGCATGCCAGGCTCTGAGGGCCCTGCACTGGACGCCCTGCTCCCCTGCCCTTTGCTCCGTCAAAGCAGAGATGGCCACACCCACTCCCTCAGTGAGGGCAGTGTTCCAGCCTCCCTCAGCCCCGCCCCCTCTCCGCAGGTTACCATGGACTACAGATGCTGCATTCTGAGGCCAGGGCGTTCCGAGAATGCCAAGGGCAGACATGATGACCTTAAATGATTTCCTCTTGTGTCAGTTTTGGTAAATTTAGGAGCTAGGAAATGGTCCACTTTACAGAAATGTTCAAATTTACTGGCATTTCAGATCTTCTCTGCTATAACATTGTCCTAATTCTTTCTTTATATTCTTGACTTATGTTTTTGTTTTCCTTAATCAAAGTGTGTCTTTTAAATCTTTTCAAAGAATATTCTTTGACTTACTACATCACCTGAATTTTATACGTTTTCTGTTGTATTAAGTTCTGCTCATATCTTTATTTATATTTTTTCTATATTCTCAGGGTTTAGTGATTTGAACTTCTGATGTCAACTAAAACACTTGGTTATTCATTTTCATAAATCTTTTTTACTTATAAAGATATGAACTTTTGAAGATTCCAGCTTACTTGTAAGTTTCTAAGCGTCAGGTCCTCTACATTGTTGCTGGCCTAAGGCTTAGTTCACCATAGATCAATGTATATATTGACCTATTTTCCCCTCGACTTTCTGTGATTCCCTACATCTCATCTTGTTTGCAGACAAGCCATTTGAAATACCCTTAACTTATTTCACAGCCAATAAGTCTTTGAAATAATGTGTATTTTTTAGAGAAATCTTCTTATATAATTAGGCAGAAAATCTGACCTGCCATAGTTTTCAAAACAGCATAATTTCACTCTTCTCAATGATGAATCTGTTGTATTACACAACCTTTGATTATTTAGCTTTATCAATGACATGTACTTTAAATATATTTTAGAGATCCTACCAGTCTTTGAAAACATCCTTGTTCCTTGTTTTAGATCCAGTTTTTTGTATATTTTCTGCCTTGCACCTGATTATTCCAACATCTGATGGATGGCCCAGGGAATCTAATTCTGGTATTGATTGTTTTTGCTGATTGTCTCCCCCTTGTAGCTGCTTTCTTCATTATTTTGTAAATTTACATCATGAGCTCACGTTTAGCCAAACAGCTGACCTTTTAAGAGGCTTAGGTGTGAACGCTCAAAAGCTTCATGAGAAAGTCGGCGAAGATTTATTTGTGTCCCTCCAATGAGTTTCCTGCGAGGACCCCGTTATCTACAAGTGTTGGTCAAATACTCCCTCTATAGGCAGGGACTCGGACAGGGCTGCTTTGCGGCCCGCGATCTGGGGCAGGGGCTCTGGGCGGCTTGTGGCCCGGTCAGGAGCCTCTCCGAGTGTGTCCCAGGGACCCATCTGCGTGTGATCCTCGGTCACCTGGCAGGAAGTTACGATGCCCCGACCTATGGTTAGCTGTGCAGCGAGGTGTACTGTGCGGACAGGTTCCACACACACTTTAAGTAAGAGGGCGGCCTGAGTGGAAAGATGAGAGTTTGGGCAGCTGTGCAGACAAAGAAGGCGCCCTTTGGCCTGGGCCCAACTGCTTGTGAAACCGCACTTGGCACTGCCAGGCTCTGAGGGCCCTGCACTGGACGCCCTGCTCCCCTGCCCTTTGTTCAGTCACAGCAGAGATGGCCACTCCCACTCCCTCAGTGAGGGCAGTGTTCCAGCCTCCCTCAGCTCCTGCCCCTCTCCACAGGTTACCATGGACTACAGATGCTGCATTCTGAGGCCAGGGCGTTCCGAGAATGCCAAGGGCAGACATGATGACCTTAAATGATTTCCTCTTGTGTCAGTTTTGGTAAACTTTAGGAGCTAGGAAATGGTCCACTTTACAGAAATGTTCAAATTTACTGGCATTTCAGATCTTCTCTGCTATAACATTGTCCTGATTCTTTCTGTATATTCTTGACTTATGTTTTTGTTTTCCTTAATCAAAGTGTGTCTTTTAAATCTTTTCAAAGAATATTCTTTGGACATACTACATCACCTGAATTTTATACGTTTTCTGTTGTATTAAGTTCTGCTCATATCTTTATTTGTCTTTTTCCTATGTTCTCAGGGTTTACTGTTTTGTTCTTCTGATGTCAACTAAAACACTTGGTTATTTATTTTCATAAATCTTTTTACTTATAAAGATTTGAACTTTTGAAGATTCCAGCTTACCTGTAAGTTTCTGAGCGTCAGGTCCTCTACATTGTTTCTGGCCTAAAGCTTATTTCACCATAGAGCAATGTATATATTGACCTATTTTCCCCTGAATTTCTGTGATTCCCTACATCTCACAATTGTTTGCAGACAACCCATTTGAAATACCCTTAACTTATTTCACAGCCAATAAGTCTGTGAAATAATGTGTATTTTTTAGAGAAATCTTCTTATATAATTAGGCAGAAAATCTGACCTGCCATAGTTTTCAAAACAGCATAATTTCACTCTTCTCAATGATGAATCTGTTGTATTACACAACCTTTGATTATTTAGCTTTATCGATGACATGTACTTTAAAAATATTTTAGAGATCCTACCAGTCTTTGAAAACATCCTTGTTCCTTGTTTCTGTCCCAGTTTTATGTATATTTTCTGCCTTGCACCTGATTATTCCAACATCTGATGGATGGCCTAGGGAATCTAATTCTGGTAATGATTTTTTTTGCTGATTGTCTCCCCCTTGTAGCTGATTTCTTCATTACTGTGTAAATTTAGATCATGAGCTCATGTTTAGCCAAACAGCTGGCCTTTTAAGAGGCTTAGGTGTGAACGCTCGTAAGCTTCATCAGAAAGTCGGCAAAGATTTATTTGTGTCCCTCCAATGAGTTTCTAGCGAGTACCCCGTTTTCTACAAGAGTTGGTCAAATACTCCCTCTAGAGGTCAGGGACACGGACAGGGCTGCTTTGTGGCCCCCGGTCTGGGTCAGGGGCAGTGTGCGGCCTGTGGCCCGGTCAGGAGCCTCTCCGCGTGTGTCCCAGGGACCCATCTGCCTGCGATCCTCGGTCACCAGGCAGGAAGCTACGATGCCCCGACCAATTCTTAGCTGCGCAGCGAGGTGTACTGAGCGGACAGGCTCAACACACACTTCAAGTAAGAGGGCGGCCTGAGTGGAAAGATGAGAGTTTGGGCAGCTGTGCAGACAAAGAAGGCGGCCTTTGGCCTGGGCCTAAATGCTTGTGAAACCGCACAGGGCCTGCCAGTCTCTGAGGGCCCTGCACAGGACGCCCTGCTCCCCTGCCCTTTGTTCAGTCACAGCAGATATGGCCACACCCACTCCCTCAGTGAGGGCAGTGTTCCAGCCTCCCTCAGCCCCGCCCCCTCTCCGCAGGTTACCAAGGACTACAGATGCTGCATTCTGAGGCCAGGGCGTTCCGAGAATGCCAAGCGCAGACATGATGACCTTAAATGATTTCCTCTTTTGTCAGTTTTGGTAAACTTTAGGAGCTAGGAAATGGTCCATTTCACAGAAGTGTTTAAATTTACTGGCATTTCAGATCTTCTCTGCTATAACATTGTCCTGATTCTTTCTGTATATTCTTGACTTATGTTTTTGTTTTCCTTAATGAATGTGTGTCTTTTAAATCTTTTCAAAGAATATTCTTTGGACTTACTACATCACCTGAATTTTATACGTTTTCTGTTGTATTAAGTTCTGTTCATATCTTTATTTATCTTTTTTCTCTGTTCTCAGGGTTTATTGTTTTGATCTTCTGATGTCAATTAAAACACTTGGATATTCATTTTCATAAATCTTTTTACTTAAAATGATTTGAACTTTTGAAGATACCAGCTTACTTGTAAGTTGCTAAGGGTCAGGTCCTCTACATTTTTGCTGGCCTAAGGCTTAGTTCACCATAGAGCAATGTATATATTGACCTATTTTCCCCTCGACTTTCTGTGATTCCCTACATCACACCTTTCTTTGCAGACAAGCCATTTGAAATACCCTTAACATATTTCTCAGCCAATAAGTCTTTGAAATAATGTGTATTTTTATAGAGAAATTTTCTTATATAATTAGGCAGAAAATCTCACCTGCCATAGTTTTCAAAACAGCATACTTTCACTCTTCTCAATGTTGAATCTGTTGTATTACACAACTTTGAGTATTTACCTTTTTCAAAGACATGTACTTTAAAAATATTTTAGAGATCCTACCAGTCTTTGAAAACATCCTAATTCCTTGTTTCAGTTCCACTTTTATGTATATTTTCCTCCTTGCACCTGATTATTCCAATATCTGATGGATGGCCTAGGGAATCTAATTCTGGTATTGACTGTTTTTGCTGATTATCTCCCCCTTGTAGCTGATTTCTTCATTATTGTGTAAAGTTAGATCATGAGCTCATGTTTAGCCAAACAGCTTACCTTGTAAGAGGCTTAGGTGTGAACGCTCGTAAGCTTCATGAGAAAGTCGGGAAAGATTTATTTGTGTCCCTCCAATGAGTTTCCTGCGAGGACCCCGTTTTCTACAAGTGTTGGTCAAATACTCCCTCTAGAGGCAAGGACTCGGACAGGGCTGCTTTGCGTCCCACGATCTGGGACAGGGGCAGTGGGCGTCCTGTGGCCCAGTCAGGAGCCTCACCGCGTGTGTCCCATGGACCCATCTGCCTGTGATCCTCGGTCACCTGGCAGGAAGCTACGATGCCCCGACCTATGGTTATCTGCGCAGCGATGTGTACTGCGCGGGCAGGTTCCACACACACTTTAAGTAAAAGGCGGCCTGAGTGGAAAGATGAGAGTTTGGGCAGCTCTGCAGACAAAGAAGGCGCCCTTTGGAATGGGCCTAAATGCTTGTGAAACCGCACTGGGCCTGCCAGGCACTGAGGGCCTTGCACTGGACGCCCTGCACCCCTGCCCTTTGGTCAGTCACAGAAGAGTTGGCCACTCCAACTCCCTCAGTGAGGGCAGTGTTCCAGCCTCCCTCAGCCCCGCCCCCTCTCCGCAGGTTACCATGGACTACAGATGCTGCAATCTGAGGCCAGGGCGTTCCGAGATTGCCAAGGGCAGACATGATGACCTTAAATGATTTCCTCTTTTGTCAGTTTTGGTAAACTTTAGGAGCTAGGAAATGGTCCACTTTACAGAAATGTTCAAATTTACTGGCATTTCAGATCTTCTCTGCTATAACATTGTCCTAATTCTTTCTTTATATTCTTGACTTATGTTTTTGTTTTCCTTAATCAAAGTGTGTCTTTTAAATCTTTTCAAAGAATATTGTTTGGACTTACTACATCACCTGAATTTTATACGTTTTCTGTTGTATTAAGTTCTGCTCATATCTTTATTTATCTGTTTTCTATGTTCTCAGGGTTTATTGTTTTTAAATTCTGATGTCAACTAAAACACTTGGTTATTCATTTTCATAAATCTTTTTACTTATAAAGATTTGAAATTTTGAAGATTCCAGCTTACTTGTAAGTTTCTAAGCGACAGGTTCTCTACATTGTTGCTGGCCTTAGGCTTAGTTCACCATAGAGCAATGTATATATTGACCTATTTTCCCCTCGACTTTCTGTGATTCCCTACATCTCACCTTTGTTTGCAGACAAGCCATTTGAAATACCCTTAACTTATTTCACAGCCAATAAGTCTT